>NC_090379.1:114571376-114882833 GCF_036365525.1 Heterodontus francisci
TCGCAAGCGCAGAGCTGGGCATCCGACGCATGCGCAATGCGACGCTAAGTGATATATATATATATATATACGTCACTACGGTACGGGGCATGCGTAGTGAGAAAGTATAAGCAACAAGAGTTGAAGGGAAGTGCTGCTGCGGAGTGGTGAGTACTTGGGGTTACGGTACGATGTAATCCTTATCTTTCTTCCCTTCACCACCTCACCAACTAACTCCTTCCTTCGCCACCCCCCCCCACCAATTAACTCCTTCCCTTTGCCCCCCCCACCAACTACCTCCATCCCTTTGCCCTCCCCCCCGCCAACTACCTCCTTCCTTTGCCCTCCCCCCCGCCAACTACCTCCTTCCCTTTGCCCCTCCCCCCCGCCAACTACCTCCTTCCCTTTGCCCTCCCCCCCCGCCAACTACCTCCTTCCTTTGCCCTCCCCCCCCGCCAACTACCTCCTTCCCTTTGCCCTCCCCCCCCCGCCAACTACCTCCTTCCCTTTGCCCTCCCCCCCCCGCCAACTACCTCCTTCCCTTTGCCCTCCCCCCCCCGCCAACTACCTCCTTCCCTTTGCCCTCCCCCCCCGCCAACTACCTCCTTCCCTTTGCCCTCCCCCCCCCCGCCAACTACCTCCTTCCCTTTGCCCTCCCCCCCGCCAACTACCTCCTTCCCTTTGCCCTCCCCCCCCCGCCAACTACCTCCTTCCCTTTGCCCTCCCCCCCCCGCCAACTACCTCCTTCCCTTTGCCCTCCCCCCCCCGCCAACTACCTCCTTCCCTTTGCCCTCCCCCCCGCCAACTACCTCCTTCCTTTGCCCTCCCCCCCCGCCAACTACCTCCTTCCCTTTGCCCTCCCCCCCCCGCCAACTACCTCCTTCCCTTTGCCCTCCCCCCCCCCGCCAACTACCTCCTTCCCTTTGCCCTCCCCCCCCGCCAGCTACCTCCTTCCCTTTGCCTCCCCCCCCCGCCAGCTACCTCCTTCCCTTGCCCTCCCCCCCCCCCGCCAACTACCTCCTTCCCTTTGCCCTCCCCCCCCCGCCAACTACCTCCTTCCCTTTGCCCTCCCCCCCCCCCCGCCAACTACCTCCTTCCCTTTGCCCTCCCCCCCCGCCAACTACCTCCTTCCCTTTGCCCTCCCCCCCGCCAACTACCTCCTTCCCTTTGCCCTCCCCCCCCGCCAACTACCTCCTTCCCTTTGCCCTCCCCCCCCCCGCACAACTACCTCCTTCCCTTTGCCCTCCCCCCCCCCCGCCAACTACCTCCTTCCCTTTGCCCTCCCCCCCCCCCCCCGCCAACTACCTCCTTCCCTTTGCCCTCCCCCCCCCCCGCCAACTACCTCCTTCCCTTTGCCCTCCCCCCCCCCCGCCAACTACCTCCTTCCCTTTGCCCCTCCCCCCCCCCCCGCCAACTACCTCCTTCCCTTTGCCCTCCCCCCCCCCGCCAACTACCTCCTTCCCTTTGCCCTCCCCCCCCCCCCGCCAACTACCTCCTTCCCTTTGCCCTCCCCCCCCGCCAACTACCTCCTTCCCTTTGCCCTCCCCCCCCCGCCAACTACCTCCTTCCCTTTGCCCTCCCCCCCCCCCGCCAACTACCTCCACCCCCACCCCCTCAGATTAATTAAAGCCAGCATAGATTTGTTAAGGGAAAATAATATTTTACTATTTTTAATGAGGTAACAGAGGGTTAATGGGGAATGCGGTTGATGTGGTGTACTTGGACTTCCAAAAGACATTTCATGAAGTGGCACATGATATGCTCTCCAGCAAAGTTTAACCCCAAGGAATAAATGGGACAGTGACAGCATAGATACCAAGTTAGCTGAGTGATAGGAAACAGTACTGGTGAATAGTTTGTTTTTCAGACTGGAGGTATTCCCCAGGAGTCGGTACTAAGGCCACTGCTTTTCTTGATCTATATTAATAGCTGAGACTTGGATGTGCAGGGCACAATTTCAAAATTTCCAGATGACATGAAACTTAGTATGGTGATGTCCTTCAAGAGGATATAGACAGGCTGGTGGGATGGGCAGACATGTGGCAGCTAAAATTTAATGCAAACTGATACATTTTGGTTGGAAGGAGGAGAAGAAGCACTATAAACTGAAGGATACAATTCTCAAGGGGGTGCAGGAGCAGTGAGACCCGGGGGTGTACGTGCACAAATCATTGAAGCTGGTAGGGCAGGTTGAGAAACTGGTTAAAATGGCATATGGATTCCTGGGCTTTATAAATAGGGGTATAGAATACAAAAGCAAAGAAGTTATGGTAAAACCTTTATAAAACACAGGTTCACTTTCAGCTGGAGTATTGTGTCCAATTTTGGGCACCATACTTTAGGAAGGATATTAAGACATTAGAGTGCAGAAAAAAATTACAAGACTGTTTCAAGGGAGGAGGAACTTCCTGCATTTGGCGCGCAAGTCTCTAGAGTGGGTCTTGAACCTGTCACTTTCCTGACTGGGGATGATCGTGCGCCCACTGAGTCGTGGCTGACGCTGCATTCTCGTCAGGCTCCAGCAACGACCTGGGGTGTGTGTGTAGTCCTGACTATCTGAGAAGTCTCATTACTGAAAGAAAAAAATGAAACTGGCTGCAATGTACTTGTAAGAGTGTTTAGTCTGCTTTCAGGATATCCTAGGTCTATTCCAATGCATTCTGTTCAAAGTCAACCACGGAACATTTCCTCCTTGTATATGAAGCACAACTGTAACTGAGGGTTAGAATCTTTGCTCCACAAAGCACTAAGGATATGGTCTCCCCATCTCTCTCCTCGCCAGAAAGTAAAGCAGCAAGTATTGATTGCTCAGGAGTAATCTGACTGAATTCCTTCCCTGGTCCTGTATATACCATTCCTGTGCTGATCCTCTCTGATACTGGACTTTGCTCTTCCTGTGCAACTAATTGATTTATGGGCCTTTATGTCATGAGCAGACAGCTGCTGCATACCAAACTGTTGGGGAGGAGGTGGGGAAGCTGTGAGCCATTTGGCCCATTCACTGCTGACCAAAAGAAGCAATGTGGAGCCCACTGCTACAGGTCAGTAATGTGACTGCTCTGCACAGTCCCTCTCCAGCTATCAGGGAAGGTTCAGAGCTCAGAATACAAAGAGCTTTCGCACTTTTCAGGACATCCCCAAAGTCCTTTACAGCCAAGTAAATAATTCTTTCAAGTACTGTTGTAATGTAGAAATGTGGGGCAGCCAATTTGCACATAGCAAGACTCCACAAACAGCAATGAGATGACCAGATAATCTGTTTTAGTGCTGTTGGTTGCAGGATGAATATTGGCTGGGACACCGGGGAGAACTCCCCTGCTCAAATAGTGCTGTGGGATCTTTTACCTCCATCTGAGAAGGTAGACGGGGCCTCAATTTAACGTCTCATCCAAACAACTGCACTTTTGACAGTATGGGACATCCTCAGTACTGCACGGAACTGTCAACCTAGATTTTATATTGAAATAATCTGCAGTGGGACTAGAACCCACAACCTTCTGACTTGGAGGTCAGTTTACCACCCACTGAGCCACAATTGACACAACTCAGAGAAGTAGTTACAGAACGTAAATTTGAAATGACTGCACATTGCAGAAAGATGTAGGGCCCTGGGACTGTGGTTTTTAACATCTGCGGTTCTTGTTCACCTGGCTGATGCAGAGGGTATGAGGCTGCTCTGTGTAAATGGTATGGCAGCCAGAACACTCCACCTGAAAAGCTTGTGGGAGTGCACGTTGGGGTCTGCGTGTGGATCTCTGTCTGTGACTGTGTTGCTTTATCTTGGTGATTACACTGCATTCTGGCTGGTGTGTACAGTATGCATTTCAAGGTGAATGAGACAAAAGGTGGTAGCGACGTGGCCTTTCACTTCAGGACTAGTCAATCACCTAAACCTTTGCAAGTGAGATGGGATTAAATGTAGAACCAGAACTTAGACATAATTCAGTCCCCAGTTTAAAGGAATAAATTCTGCTGTTTGTATTCTCCATTGTACATTTCTATGTGTAATAGATACTGACTATGTAAATCTGTCACTCTCCGATTCCCTACCCTGCAGTAGTGGCTCCTGACCTTGGTAGGACACTGATAATCTCTCTCTTTTTAGTTCTGAGATGAATTTTATTTATGTATCGCTGAAGTGTAAACAACAGCCTCTGAGTTTTGACTCCACCTCCTGCTCTACTTCCTCTCAGCCTCGTTATCTCCTCAGGTTTTTAAAGCTAATCGTCACTGTGGTACTGAGTGCTAAGGTCCCTATTAACCACCCGTTTGTTCATAACTTCATTCTACTCCTGGGAGACGCCCACAGCTCGCCAACTTTTGCCCAAGATACGAGAAAAAAGCCTGATAACTGGTACGTGATCCTTTTCTTCACTCTAGCCTGTGACTAAACTCCTGTTTTATCAATGCTATGATAGTTGTTGCTCCGCTGAATTTCCTCTCTTGTTCGTCCGAAGCTCTAATTAAAACGTAAAAGACAATTTGCTTACAGCAAGGTCCCACCAACAGCAGTGTGGTAACGACCAGATAGTGTTTTTAATGTATTAATGTTAATCAGCAGCTAGAGAGAATGCCCCTACTCTTGTTTCATTAGTGTCTGTGGGATCTTTGACACCCACCTGAGGGGGCAGATGGGCCTCGCTTTAACATCTGTTCCGAAAGACAGCAACTCCTGATAGTGCAGTGTTCCCTCAGTGTAATACTGGGTGTGTCAGCCTGGATTATGTGCTTACGTCTCTGGAATGGGATTTGAACCCATGGCTTTCTGACTTGGGTGAGAGTGCTACCCACTGAGCCACAGCCACAGACCATCCTACACCACCACCTCGCATTTAATTTCTACCATCCAAATGATTCCAGATGGTGGCATTTTCTTCTCCTTCATTGTTTCCTTCCTTGTACACTCTACACATTCAAAAACTCTAGCTCTGCATCAACTGATCACTAATTCTATTATCTCCTCTTCACTCCAACCCTTTTCAGCTTTGATAGTATCCTACACTTAAACTCTCAATAATAACAGCAACTTGTATTTATATAGCACCTTTTAACATAGTAAAATGCCCCAAGGTGCTTCACAAGAGTGTTCTCAAACAAAACTCAGCCACGTAAGATATTAGATCAGATGACCAAAACCTTGGTCAAAGAAGTAAGTTTTAAGGAGTATCTTAAAGGAGGAAAGAGGTTTAGGGAGGAAATTTCAAAGCTTGGGGCCTAGGCAGCTGAAGGCGCGGCCACCGATGGTGGAATGGTTAAAATCGGGGATGCTCGAGGCTAGAATTTGAGGAGTGCAGATAATTCGGAGTGTTGCGGGGTTGGAGGAGGTTAGAGATAGGGAGAGGTGAGGCCACGGAGGGATTTGAAAACGAGGATAAGAATTTTTAAATTGAGACATGCCGATTGTAGTCTGTGAGCACAGGGAATAATGGGTGAATGGGACTTGGTGTGAATTAGGACAGGGTTAGCAGAGCTTTGGATGACCTCAAGTTTACAGAGGGTAGAATGTGGGAGGCCAGCCATGTGTGCATTGGAATAGTTGAGTCTAAAGGTAACCATGTGTGAATGAGGATTTCAGCAACAGATCAGCTGATACAAGGGCAGAGTTGGGCAATTTTTTTTTTTTTTTTACAGAGGTGGAAATGGGTGCTCTTTAGTGATGTGCTTATGTAGTCAGAAGCTCATCTCGGGGTCTAATTTAGTAAGGTTGCCAGCGGTCTGGCTCGGCCTCAGATAGTTGCCAGGGAAGGGAATGGAGTTGGTATCAAGGGAACAGAGTTTGTGATGAGGACCAAAGACGGTGACTTCAGTCTTCTGAATGTTTAGATGGAGGAAATTTCTGCCTGTCAGACAAGCATTCTAACAATTTAGAAACAGTGGAGGTGTCACCGATGTACATGTGGAAACTGATGCTGTGTTTTTGAATGGTGGCTCTGAGGGGCAGCATGTAGATGAGAAATGTGAGGAGGCCAAAGACCAATCTTTGGGGTGCACCAGAGGTAATGGTGTGGGAGCAGGATGGGAAGCTATTGTAAGTGATACTTTGGCTCCGATTAGCTAAATAAGAATGGAACCGGTGAGAGCAGTCCCACCCAGCAGGACAACAGTGCAGAGGCATTAGAGGAGGATGGTGTGGTCAACCACATTAAACGCTGCAGACAAGTCAAGAGGAAGGATAGTTTACCTTTGTCACAGTCACATAGGATGTCATTTGTGGCTTTGAGTGCCATTTCCGTACTGCGGCAGGGGCCGCAACCTGATTAGGATTCAAACAATCCAGGAAAATGGACATGGATTTGGAGAAGAAAGGGAGGTCGAGATGGGATGGTAGTTGCAAGAATGGAGAGAACAAGTTGTTTTTTGAGGAGGGTTGATGAAGGCAGATTGGAAGGAGAGGACAACACTGACATTAACAATATCAGTTTAGTGGGGAAAGGATCGAGGGAGTAGGAGGTGGGTCTCGTGGACAAGATGAGCTCAGAGGGCATGAGGGAAGATGGGAGAGAAAGATGCACGTTCAGAGCTCAGGCAGGGAGGAACCTTGGAGGAATAATGTCCTCAGGTAATGAAAAAGCCCGTGTCCTGATGCAACAAGACCTGGACAACATCCAGGTTTGTGCTGATAAGTGGCAAGTAACATTCGTGCCAGGCAATGGCCATCTCGAATAAGAGAGAATCTAACCATCTCCCCTTGACATTCAATACCATTACCATTGCTGAATCCCCCACTATCAACATCCTGGGGGTTACCATTGACCAGAAACTGAATTGGACCAGCCACACAAATACTGTGGTTACAAGAGCAGGTCAGAGGTAGGGAGTTCTGCAGCGAGCAACTCTCCTCCTGACTCCCCAATGCCTGTCCTCCATCTACAAGGCACAAGTCAGGAGTGTGATGGAATATTGTCCACTTGCCTGGATGGGTGCAGCTCCAACAATACTCAAGAAGCTCAACACTATCCATGGCAAAGCAGCCTGCATGAATCACCATCCATCCATCACTGGCGTACAGTGGCAGCAGTGTGTACCATCTGCCAGATGCACTGCAGCAACTCGCCAAGGCTCCTTTGACAGCACCTTCCAAACCTGCAGCCTTTACCATCTAGAAGGTCAAGGGCAGCAGATGCAGGTGAACACCACCACCTGCAAGTTCCCCTCCAAGCCGCACACCATCCTGACTTGGAACTATATCGCCGTTCCTTCACTGTCGCTGGATGAAATTCCTGGAACTCCCTTCCTAACAGCACTGTGAGTGTACCTACGCCCCAAGGATTTCAGTGGTTTGAGAAGGCAGCTCACCACCACTGTCTCGTGGCCAGTTGGGGATGGGCAATAAATGCTGGCCTTGCCAGTGACGCCCACATCCCCATGGACAAATTAAAAAATATATATATATTTGGCCCAGTGAGCTAGTGTAAGGAAGGGAAACAGCAGAGGCAGCTGATTGGATGGCCTCCGTCTTATTGACAAAGACGTTCATGAGCTCCTCAAACTTGTTGATGGTAAAAGTGGCAGAGCCGGAAGAGGAACTTAAATAGACTGTTTGAGGTAGAGGAAAGAAGTCAGGGTTAATAAAACCTCCAATGTGTTTGCTCTCCATCTGACTTCTTTGCCACTCTTTCTCGCCACTCAAGAAGAACCGTATATCTATATCTAACCCCTGTGCTGTATCTGCCTTGGGAGTCATTGATGGGACAGTGTAGAGGGAGCTTTAATCTGTATCTAACCCATGTTGTACCTGTCCCGGGCAGTCCTGATACTGACACTGTGTCTGAAGTGGAAAGTGTCTGGCATTGAACTTCAATTTGAGCACAAATTTCAAGAAAAATCCAACAGTGAGAAAAGGTAATTTTTAAGCAATTAAAGCAGGATCCCACTCAATCAGGAGTGAGGAATTGTAAAGGGGCACCAGATGTGCAGAGTATGTTGGTTTCTGAGGGATGCCTGTCTTAGTTTCAGGTTGATGTCACTGGTCTTTGTTTATTTTAGTGACGCCCAGTCTGTGCTGAGTGATGGATATTTGGATGTGTGTGAGAAGGGAGAAGTGCCTTGGGACATTTTACTAGGTAAAAGGTGCGATACGAAGGCAAGTTGTTTGGATGAGAACACTTCTGGTCTGGCTGTAATGCCCCATGCAGTTGAATAGCCTGCCTGCACTTCCTGTTTAAAAGTTTTTTGAGAAATAACCACTTAGCTTGGGTTCAGAGTGTGCATCCCTACGACAGTCACAAGCTGCTGGCAGATCTAGTGATATCTAAAATTCTGTTCAGTGTAAGTCTTGGCTTATGTGAAACTTGTAGAGAACCATGGTAAGACCACACTGAGCGCTGTGCACCAATCTGGTCATAGTATAAAAGTGCTGAACGGGCTGGGCTCTTCTGAAAAGGGAAGGTTGAGGGGTGACCGGAGTTTTTTAAATTCATGAAAGGGTTTCATAGGATAGATGTAGAGAAAATGTTTCCACTTGTGAAGGGAGTCCAAAACTACAGGCCATAAATACAAGATAGTCACTAATAAATCCAATAAGATGGACTAGTTGAGACAAATAGCATAGATGCGCTTAAGGGAAAGCTAGTTAAGTATGTGAGGGAGAAAGGAATAGAAGTTTATGCTGATAGGGTGGAAGGAGGCTTGTGTGGAACATACACTGGCAAAGACCATCAAAATAGAAAATGCTGGAAACACTCAACCGGTCAGGCAGCATCTGTGGAGAAAGAAAGACAATTAAAGTTTCAGGTTTGTGACGTTTCCTTAGAAGTGGTCCTGAAACATTTAACTCTTTCTCTCTCCACAGATGCTGCCCGACCTGCTGAGCGTTTCCAGCATTTGCCGTTTTTATTTCCGATTCCCAGCATCTACATTATTTTGCTTTTGTACTGGCATTGACCAGCTGGGCTGAATGGCCCGTTTCAGTGCTGTAAATATCATGTAATTCTATATAACTGCTTTTGCTCCCTGACTTGCTGAACCTGCTGCCACACCCAAGTCTCGAGGCAGAACAGCTGCTATGTTCTACAAAGCTAAGTGCGTTCTGTCCACCGGTCACCTGTGTGTGTATTTGTTTGCTGTTGCTGGTTTGCTGTTCCTGTGCGGCACTGTCCAGGGTGTCGGTCAGCACTACAGTTTGGAATTCCTATTCATTTGTTTCTAGGGTTCCTATGTAGTCCACAGTAACACAATTTGAGGCACTTGGAGTCATTCTGTGAGGCAGACAGCTGAAGGAAGTACTGTGAACAACAGGTACTTTCCTTTAAATGCAGCAAGAGTGAAGAGGAAGCTTGCTTCAGTGTGTCTCTCTCACTCTAGGGCGCAATTACAATGTGGGTGATGGGGACTGGTTTGCACACTCAACTGGGTATGACGTATAACTCCACATTGCAATTAGTCCCAAGCAATGTCTATGTTGCTAATACTATCAGATTGTGCCGTTCAAATTCAGGATATATCCACCAATAAGGCAACAGTGCTCAGAACTAAGCCACAAAGCTCCGAGGAGTGGGTACAAATAACCAGAGTTCAGGGGTCACCTGTGGCTTTAGGACTACAGATTAGACAACTCTGATTTGGACTAAACAGAGGGGCTGTCATTTAAGAAGGGAAAAGCTAGAATGGACTTGCATTTAAATAATGTTTTATGATCTCGCACATCCCAAAGCACTTTATTTCAAAAGTACTTCCTTTGCTGTTTAGTCAGTTATAATGTAGCCAATCTGCGCACAGCAAGGTCCCATGCAGCAATCAGATAATCAAATCATCAATTTTAGTGATAACTGAAGGATAAAATTTGACCAGAGCACTGGGGAAAAACTTAACCTGCTCTTCAAAATAGTGCCATGGAGTCTTTTACATCTACCTGACAGGGCAGACGGTGACCTCGGTTTAACGTCTCATCTGAAAGACAGCACCTCTGACAGTGCAGCATTTCCTCAGTACTACACTGAAGTGTCAGCATAGATTTTGTGCTCAAGGAGGGAGAAAGTAGATATTGACCGATTCCTTAGTTTGTGTGGTAGTTTCTAGAGTGACTGAACGCTTGCTCAAGTATGAGCTGATCAGAGTTGGCATGGATTTGTGAAAGTTCCTGCTTTGAGGAATCTAGTTGAATTACATTGAGGATGTGACTAGCATGGTGGACAGGGAAGTCTAGAGAAGTTTCTAAAAGCAGTGCACATCAGATCAAAATAATGTGAATTTATTGAACAATACATGGTCGTAGGGTAGGGCAATTGAAACTTAAGATTGAGATGGATAGGTTTTCGTTAAAGGTCTACAGGGATATGAAGCAAAAGTGGGTTAAGATAGCATCCGCTATAATCTAATTGAACAATGGATTAGATTCGAGGGGCTCAATGGCCTTCTGTTCTTATGTAAGTCCATTATCATATCATGTGACTACCAGAATGGTGGAAATCAATCTAGATGGACCTTGGTCTTTCCTCGTCCTGTATTTCCTATGTCGGAACCAAAGCTTGCATTGAGCAAGGCTGAGCTGTTGCCCTCATCGGTATTTGCAGCATTTATATGCTCAGGAAGCAGGCCTTGGCACAACTCTCCCTGAGCCTTGGGAGGAAGTATGTTTTTGGTTTTGTTTCACACACGTGTGTCTCTCTCTCCCTTCCAGGTTTGGGCAGATCAGCATGGCTGACATGTCTGTTGAGGATATACAGGACCGAGCAAACCAGGTGACGGATGAGGTGAGTCAGAACTGTGGGATAGGTGGGGGAAAATGGTGAGCTTTCAGCTGGAAGCAGGCTGGGGAAGAGTTGGGTGGGCTGAGGATACATCCTTCGAAACAGCTGTTGGTGTTTTTTTTTCCCTAAACTTTCCGCCCCCTTTTTTTGGGACCCCTCTAAGACACGGAAGGCTGTGGAACCCTCCAGGGTGAAGGCCTGAGTCCCTCCAGTACCCCAACAGACTGTTAACAGTACCCAATTACTCAGTCAGTGTCAGGTGTCACAGCTGAGCCCTATTCTGTCTTCTCCTATCGCCTCGCTTTCCAGTAGCAGGCACTGGATAGAGTGGTTGCCCATCATTACTCTGAGGAGCATTGTAGTACCTCTAATGCTTTTCCAGCTGAGATCAGCTCGCTTCTTAAGCAAAACAGTTAAACAGCTCAGACCTGAGGTCCCGTCCCCACCCCACCCCACCCCAAGCAACTTGCTGACCATTCCAAATGTTGGTTATGCTGGGGTTGGTCAGGTGAGCTCCACAGGGTGCTCCCAGTGTCCTCGGTTCAGCACGGGCTGCTCTGGCTTAGCCTTTCCAGCAGTCACAAGTTTATTTAATATCTGAAGGAGGCTGACTACCAAATGCTCAGTGCAGAGTCCAACAGTAAAATTACGGAAGCACAAACTATCGTGGCTGGTGAATGCAGGGTTTGTGCGTGGCAATACCCCATGCCTGATGATTTCTGTTCCTCTGTTCACAGTCCCTGGAGAGCACCCGGAGGATGCTGCAGCTGGCGGAGGAGGTAAAGTCAAACTACATCTTCTGTTGGGGTTACAGTACAGAGTGCAGGGAGATGGGCTCTGTCAAGGGATATAGAGACAGGGAGACATGGTCTGTAATCACACTTTACTGTGACGCTGGAGCAGGCACTGTTTTTAGGTTTAATATCGCATTCTGGCATGTGCTGGAGATGTGATTGTAGCTTTCACCGGGGGGTGGGCGGGGGGAGGTCAATCGAGCAGACTGGAGCTGATCAGGGCAAGGTTGTACTTGTTTCTGTTTGTCTATATTAAAACTCTGTTGCTTGTGCACACCTCTTGCTTGTGCCTCATGCATAGTGTTATTGTCACTCTTTAAACTTTCACCATTATAAATTCACATCCACGGTCTTGCAGCACTAAAGGTCATTCAGCGCATCCAGCTTCTTTTGAAAGAGCTATCCAATTCCCCATAACCTTGTGAATTTTTCCCCTTCAAACACGTATCCAGTTCCCTTTTGAAAGTTATTATTGACTCTGCTCCCACCGCTCTTTCAGGTAGTGTATGCCAAATCATAACTTGCTGCATTTAGGAAAAAAAAAATCTTATCTCTGTCTGGTTCTTTTGCCAATTATGTTGCATCTGCGTCCTCCTGATTACTGACTGTCCTGCCAATGGAAACCAGTTTCTCATTTATTCTATCACAATCCCTTAGTTTTGAGCACTTCTGAATCTCCCCTTAATCTTCTCGGGGAATACCCCAACTTCCCCAGTCTCTCCACTTGTTCTGGCTACCATTCTGATAAAGCACCTCTGCATCCCCTCTAAAGCCTTTATATTCTTCCCATAGTATGGTAGCCAGAACTGAATACACTATTCCAGCTGATACCTGACCAGTGATTTATTTTTTAAAAAGTGTAACTTCCTTTCTTTTATACTCTATGCCTCTGGTTATAAAGCCTGTATACGCTTTTAACATAAAAGCAAAATACTGCAGCTGCTGGAAATCTAAAATAAAAACAAAATGCTCTCTGAAAGAGTGACTATTTCTGTCTCTGCAGATGCTGCCAGACCTGCTGAGTGTTTCCAGCACTTTCTGTTTTTTATACTCAACAGCCTTCTCAACATGTCCTGCCACTTTGAGATTTGTGTACATACACCCCCAGATATCTCTGTTCCTGCAACTGCTTCAAAACTGTACCATTTGGTTGATATTGCTTCTCATTCTTCCTACCAAAACACATCACTAGATACTTGTCTGTTAAATTTCATCTGCCATGTCCAGGCTTATTTCACCAGTCTATGATGTTCTGAAGTCTCGCTATCTTACTCATTGTTTACTACTTTTGAATACTGAGGAACCCCATTGTACACTTCCCTCCAGTCTGATAAGCAGCCGTTCTCTGCTTTGTGTCCCCTAGCCAATGTAGTATCTGTGCTGCCACTGTCCCTTTAATCCCAAGGGCTTTATTGGTGAAGTATCGGAGAAAGGGAGGAGCAGAAATGCATGTGAAGAAATGCTTACTGAAGGAGAGCACTGCAGCTGAAGAGCAAGCACAATGTTTGCAGGTTCACATTCTGGCCCCACCCCCGACCAATCTTATTTTGACTCTTCAGAGAATTATCCCAGTATGAACAGTAAAACAAATGCTGTACATATTGGGAATTTGAAAGAGGCTGGAGATGGGTAGACAGATCCTTGAGGTTCTGGGCTCTTAACCCACACAGTGGCTAGCACTCTGGGTGTGAGCAGGCAGGGGGTATGGCTGTACCTTCTCACTAATTCTGGCACAGTTCATCAGGTGGTGGATTTGGAGAATTGAGCCCTGTGATAACTATAGAATGTGCATGGCTCAGTGTTGGAGTCCCCACTTCTGTGCAGCCCCCTCCTGTGATTAAAGTGACCACTCAAGTGTGCTGACTCTTCCTTTTATTTCAGAGCAAGGATGCTGGTAGCAAGACCATGATTATGCTGGATGAGCAGGGAGGTGAGTGCAGAGCTCTGCTTGATACTGTGGGGCTGGTGTGGGTGGGGAGGTAGGGCCGGGGTTGTTCCACCGGCCCTAGGGCTGGTTAGCGTGGGCCCATACTTGCAGGGAAGGGGTGGGACAGGGAACATGGGGATGATCCTGCAGTGAACAACGGGTACAGTATCCTTTACAACAGTTGGACTGATGAGGGCAGACTGTTGTGCGTGTGGAATCTTTGCCTCCGGTTATGTATCCAGGGGTGCTGTCAGCCACTGAACGATTGGGCCATCCAATGGAGAGAAACTTCCCACCTCCTTGTTCCCTCTCCTGAGTTAAATGTTAAAAAGTGAGATAATGTTCCTCAGTACAACCAAACCTCTGGCCTGGTAGGGGAGAGTGTTAGCTGAACAGTAATAGGGGTGGGGGGGTATTGCCAATTGGGTCATAAATTGTCCACCTGCTGATTCCCACATGGAGTAAGCTCAATCTTGGCTGGGTTGTTTCCACTATGGTGGAGCAAACTGTGTCCCTTGGCAGAACTGGCACACTCTGGTAGGACAATTCCTGACCCATGAAGTGTGTGTGTTGGGAGGAAGACACTAGGAGGAAGGAGACTCTGGTTGTTCCAACAGAGCTTCCTGCACATTGTGGCATTCTAAAGACTCATACATTTAAACCGGGGTTTGGGGGGGCAGGTGGTGGAAAAACAGATAGAGAGCCCCTCAGCTGCTCCACACAACACCTGACCTTGCAACTATGTCCTGTTTTTGTTTAGAACAACTGAAGCGCATTGACGAGGGGCTAGATCAGATCAATCAGGATATGAAGGAGGCAGAGAAAAACCTGACCGACCTCACCAAATGTTGTGGCCTGTGTGTGTGTCCCTGCAGCAGGTAGGTGTCACTGGGCAAGTCCAGTGAATGGCTTCCAACTAACCCCCCACCCCAATTTCCCAACCAAGCCAGGGTACGATAAGAAAAAAAAAAAGGACTTGAATTTATATTGCACCTTTCACGACCTCTGGACATCCCGAAGTTACAGCCAGTGCAGTCACTGTTTTAATGTGGGAGACGTGGCAGGCAATTTGTGCACAGCAAGTTTCCAAAACAGCAATGGAAATGATTAGATAATCTGTTTTAGTGATGTTGATTGAGGGTCATTGGCCAGGATACTGGAGAGAACTCCCCTGCTCCTCTTCGAAAGATCTTTTGGATCCAGCTGAGAGGGCACACAGGGCCTGGGTTTAACATTTCGCTCAATAAATAGCACCTCTGACAGCGTAGCACTCTCTCAGTACTGCATTGGAGTGTCAGCCTGGATTATGTGCTCAAGTCTCTAGAATGGGGTACTCTCAACCTTCTGACTCTGAGATGGGAGTAATACCACTGAGCCATGGCTGACAATACGCAGCAGTGTGAAAAGAATGCAGCACCTTCAGTCCAAACAGGGCACCCGTCAGTGTCCTTTAAATTACATCCCAGATGTTAAAATGGAGTTTGAAATTGAGTGAAGGATATTAGATGGGCAGTGGCTATTTCACACAGGGGCAGACAGACTTGTTGCTGGGGTTAAGGAATGCTGTTCAGACGGTGTACAGGGAGCTTTGTGTACGTAGTATGCCTACCAACCCAGCTGATGCTGTTGCTGTGTTGAAGGCTGACTGGTTGTCTGTCCACAACTTGGTATCAAGTTGCTGTACGCAGCACACACTGGTGCTGACAGCTGCCAGGAGATTTGCCACATGCTGCCACTATATGTAAAGTCTGTGCAACTGTGTCTTGTAAATTGATCAGAATTTTGCTTCAAGCCCAAAGGAGTGTCTTCAGTATTCAAGCTCTGGAACGGTAGCTGTGGTTAATGTGTGTGACATGCTCAGCATGAAGTGTGATGATTGAGTTTTCAGGTCTGTTGTTTGTCAAACTAACTCCTTTCTGCTGGTTACAGTTCAGCTGCTCTCTAACAATCACAATCTGCTCGCCACTTTTGCTACCACTGTCCATTAGCAAGTTAATCAAATCAAACTGTGGCTGACAGAATTCTAATTCCAGAGGGCAGCTCAGGAGGAGTGCTTCAGGCTGTTTCTCTAATGCTAGAATCCTCATTAACACTGCTCTACCTATAATGTCTATTCTTTGAGTTCATTTTCTTGCTCTCTCTCACTCTTCCCCCGCCCCTTTTTTCTTCCCTATGCTTCATTCATTGGAGATTAACCCTAATATAATCCTGAGTGGAAAATGGGAGCCAGTCAGTGACGTACACAGTGGATTCTGACATGGAGAACACTGCCGATTTGGGAATCGTGTGCTGTCCGCATATTGAGTAGGTGGTACATTTAACTGCATGCTGCATGAACCTGGTGTGTGCCTGTTTAAATCGTGTAAATGTTGCAAGTCTGTGTCGTTAAAACAAAGAAATTATATTTCTACATCGCCTTTCACAATCTCAGGATGTCACAAAGCATTTCGCACGCAATGAAGTATTTCTGAAGTGTAGTCACTGTTGGAAATGTTGCAGCCAACCTATACACAGAAAGACTCCACAAACAGCAATGTGATAATGACCAGATGATTTTTTTTTTTGTGGTGTTGATTGAGGAATAAATATTGGCCAGGACTCAAAAGATACCCCTGTGTGCTTTGAAATAGTGCCATGGGATCTTTTATGCCCACTGAAAGGGAAGACAAGGCCTTAGTTTAAGGTCTGCTTTGAAAGACCTCCAGTGCAGCACACTCTCATTATTGTACTGGTGTGTTAGCCTAGATTATGTGTTCAAGTCAAAATATGTAGGGAGAAGGATTAAGGGAATTGCTAAAAGGAATACTGGAACCACCAACAGAATGACAAACAGTGGTGGACTGAGAAGGAACTGGAAATGAGCAGAGTGTTGAACAACTAAACC
This sequence comes from Heterodontus francisci, assembly GCF_036365525.1. NCBI lineage: Eukaryota > Metazoa > Chordata > Chondrichthyes > Heterodontiformes > Heterodontidae > Heterodontus > Heterodontus francisci. The sequence continues at coordinate 114,587,649 of NC_090379.1, forward strand.
TAACAGGAAGAATTTCTTTTGGTAAATCATGACAGTAAATGAAGTTGTCCAATGGAAATTGAGAAACATTAATGTCATCCTTGTTTCCTTCCTTAAAAGACTTAACCTACTAAGTAAGGGCATTGCCCAGTTCTGTCCTAAAATGGCAATCGGGGTCTTGTATACACCATAGAACGCTGATTTGTATATTAAAAGAGGCCTACAGCCTGATTCAGGCAGAAGGCCCTGAGGACGATAGAGACTGCTACGTAGCAGTAATGGGGTGATACTAACTAAAAAAGACAAACAGTAGCCACCATCCTCGGAGATTCCACGACTAGACAGTGGCGCAGTGGTTAGCACCGCAGCCTCACAGCTCCAGCGACCCGGGTTCAATTCTGGGTACTGCCTGTGTGGAGTTTGCAAGTTCTCCCTGTGTCTGCGTGGGTTTTCTCTGGGTGCTCCGGTTTCCTCCCACAAGCCAAAGGACTTGCAGGTTGGTAGGTTAATTGGCCATTATAAATTGCCCCTAGTATAGGTAGGTGGTAGGGAAATATAGGGACAGGTGGGGATGTGGTAGGAATATTGGATTAGTGTAGGATTAGTATAAATGGGTGGTTGATGGTTGGCACAGACTCGGTGGGCCGAAGGGTCTGTTTCAGTGCTGTATCTCCTAAACTAAAAACTAAACTTTCACATCTGTAGGTTCCAGACTAGTTCAACAACAACATCTCCAAGATGGCCTTAATGTGACTAAGGGTGCTAAGTGAGACTAGAGACAAAGTCCATGATGAAGTTCCACGTGAAAAGGCAGAGATGAGTTTCAGGTAGAGGATATCCTGGGTAAAACCTCGAGGTGGGAGCAGAATTGGCTGACCGAGAAGGAGTCTTAAGTCCCCATGTAGCTGGTCCCCATCATCTACTGCATAAACCCCTCCGTTCCACTGGCAACAATGGTGCCATCTGCAAACTATGAAGCTTCCTTTTCCAGGTCATTGGAAAAATTGTTGAATCAGTCCCAACACTGAACCTATCTAGAACCTTTCCCATTGAAAGATAGCACCCCCTGCTGATCCATTTGCATTTATACTGAACCTCCACCCATGACACTTTCCATTCAAAGACTGTTTCCTAATTGCCCAGCTCAAATTTGATATGTCTGTGCACCACCACCAATACCAGATTTCCTCCAGTAGGCTGCTTGTGGAAAACTCTAAAGACATGAAGTAGTCAGCCATACAATCTTGCCTAATTAAGCACTAGTTATTTTATCAAAGGTTCCAGCTTGCTGGGCTGACCTGACCTGTCATTCCTTGTGCATATCCACACTACCCATTCGTTTGCATTCCCCTGAAAGCCTTGCCAGCTTGACCTTGATGACTGATTGTAGAACTTACATTGGTGCAGAACTTCACCCAGTCCACTTGAGGTACTCCACTTGCTCCAGTCCTCTATCACCCCTTTCAGAGGTGTCCCTAAAGTGGGTTATTTTCAATTGTCTAAGATCCCTTGTGGTTCAGTTGGTTACAGTTGCGTGTAACTGAGGTCGCTGTCTGGTTTAGTCCCTGGTCTGTGCTGAGTTAGCTTATCTGTCAGGTCGCCAAAATAAACCCATGTGGCATTGCGTCAGGGAGGGAGAAATCAGCCGGGTCCTTGCTCCTGATTCTATTAAGAACTGTCTGCCAAGGACCAAACTGGACACTTAATGGGGCTGAGGTGTGAAAGGTGGTCCCCTGAGTAAAGTGGCAGGGACAGGACCAGGGCCTGTAGAGACAGACTCCCAGCAGTTGATGACCTTGAGGGGTGGAAAAGTAGTTGGGAGGGCAATTCACCATTTTGGAAAGGATCTCTGGATTGCAGTGCAGCCCATTACAGGAAAAGAAGATTGATGCTTGTAGCTACTGCAGGTTCCATATGTTTCATTTACATTGCTTATCTTCTGTGCCATGAGCTGAAAACCAGAGACATCATGAATTGGTATGACCCATGTTCAGCATGTTTTTTTTTAAAAAAAAAAAAGCTGTTTATACACTACCTTTCACAACCTCAATGTCCCAATAGGCTTTACAGTCAATGAAGTTCTTTTGAGCGTAGTCACCGTAGGAAACACCTACCTCCCTCCCCAACTGAAGGATGCCTGGATGTGAATCTTTCAAGAACTCATCATGACATCACTGTCTGTCTTTTTCTCTGTCGCAGGGTCAAGAACTTCGAGATGGGAGATGTGTACAAGAAGGCCTGGGGCAGCGACGCTGATGGGAACACTGGTAGAGTCGTCTCCAATCAGCCAAGCAATGCGCAGAACCACCATGAGATGGCCAGGCGGGGTGGTGAAGGAGAAGGCTACATTACCAGGTAGCCAGGCTGGGGCTCTGTCACTGTCCAAAACCAGGGCACAGACATCTGGCATTGGTCACATGTACAAGTCACATCATTCCCCATATGCTGTAATCGGCAAGCAAACAAACAGCCCTTTGACTGCTGATCCCCAATGAAGACAGCAGGCATGACCTTTCCAGCTCTGCCCAGCCATCCCATAAGTTAGCACAGCCTTTCCACCTCTAACCCTGGAGATAGAGCATGACCTCTCCATCCTTATCAACCCACCAGAGGAGAACAGACATGACCTCCAGGGGTGGTGGGAAGGAGCAGGCATGACCCCTCCTCTTCCATCACCAACCAGAGTAGAGAATTCACCTCATTCCTATTGTCTCCCACACAGCCTTTGATTACTAGAGGCCCACTGGTAAATTTGTTTTAATAACAAAAGGCAGATGATGAAGAAGCATTCACTGTACCAAGTCCCCAACATAATGTGAAAATAACCTGAGAATTTGGGTTCCTTCTCAGGATAACCAATGATTCCAGAGAGGATGAAATGGAAGATAACCTGCATCAAGTGGGCAATATCATTGGAAACTTGAAAAACATGGCTATTGACATGGGCAATGAAATAGAATCCCAAAACAAGAAGATCGACAATATTACTGAGAAGGTACCTGCTGTATTTCTGCCTTCATTCCTCGTGATGCTAAGGCTTTCAGACTTTAGATAACTCTTACAGGGCGAGTCTTGGCTCCCTAAAGTGTTGAGTATCTTCCCTTGAGAGCAAGGTAACAAGCTCAGGATAGCAAACAGGCAATCTCTCCTCAAATAACTGTGGTTACTGGGCCCACCCTAGAGAATCACATCAGGCCTTGTTCCAGGCCTTTAGTTACAAGTGAATGTGTAGCACAGTGTCAAATATCTATTTACACTTTTGTGGAGATTTATGCCAGCCAGTTCCTTGCAGAAAAAGCAGAATATCCGAAGCTTTGTTTCATGGATAGTTTTTATAGGTATCATCTTGTTAATTGTATCTAACTGGTCTAACCTATTCATTTTTGAGAAACACTGCTGTCTATCTGGGCAACAAGATAGACTTGTCTTAACTTGGTTGGTTTGAACTGTTTTTGACAACTTAAATACGCCTGCAAACAGCTGCCGGAGCTTCCTGGATTTGAAGAACTTGGACTTGTCTAAAAATAACAAGACTGAGAGATAACAGCAAATTACATAGTTTGTTTAAATGTGGCTTAGCCCCTCCTCCTTGGATTGGATTAGCAAAGGTGTAGAAGTAATGTTACGTTGAAATGCACTAGTTAGACTGCATCTGGAGTACTGTGTTCAGTTCTGGGCACCAAACCTCAGGAAGGATAAATTGGCCTTGGAGGGAATGCAGTGTGAATTTACCAGAATGATACTGGAGCTAAAAGGGTTAAATTAAAGACAGGTTACAGAGATTAGGCTTGTATTCTTTTGAATAGAGTAGATTTAAGAGATGTTTAAGATGATCAAAGGATTTGACAAGGTAGAGGAACTATTTCCTTTGGGGAGTCCAGATAGAGCCAGGCCTTTTGAGGGTTGATTTCAGAAGCACTTTGCACAAAGGGTGGTGGAAATCTGGAACACCCTCTTTTTTTCTCCACCCCCCCCACCTGACAAAAAAAAAAGCTGTGGATGCTGGGGGTCATTTGCAAATTTCAAAACCGATTGATACTTTTGTTAAGCAAGGGTACTAAGGGATATAGAAGCAAGGCAGGTAGATGGAGTTGAGATACACATCAGCCATGATCTAACTGAATGACAGAACAGGCTCTAAGTGCAGAATGATCTTCTACTGTTACTATATTGAGTTAGGCTGGGATGTGTATTTTAGTTGCAGTTGCTTATGTCTTGAGTTTTAAAAAAAAATTACCAAGATAAAACACAATCATATCCAACAAGAACAGCAAACATTAGTCCTGTGTGTGCGCGATTGGTGGGGGATGGGGAGTTGTGTGTGTGCGCGCTGGTGCTGACAGTCTCTGTGTTTAACAGGCTGATGCTAACAAAGCTCGGATCGACGATGCCAACTTGAGAGCAAACAAACTCATCAAAAACTAATATGGAGCTGAACTCGACACTCTGCCCTGAACGTACAGTTTTGCCTTCAAATCTGATATGTGTCCCTTTGTGTTGGAGTCACTGCGCCACTTTGTGCCTTCCTGCATCTTTCTCCCAACGAGCTGACTTCTCGAATTAGTGTAAGATGTGCGTTGATGCTGAGTGACTCCTGGCGTTTTTCATCAGTGCACGGTCTCCCAGCCAGTCAAGGCCACAGCCAAAGAAGTGACTGATTTTCTCCACCCCACTGGCCTAATGTTCAAGTGGCTTTTGGCAGTATACTTCCAGTGCCTGTTCATCGCCAATGTAACGACAGCAGAGGACTGACTGCAAGGGTCAAAATTGGGAGCTGTGGGCAATCCAAATCAGCAATATGTGGAAGACTAGTCTGCCTCTCTTCCCCTACCATCTTTCACCTTCTAAATACTTATCTTTCTTTCCCCATGGTCTATCTCGCTTGCTCTCTCTCCCCCTTACACTTAAATGCCACCAGATTACCTTAACCTATATAGTCATCTTTGACAAAAGTCACATTTGCCAAAATAAGACTAGAGGATAGTGATGATCTGAAGGGAAGAGAATGGGGAGTATTTTGCAGGTACATGACCTAGAATGACTTGATATTTTCATTGGGATGCACTCAAAGATTCTACCCACTTCACTAATGACACCCTGTCTCTGGGTCCTGCAATAATCCAGATACTTACAGCCCCTGTACCCCTTACTCTTCCCCTCATTATTCCCATGATTTCTATCCATTTTTTTTTGCTATGACGTCCTTTCAAGTTTTAATTGGATTTAATTTGACAGCTCAGGAGGTTTGATGATGATGCCGTTTCTACGGTACAAAGCACATTTTAGTTCTGTCCCAGAAATCAGACTGCCTCTGGCCTTTCCTGTCAAATGTGAGGCACACAGATGCCAGTGGCTGGGCTTGCCCCTCTACCTCAAACCCTCTTCTCCCACCCTGCACCTGCCCATCAGCCACAAACTACACAGACTGCAGAGTTCTGACCTTTCTATCTGCCTCAACACTGCTCCTAGAGCCTGTGCCTTCAGTGTGTGAGCCTGCCTAGGGGCACTGTCACAGCTGGATTCTGGCAGCTATCCTGCACTAGGCACCCTCCCCCTCTGGCCTTTGTAGTATGCAGGGGTTGTGGACAGGGAACGATAACCACAAATGCCACTGTGGAGTGAAATCAGTGACCATGGAGGCCCAGCTGCAAGAAACAAACTACCTGAAATCATGAAATTTGGACCAAAATAGTTTAAATAACCTGGTTGGGGGGGGGTGCAGGTGAGAGTGTGTGTTGGCTGGGTGAAGCTGGCTCTCCCCTTGGGCAGGATCCTCTGCACAAAAGCCTGGTCTTTATGCAGTGCCTCTCTGCTTCACATCACTTAATGTCAGCTACTTGTATGCAGAAAAACAAGTGAAGATGAGCAGTGGTCGTGGCTGCACAAACTATTTTCAGTGCTTGCTGTAATATATATTGTACATTTAATCATTTCTCCACAATCCAATTGCATTGAGCTCAATGGGAAACAATAATGTTTAATAGAAAAAATGTCTCATTTCTTTTTCTAAAATAAATCCTCAAAGTAGTCATTGTGCCTGCAGTAAAACCTGACTTATTGGATCAGGACAGGTCAACAACTAAATTTACTTCTCATTAATTGAAAACATCTAATTAATACCTGAATCACTCATCTCAGCCGGAGAGAATGTTACTGGTGTTTACAATGGTACACATACTGAAAGCTTTCTTGAAGGATTGAATTCCCTCTGTTCGGCTGCAGTGATTGCCTTGTAAGAGACATTGCTCACGTGGCAATTCTAGCTGCAGTGTTTGTGACTGTCAGGTGCTTTAGTTCCACTTTCCTCTTTGTCCCTTTTGCCAGCCTTTAAAGTGTTCTTTAGGTTGGGGGGGGTCCTGGATATTACCCTGTGGTTCTCTTAACCAGGCAAGTGGTGATTGATCTGGCAGGTCACCGGCTGAGAATTCTGCAGCAAGTAACTCACCTGTCTCCCCAAAGCCTGTCCACCTACAAGGCATAAGCTAGGAGTGATGGAATACTCTCCACTCGGTTGGATAGGTACAGCTCCACCACAAGATCGACACAATCCAGGATAAAGCAAACCAGTTGATTGGCACCCCATCAACATCCACTCCCTTCATCACTGACGTACAGTGGCAGCAGTGTGTACCACCTACAAGATGCACTGCAGCAACTCATCAAGACTCCTTTGACAGCAGTTTCCAAACCCATGACCTCTACCATCTAGAAGGTCAAGGGCAGCAGGTGCATGGGAACACCACCACCTGCAAATTCCCCTCCAAGTCACACACATCCCGACTTGGACTTATATCATCACTCCTTCACTATGACTGGGTCAAAAACCTGTAAACTCCCTTCCTACCAGCACTGTGGGTGCCCACACAGACTGCAGTAGTTCAAGAAGGCAGCTCACTGCCACCCAAGGGGAATTGGGGATGGGCAACAAATGCTGGCTTAGCCAGCACCACCCACATTCCATGAATAAATGAATCTGGCTGGCCTTCCCGTTCAGCCTGTGAGCTGGGGTAGGGGGAGTGGCAGGCCAGGGCCACCTTTGCCATTGCTCTGCCCCAGAGTTTCCTGTTGCTACTCACACATCAAATCAACAGAAGAAATAAAGGTACAGGATTAACAAGGAAGAATTCTATGTGCAAGTATTTTATTTTATATACACAATGCTGTTTGAACTGATGGAATGGAGCCAGAACTCATGAGGTTGGAATGGGGGTTGGGCTGCACCATCACCTTTAACCGAGAATGCTGAGTCTTAGCAGCATAGGGACAGGGACTGGCCCTGATCCCAGACAGCAGCCGCTTTGCCAACAAGTCACAGCTTCAAACGGAGGATGAGCTCCAGCTATGGAATAGGGGATACAGGGAAGAATGGTCAGGTTACCCGAGCCATCTCTCTGCTTAACCTAACTCCTCCCCTACCTCAGGAAATCATGTGTAAAGTGCTAAAGAGGACACAAGGTGCAACTGTAGTGGATTCCATCAGGAGTGCGCAGGGCTGTGTGTCCCTTCATTCACATCAGCTTAAAGACACTAGAGTACAATACATTTTATAGATAACTGGCAGCGTATCAGCTTCACTAACCCCAATAATGAGTACAGGTAGGGCTGTGGCCCTCGGCATTGCATCACACCACTTCTTCCACTGTCTCCTTCAACTGGTTGGAGTCACCTCCACTGTAAGGACTATTACAAGTTACTTCTACCATTTAACCAGCTGCCCAGATAAGCTGGGCCATTGTCCCATGCTGAGGGAGGGACCTTGGACCTTCAAATGAATTTCTTCTTTGTTGCTGTGAAGCGCTCCATGTACTGAGGGAAGAAAAATACAAGTCAGTGCAGACCACCCCTGCGCACACATACAATTTCCCCCCTCCACACACACACACAGACTCACTCAAGACCACCCCCCCCCCCCCCCCCCCACAACAACCCCACTCACGTGGAACAAACACCCGAGATCTCAGCCCTGTCCCAGTTTCTGCAAATTCTCCTTACAAACTGTCAGCCTTCCCCACTATTGTGGACCGTGCACTGAAGTCAGATCAGCATCAGGCTCTCAGGGCAAAGGTGAACTGAAATATTCTTACATCAACAGAACACTACATCTGGATCAATACTCACTGCTCCCTCCCCACTTCCCACCCTCAGCCCTTCCCCTCTGCTTCGGCCAATTTAGAAGAGTGGGTTTAGACTGACTGGAATATTAAAAGGTACAGGGAGTGAGCAGGAGTGTGAATTTAGACTGGGTGGGATATTAAAGGATATGGGGACATATTAGGAGAGTGGGATTAGACTGGATAGCTCACGTGGAGAAAAAAATACTGCAGTCTGGATGAGCCTGTTACTGCCCTGTACATTGTAGAGAACTTGAAGTAAAAACTGAAAGTACAGCAGGTGTGAAAATCTAGTCTCAGCTCCAATCAGTAAATCACAGAAACCCCACAGCCTGCTGCAGGCACCAGGAGTATTATCTGGGTTTCAAATGGGATCCTTTGTCAGAAGTGGCACATTACACCAAACACATGAACCTGCCCTTTCTTCTTGAGGTGTTGAATGTACCATCAGCACTACCGATCTGTCCCCTTCACACATTGTGACCAACCTTATCATATCCCTCCAGATCTCGCAGATTCTTAATTTCAAAAAGATTTCCTTCGACAGCCAGCAGGGAAATCTGGGAGTCAGCCAGGATACTGACAGGGATCATGGAGATTTCTAAACAGTTCTCTTCAATCCTCAAAACCTTCAGCCGTGGGCATTGGGAGATGTGTGATGAAATCTGAGAGATCTGAAAGTACAAAATGGTTACTTTAACCTCAAAGCAAATTATAAAACTAGCAGCTCATAGTGCACACCCCTCACACTGGTGTTCTTCTGTAATATATTCTACACTACATCCCTATGCATGGATTTGAGACAGTGCTCTCAATTAAATGGCAATTTTTCACAAAAACATTATACTGATGGATTTGTACTATAAATTGAATTGTATTGACACTTTTGGGGAAAAAACACATTGGTCATCTAATTGATGAATGGGGATCAATATAGTCTTGACAGTTGTTAACTAACTGTACACATCCGACATACTGTGCACAACTTATAGTGCACGCAGGTAGCAGTGCACATAACACGTACAGGAGGAGACCATTCAGCCCCCACAGCCTATTTCACCATTAAGTTAGATTGTGGCTGATCTGTATCATAACTCCATCTACCTGCCTTGGTTCTGTAACCCTTAATACCATTGCCAAACAAAAACCTGTCAATCTCAGTTTTGAAATTTTCCACTGACCCCCAGCCTCAACAGCTTTTTGAGGGAGAGAGTTCCAGATTTCCACCACCCTTTGTGGGATGAAGTGTTCCCTGCCATCAGCCCTAGCTCTAATTTTAAGGTTGTACCTCCTTGTTAGAGACTCCCTCACTGGAGAAAATAGTTTCTATCTGCGACATGTCCTTTAATCATCTTGAACACCTCAATTAGATCACCCTTTAATCTTCCACGCTCAAAGGATTATAAGCCTAGTCTATGCAACCCAATCTAATAATTTAACCCTTTCAGCCCCAGTATCATTCTGCACCCACTCCAAGGCCAATATATCCTTCCTGAGGTACATTGCCTAAAACTGAACACTTACTCCAGATGGGGTCTAACCAGTGTAGCATAACTTTCACCCCTTTGTACTCCAGTCCTCTTGAGATAAAGGCCAACTCTCCATTAGCCTTTTTAAATTATTACCTGTACTTGGATCTCTAAATCTCTCTCTGCTCATCCATGGTTGAAAACCTCTCACCATTTAGAAAATACTCTGATCTCTCTCTCTTAGGTCCAAAGTGGATAACCCTACACTTTGTTACATTGAACTCCATCTGACACAATTTTTCCCATTCACTTAATCTATCAATGTCCCTTTGCAACTTTCTGCTCCCATCAATACTATTTACTGTGCCACCTAAGTGTCATCAGCAAACTTAGACATAAGGCTCTCTCTATTCCTCCTTCCAAATTATGAATAGAGTGAAAAGCCGCTGCCCCAGTACAGATCCCTGGGGGGCCGGCAGGGAACACTAGTCACACCTACCAATTAGATACATACCCATCATCCCCACTTTCTGTCTCTTCCCTCTGAACCAATTCCCTATCCAAGCCAATCAATTCCACGTGCTCTCATTTTTACTATTAGTATCTTATGTGGAACCTCGTCAAATGCCCTCTGAAAGTCTATATAAACACCATCTATAGGCAATCCCTTATCTACAACAATAGTAACCCCTCTAAAAACTCAACTGGGTTCATTAAACATGATTTACCCTTTACAAATCCATGTTGGCACTCTCTGCATACAGACTGTCAGACTCAACTAATAATGAACAGAGCTCAGTACTCAGTTTATACTGAAAACAAGAAATAATGCAAACAGACTGTAGCGTGCATAACTAATAATGCACGTAGTTCATAGTGTAGACAGCTCACACTGCACAACTAATGCTCACAGCTCCCAGTGTGCACAAATAGTGCACATAATCTGTAGCATGCACAACTATTACTGCACACAATTAATGCTCACAGTCCATAATGCACACAGCTCATCCTCTGGCACTATTTCCTTTTTTATTGAGTTGTAGTGGTTACCGGTGGCAGACCTGGTTCTGGTTGACATTGAGTTCGATGGCTTGCAACTGCTCCAGCTCGTCAGGAAGGCGCTGGATTCGGTTCTTGGACAGATCCACAACATTCAGGTGTCGGAGGCTGCACAGCTGGAGGGGAAACTCCCGAAACTGGTTCCCAGAGAGACTCAGGGTCTTCAGGCCTGCCAGCTGGCCAAAGCTGGAGGGCAGCTGCTTCAGCAAGTTACCATTGAGGTGAAGAGTCTCCAGTTTCTTCAGCTTGCTCACATCCTCGGGGAGAATAGCTGACAGAGAGAAAAATCTCAAGGTGACAAAAATAAACTCGCTCAGTGGGTAGAACTGCCAACCAGAGAGGCACCAAGCTACCTTCAGGCTCCTGGGTCATTTCATTCTGGGGCTGGAGGAATGGACTATGAGGGAAGGGTTCAGGTTCCGGGGACACTAGGAAGAGTTCGGAGGCAGGAATGGTCTGTACGGGGGGACTGGGGCTGAAGAGATGGTGTGTCAAGAAAGGGTTCAGGTTCCTGGAAGAACAAAGAACAGTACAGCACAGGAACAGGCCATTCGGCCCTCCAAGCCTGCGCCGATCTTGATGCCTGCCTAAACTAAAACCTTCTGCACTTCCGGGGTCCGTATCCCTCTATTCCCTTCCTATTCATATATTTGTCAAGACGTCTCTTAAACGTCGCTATCGTATCTGCTTCCACCACCTCCCCTGGTAGCAAGTTCCAGGCACTCACCACACTGTGTGTAAAAACAACTTGCCTCGCACATCCCCTCTAAACTTTGCCCCTCGCACCTTAAACCTATGTCCCCTAGTAACTGACTCTTCCACCCTGGGAAAAAGCTTCTGACTATCCACTCTGTCCATGCCGCTCATAACTTTGTAAAACTCTATCATGTCGCCCCTCCACCTCCGTTGTTCCAGTGAAAACAATCCGAGTTTTTCCAACCTCTCCTCATAGCTAATGCCCTCCAGACCAGGCAACATCCTGGTAAACCTCCTCTGTACCCTCTCCAAAGCCTCCACGTCCTTCTGGTAGTGTGGCGACCAGAATTGCACGCAATATTCTAAGTGTGGCCTAACTAAGCTTCTGTACAGCTGCAACATGACTTGCCAATTTTTATACTCTATGCCCCGACCGATGAAGGCAAGCATGCCGTATGCCTTCTTGACTACCTTATCCACCTGCGTTGCCACTTTCAGTGACCTGTACGCCCAGATCTCTCTGCCTGTCAATACTCCTAAGGGTTCTGCCATTTACTGTATACCTCCCACCTGCATTAGACCTTCCAAAATGCATTACCTCACATTTGTCCGGATTAAACTCCATCTGACATTTCTCCGTCCAAGTCTCCAACCGAACTATATCCTGCTGTATCCTCTGACAATCCTCATCATTATCCGCAACTCCACCAACGTTTGTGTCGTCCGCAAACTTACTAATCAGACCAGCTACATTTTCTTCCAAATCATTTATATATACTACAAACAGCAAAGAATATCATTCTGGGGCAAGAGTGGCCTGTACAGGGTGGACAGGCTTCATCTGATCAAGGCTGGGACCAGTGTCCTTACTGAGAGAATATTCTAACTAGTGCTATAGGGGAGGCATTAAGCTAATATGGTGGAGCAGAAAGGGGAGAAGGGATAAGGAGCGCAGGAAAAATGAAAGAAAAACAGGGAAGTTATAAAAAACAGGCGCGAAGGAGGAGCAAGTAAATGAAGTAAAATTGTAGACGTAGGACGGTTTGAGCTGTAAGTTTGTAAATGCAGAAAGGATTGTGAATAGAATGGGTAAGCTGGAGGCACATTGCCGTAGGAGGCAGAATGGTCTGATATAACAGCATCAATGGAGATATATACTGCATGGGACAGAGCTGTCTGCAATGGAAGCCTTACTGAGTCTTACCCAATTTATTGCTATTGAGAGTCAGGCTCTTCAAAGCTGCAAAGCGGCCAATGACAGAAGGCAAGGTCTCGACCTTGTTTCCCGACAGGTCCATTGTCCTCAGATTCGATGCGAGTCTCTGCAGGTCCATGGGAAACTAAACATTTGAAACACAAATCCAGAAATCTGTAATTCTAAGAATCACAAAATGAGAAAAAAAGGATGATCCCACACTGACCTCCCACCTGCACCACACAATAAACAAGGGTCCCTGAACTAAATGCCTCCCCGGAAGGCCTTCTCCACCACAACCACCCATTGCTGGGAGAACAATGGATGAGTGGCTAAGGATGAAGTAACTAAGCACTACATTAAGATCCAAGGGCTGCAGTTTGCTCTAAGATTAATTGGGTACTGGTCCTGAATCGTGTTCATTTTCACTGGAACAGCACAGGAGACAAAAAGTGAGGTCAAAGCAGGAATGGGAGGGGTGTTAAAGGAGAATCACAGAGTGAGAATGGAATGCTCAGATGAAAAGTGTTTCACTGCAATGACTGATATTCATCAGATAAATGCAGTACATAACATAGAAGAAACAATCATTCTCATTCACTTCTGAAGGATTGGAAGCATCAATAACTAGGTCTGTATTCTCCTAGATTAAGGGCTGAATGATTGTGGTGTTTAGGATGATTAAAGGATTTGATAAGGCAGATAGAAAAAAAACTACTTCCTCTGGTGGGGATGTCCAGAACAAGGGAGTATTATCTGAAAATAAGAGCTAGACCATTCAATGGTGATGTCAGGAAGCACTTCGTCACACAGTGGGTATAGGAAAGCTGGAACTCTCTCCCCGAAAATGCTGTCAAGGCTGGGAGGGTTTGGGGGGGGGGGGGGGGGGGGGTGGGGGGGCGAAGGTCAATTGAAAATTTTGAAACTGAGATTGATAGATGAGGGTATTAAAGGTTACAGAACCAAGGTGGATAGATGGAGTTAAGATACAGATCAGTCATGATCCAACTGAGCGGCAGAACAGGCTGGAGGGGCTGGTGACTTGTGATGCTCACCTTAATTGAATTTGCAGCAAATAAGCCTGCATGTCCCAGGGGCAGTAGTACTAAAGTTAAGAACATACAGCACAGGATCGTTGCATCTCACTCAAATTGGCCTCAGCACTTCTCACCTTGTGAAGGGAGGAATCGGCCCGAGTCCCCACTCCACATCACTCTCCAGTGACTGTTGCAGGAGAGGAGGAGACAAGATCCAGGGTTGAATGTGAACCCCCCCCCCCCACCACCACAGCCGAACATGCTGCTAGCCCTCATGGTCTCGGCACAAACATAACCCATGGCCACTTTGACGAGACGTCACAAAGCTTGGTTGCTCCAATAGCTCTGCTTCAGCGTGCCTTGTCCATTAAACATATCATAACTCACACTGACTGCTGCAGCTTCTCACCTCATTCAGACCTTTCCCTGTGAGCTGGAACACCCCTGTCTTCTGTGCAGTTTCCAGGTGAGCTTTCAGGGCACTGTTCCCCATGGCAAAACTGTGTAAGAATTTCCACAATCTCCGTTTGCATCCAGGTCTGCTAAAGACAAGTCCCACAGTCACACCAGATCATACCTAAAATAAAACACAGAAGTTAACAAAAAGGAAACTCACAACCTAACAGGTAAAGCTCAACTACACTCACTTACTCAGACAGCTGCGCAATCCCCACAGGCAACACATCTCTCCCCTGAGGACAACGTGGTGTCCCTCAACTATCCACCTCGCCAGCTTCCCACCACCACCCCCTCCCCAGGATTCTTCCTTTATTCCAAAAGATTGAGTCTTCATTAGAGACGAGGATGTTGCCAATGTAGCAGTAATAGACTTGTTAGCAAAGTTAAAGCCCATGGGATTAAAGGAGCAGTGTGGCAGCATGGATACTACATTGGCGAAAGCACAGAAAGCAGAGAGTAGTGGCCAACGGTTATTTTTCCAGGCTGGAGGGAAGTGTACAGTGCTATTCCCCGGGTGTCAGTGTTGGTATCAATGCTTTTTTTGATATATGTTAATGACCTGGAATATGATATACAGGGCATCATTTCAAAGTTTGATGAAACGAAAGTCAGAAATGTAGTAAAAATGAGGAGGATAGCAATAGACTTCAGTAGCACATAGACAGATCTGTGAAACGGGCACATGGCAATTGCAATTTAACACAGGGAAGGGGAAAAGGAGGGCAGGGAAGGGGAGAAAAACTTGCATTTATATGGCACCTTTCACAACCACTGGATGTCTCACAAGTGCTTTACAGCCAATGAACTATTTTTTGAAGTGTAGTCATTGCAGGAATGATAAATTGTGGTAGGATAAATGAGATGACACACTATAAACTAAATAATACAATTCTAAAGGAGGTGCAGGGAGAGAGAAACTTGGCAGTGGGGGAGGCGGGGTAAGTGTACAAATCATTGAAGGTGGCAAGGTAAATTGAGAAGTCTATAAAAAGGCATATGGGATCCTTGGCTTTATAAATAGAGGCATAGAGTACAAAGGCAAAGAAGTTATGTTAAATCTTATGAAACATAAGATCGGCCTCAGCTAGAGTGCTGTGTCCAATTCTTGGCACAACAACTTGCATTTATACAGCACCTTCAACATCGTAAAACGTCCCGACATGCTTCACAGGAGCATTAGAAAACAAAATTTGACAATGAGCCACATAAGGACATATTAGGATAGGTGACCAAAAACTTGGTCGAAGAGGTAGGTTTGAAGGAGCATCTTAAAGGAGGAAAGAGAGGTAGAGAAGTTTAGGGAGGAAATTCCAGAACATAGGGTCGGCGGCTGAAGGCACAGCCACCAATAGTGGAGAGTAGGAAAATCGAAGAGTGCTGACCAGTTGGAGTAGGGATTTGGGGGGGCAGGGTACCTTAGAAGGGAGAAATGATGACAGGAGAGAGAAGTAAGGAGAAAAATCAGGGAGAAAAACATGGAAATAGATTGATGGGCTCGTGTCCAGAGTGACAGCCAAAGCACGTATGCGAATGGGCACAGAGAAAACTCATGTTACATAGGCCTGGTTACAGATCAATAATTAGGATACATATATCCTAGTAGCAATAGGGAACAGAGAAAAGACAATATGACGGTATGCAGAGTTAAAGTCAGGTGTCCCACAGTGGGTAGAGTGGAGCTGGCATGGAGCAGTGGCGAACAGTTGTCACACTTTAGAAGGACCTCAAGGCCATAGAGAGGACACAGAAGAGTTTTAATAGAATGATACAAGGGATACAATCATGGTACAAGGGGTACATCAATCATGGTGCAGAAACTGGAAAAACTGGTGTTGTTCTCCTTAGAGCAGAGGTGAAGAGGAGATTTGATAAAGGTTCAGGAATAGATTTGAATAAGAAGTGACAGAAGGATCAGTAACCAAATAAGACAAATTTAAGGTGACTGGCAAAAGAACCAGAGGCAACATGAGGAAACATGTTTAAATAAAGAGGTCTTTCACCTGTTGCGATAAGGAATTTTTCTCCTGAGTGGAAGGTCATTTTACCCCACTTGCTTGTTGCCTTTATCTTATGTGGTTCCACAAACTCTGCGTAGCTGTTATTGTAAGTTACGTTCTTGTCCCGTGTTTTTCCAAAATAAGTTACGATGATCTGGAATGCACTGCCTGACAGGGTAGTGGAAGTGATTCAATAGTAACTTCCAAAAGAGAATTGCTGAAATGCTTGAAGAGAAAAAATTACAGGGGAGTGGGACTAATTGGATCGCTCTTTCAAAAGAAATGGCACAGCCAAAATGGGCCAAATGGCCTCCTTCTGTGCTGTACAATTTTATCATTCCATGAATCGTAAGCAGCATGCGATAGACAGAGCTAAGCGATCCCATAACCAACGGATCAGATCTAAGCTCTGCAGTCCTGCCACATCCAGCTGTGAATGGCGGTGGACAATTAAACAACTAACTGGAGGAGGAGGCTCCACAAATATCCCCATCCTCAATGATGGGCGAGCCCAGCACATCAGTGTGAAAGATAAGGCTGAAGCATTTGCAACAATTTTCAGCCAGAAGTGCCGAGCTGATGATCCATCTCTGCCTCCTTCTGAAGTCCCCAGCATCACAGATGCCAGACTTCAGCCAATTCGATTCACTCCGCGTGATATCAAGAAATGACTGAAGGCACTGGATACTGCCAAGGCTATGGGCCCTGACAATATTCCGACAATAGTACTGAAGACCTGTGCTCCGGAACTTGCCGCGCCCCTAGCCAAGCTGTTCCAGTACAGCTACAACACTGGCATCTACCCTGCAATGTGGAAAATTGCCCAGGTATGTCCTGTACACAAAAAGCAGGACAAGTTCAACCCGGCCAACTACCGCCCCATCAGCCTACTCTCAATCATCAGTAAAGTGATGGAAGGTATCAACAGTGCCATCAAGCGGCACCTGCCTAGCAATAACCTGCTCAGTGACGCTCAGTTTGGGTTCCGCCAGGGCCACTCAGCTCCTGACCTCATAACAGCCTTGGTTCAAACATGGACAAAAGAGCTGAACTCAAGAGGTGAGGTGAGGTGAGAGTGACTGCCCTTGACATCAAGGCACCATTTGACCGAGTATGGCATCAAGGAGCCCTAGCAAAACTGAGGTCAATGGGAATCAGGGGGAAAACCCTCCACTGGCTGGAGTCATACCTAGCACAAAGGAAGATGGTTGTGGTTGTTAGAGGTCAATCATCTGAGCTCCAGGACATCACTGCAGAGTTCCTCAGGGTAGTGTCCTGGGCCCAACCATCTTCAGCTGCTTCATCAATGACCTTCCTTCAATCATAAGATCAGAAGTGGGGATGTTCGCTGATGATTGCACAATGTTCAGCACCATTCGTGACTCCTCAGGTACTGAAGCAGTCCGTGTAGAAATGCAGCAAGACCTGGACAATATCCAGGCTCGGGCTGTTAAGTGGCAAGTAACATTCGCGCCACACAAGTGCCAGGCAATGACCATCTCCAACAAGAGAAAATCTAACCATCTCCCCTTGACATTCAATGGCATTACCATCGCTGAATCCCCCACTATCAGCATCCTAGGGGCTACCATTGACCAGAAACTGAACTGGAGTAGCCATATAAATACCGTGGCTACAAGAGCAGGTCAGAGGCTAGGAATCCTGAGGCAAGTAACTCACCTCCTGACTCCCCAAAGCCTGTCCACCATCTACAAGTGGCGGCGCAGTGGTTAGCACCGCAGCCTCACAGCTCCAGCAACCCAGGTTCAATTCTGGGTACTGCCTGTGTGGAGTTTGCAAGTTCTCCCTGTGTCTGCGTGGGTTTCCTCCGGGTGCTCCGGTTTCCTCCCACAGCCAAAAGACTTGCAGGTTGATAGGTGAATTGGCCATTATAAATTGTCACTAGTATAGGTAGGTGGTAGGGGAATATCAGGACAGGTGAGGATGTGGTAGGAATATGGGATTAGCGTAGGATTAGTATAAATGGGTGGTTAATGGTCGGCACAGACTCGGTGGGCCGAAGGGCCTGTTTCAGTGCTGTATCTCTAAATCTAAAAAAAAAATCTAAAAGTCAGGAGTGTGATGGAATACTCTCCACTTGCCCGGATGGGTGCAGCTCCAACAACACTCAAAAAGCTCGACACCATCCAGCCCGCTTGATTGACACTCCATCTACAAACATTCACTCCCTTCACCACCGACGCACAGTGGCAGCAGTGTGTACCATCTACAAGATGCACTGCAGCAACACACCAAGGCTCCTTCGACTGCGCCTTCCAAAACCATGACCTTTACCACCTAGAAGGACAAGGGCAGCAGATGCATGGGAATCCCACCACCTGCAAGTTCCCCTCCAAGTCACACGCCATCCTGACTTGGAACTATATCGCCGTTCCTTCACTGTTGCTGGAACAAAACCCTGGAACTCCCTTCCTATCAGCGCTGTGGGTGTACCTACTCCACATGGACTGCGGCGGTTCAAGAAGGCAGCTCACCACCACCTTCTCTTGGGCAATTAGGGATGGGCAATAAATGCTGGCCTGGCCAGTGACGCCTACATCCCATGAATGAATTTTTTTTAAATCGATCTATGCATTTTTCAGTGTCAGGTGTGAACAAGATGAGGCTCAGCTGTGATTTGCTTTGAGCTCATAGAAAGGACTGAGCTCCGTAACACAGAAGCCTCCCAGGGTTGAAAGGAGTCAGAGGGAAGGTGAGATAAGCTAAATCGCGGGTAGATGGTGGCAGCCCTTGATTTTAAAGTAATAAAAACTGGAAATACTCAGCAGGTCAGGCAGCACCTATGGAGAGAGAGTGTTAATGTTTCAGGTCGATTACCCCTCGTTCGATTTTTAAAGTCTGCTGATTATAAAAGAGACTGAACGGTGAGTAGAGCTGAATAATTCCCATTAATCTCATTACCCTCAGCTCCCAATCACACCCTCCCGGTCGATACCTGACGCTGCGGCCTGCTGTTCCTTCGACCCATTTGTTGTGGGTGGACGGCGGCTTTCTCCAGGTTACAGGGCGAGGCTGAGATCACCCGAAGGACCGGAAGCTGACTGCAAAACGTTCCCCCGGGCACTACCGGTTCTCGGAGCCAGTGTACCACCCAATAGTTCCGACTACAGCAGCAACACACAGCCAGCAAAGATAGAGGAACTCACCAACGCATCGGCCCCACTACTTGTGCCGCGTCTCCCTGGTAACCGCCCAAAAGAAATAACGCATTAGTGAGCCTGACCTTACCAACATGGCGGGAATTTGTCATACGTCATCATTCTGCACCCAGAGTAGTAACTTTACCTCATCAGTACACGCCGCATAGTGACGGTGGAGAGCGCGAGAGGTGAGTAACGGTCGGAGCGCGAGATGATCGACCGGGAAAACGGCCGCATCCCTCCACCCCACCCCCACCCCGACCCACGGCAATACCCGCCTTACTCGGTATCGCTGAAACAACCGACCCGCACAACCCTGGCTCTAGGACGCGAGTAATGTCACAGATCTGATGAAGAGTCATTGATCTGAAACATTAACTCTGCTTCTCTCTCCACAGATGCTGCCAAACCTGCTGAATATTTCCAGCATTTCGTTTTTATTTCAGATTTCCAGCATCTGCAGTATTTTGCTTTTATTTTAATGTCACAGATCTGCGTGTATACTTGGGACTTAGATGATGTCTCAGGTCAGCGTTTAGCCCTGGGTCTTAGATAATGTCACATATCTGTGTGTATCCCTGGGACCCGAGTGATGTCACATATCTGTGTGTATCCCTGGGACCCGAGTGATGTCACATGTCTGTGTGTATCCCTGGGACCCGAGTGATGTCACATATCTATGTGTATCCTTGGGACTCGAGTGATGTCACATATCTGTGTGTATCCCTGGGACCCGAGTGATGTCACATATCTGTGTGTATCCCTGGGACCCGAGTGATGTCACATAAATGTGTGTATCCCTGGGACCCGAGTGATGTCACATGTCTGTGTGTATCCCTGGGACCCGAGTGATGTCACATATCTGTGTGTATCCCTGGGACCCGAGCGATGTCGCATATCTGTGTGTATCCCTGGGACCCGAATGATGTCACATATCTGTGTGTGTATCCCTGGGACCCGAGTGATGTCACATGTCTGTGTGTATCCCTGGGACCCGAGCGATGTCGCATATCTGTGTGTATCCCTGGGACCCGAGTGATGTCACATATCTGTGTGTATCCCTGGGACCCGAGTGATGTCACATGTCTGTGTGTATCCCTGGGACCCGAGTGATGTCACATATCTGTGTGTATCCCTGGGACCCGAGTGATGTCACATATCTGTGTGTATCCCTGGGACCCGAATGATGTCACATATCTGTGTGTGTATCCCTGGGACCCGAGTGATGTCACATGTCTGTGTGTATCCCTGGGACCCGAGTGATTTTAGAATATTATTTTAGAACATTACAGCGCAGTACAGGCCCTTCGGCCCTCGATGTTGCGCCGACCTGTGAAACCATCTGACCTACAACTATATTCAGAATTTTAGAACTATGTTTTCAATAATTTTTAAAAGTCTGAATGTTGAGGATTGCTAGTGCTGTGTTTTACCTATCTGGTCTTATTGTGATTGTGTTATTGTATATTTCACTTGAGCTGTAAGGTTAATTGAAATCTCAATGTTATTTAAAAAAAATAAGCAAGTTTATAAAGCACTGTCATTGGTGAAACTGACTCTGGCGTTTTAAGGATATTTATTTTTACCCAGAACACCACAATCTCATTGCTTCAGCTGGAGGTATTCTGCTGAAACATTTATCTTTGCTTCAAAGATTGTTGTTACTTTAAAACGAAGTTAATTCTTTTGGAGAATAAAATTATTTTCATTCATTTAAAAGTAAGTTAGGTTCAGTGATTGCATTTTCAAGTCAATATCGCAACATTGCCAGACTGCCAGTGCTATTATACAATAGCAATTGCGGGTGGCGCAGTGGTTAGCACCGCAGCCTCACAGCTCCAGTGACCTGGGTACTGCCTGTGTGGAGTTTGCAAGTTCTCCCTGTGACCGTGTGGGTTTCCGCCGGGTGCTCCGGTTTCCTCCCATAGCTAAAGACTTGCAGGTTGATAGGTACATTGGCCATTGTAAATTGCCCCTGGTGTAGGTAGGTGGTAGGAGAATTGAGGGAAGATGGGGATGTGGTAGGGAATATGGGATTAATGTAGGATTAGTATAAATGGGTGGTTGATGGTCGGCACAGGGTGGGCCGAAAGGCCTGTTTCAGTGCTGTACCTCTCTGACTCTATGCCTATGACAAGCCCACTGGCAATGGAGTGAAAACTGAGTTAATTGCAGGAAAATGGCGATCACCTTTGCTGTCAATGAGGATGGAGCTATTATAAATACCTTGGCTCATATTTTGTGGTCTGTGGCAAAGGAATAGCACCCACCATTCATTACACTTAATAGCTACTCACAGACTGTACGTGAGCTTTTAAGTGGCAACTCAGGGTTATTAGAGATTGTTTTGTTTGACACCCTCCACAGGGCATCTGTAACTTGTGTAAGCAGGGCAAGCAACAGCGTGTCTCTTCAACCAGATTGAAGAATTCTCACTGAGCCATGCAGAGTCTAAGCCAGGAAATATAAATTAAAATATTTAATTCAATGTAAGCGCATGTACAGAAAGCAAAATAAAGAAAGGGAAAGATGAGGGAAGAAAGAAAGCAGGAAAAGAGAGAGGCAAGAGACAGAAAAAGTTAAAAAAGTATTTGAATTTTTTCTTAAATTAAGCTTTCAACAATAATTAAATTCTGAAGCAATGAGGCACCACACCTCTAACAGTAAATTTTCTATGCTAGAGAGGTTGTTTAGCATTTAAGAGCTATGTTGCCGTTAAAAATTCAATTATACCCAAGTGCACCAGCCCTAACTTCTTCTGGCTGTTTAGTAGGTAATAATGGACAAGTATTACAACTACATGTCTTTCCTGTATTTTAATCGTGAATCTCTCAACAAGGTTATGATGTAGTGAATTTTCTGGACAAGCAGAGTAAATCAGACAGCAACTTCCTGATATCTGTGTTTCACCAGAAGTTGCTGTCCGATTTACACCATAATAATGCTCGCAACATCAACCATATTTAATCACAAAATATGGGTCATCAGAACACATGATAAGAAACAGGAGGAGTAGTCCATTGGACCCCTTGAGCCTGCTCCACCATTCAATAAGATCATGGCTGATCTGACTGTGGTCTTAATTCCACTTCCCTGCAAGGCCCCATAATCTTCAACTCCCAGGTCAATTATAAATTTAAATAAAAGCAAAATACTGCAGATGCTGAAAGTCTGAAATAAAAACAAGAAATGCTAGAAATACTCAGCAGGTCTGGCAGCATCTGTGGAGAGAGAAGTAGAGTTAACGTTTCAGGTCAATGACCCTTCTTCAGAACAATCAACCATGAGGCAAAACATCCTCTCAGCATCTGCCCTGTCAACCCCCGAGAACCTTTTTTTAATTCAATCTTTCATGGGATGTGGGCATCACTGGCAGGGCCAGCATTTGTTGCCCATCCCTAATTACCCTTGGGGTAGTCTTATGACCAAGGTAGGAGGAGTGCACGGTCTTTTCTGGTTCCACTTCGCCACAGGTCACTTTTTTTTTAATGTTTGATGTATATGCAGTCAATCATATACCTTGCCCTTTATCCCAGAATAAAATACACCAACCTGGCTTTTTTTTTAAATAAAAAAAATTATCAGTTTTTTTTTTATAAAACAAGACTTAACCAGTAACAAGGCAAAGCAGTAACACAGATTGAAATATTAAAGTTCTCTTTTAAAATTCCCCACACACAAACTCACACACACATTGAAAAAAATACAGAAATTCTTTCTGCAGAGATGTTATAAAAAAAGGACAAAAAGAATACTTTGGCCAAATACTTGCTAATTCTTGAAGAAAACAAAAAGATATGAAAAGATGTCAGTTGTTTCTTTTTAGTTTGACGTCCCAAATATATGCAGACGGCTGTCACTGGGATCTTTCTTGAGCAGTTCTTTTCAGACAACATCGAGGATCAGTTTGGCAGGCTTTCCTGGAGAAATGCAGCATTAGGAGTTTCTGGCAGGCTTCTCAGGAGAAATGCATCAGTTTCTCTATTTCCTATACTTGATTCTCAAGAAGTTCTCAAAGAGATGGAAGAGGGCGAGCTGATCGTGCCTTCTCTTGACTGGTTTTCTCCAACTATCTTCAAAACAGTTCACACCTCAACACACTGTCCAAAGCAAAACCAAAAACAATATCTCAAGAGTCAAGCATCCTGACCTCTATATATCTTAACCCATCACTTCCTTGTAAACATCTTCTCCAGGTCACCAAGGTTTCTGTTGTTTATTGCTTAAAGCACTTGACTTCCAGCAAGGCTGTTTTTAAACAACATCTCAGTGTCCTTTCAACAAACAACAAAGTGATGTCACATATCTGTGTGTATCCCTGGGACCCGAGTGATGTCACATATCTGTGTGTATCCCTGGGACCCGAGTGATGTCACATATCTGTGTGTATATCCCTGGGACCCGAGTGATGTCACATATCTGTGTGTATATCCCTGGGACCCGAGTGATGTCACATATCTGTGTGTATATCCCTGGGACCCGAGTGATGTCACATATCTGTGTGTATCCCTGGGACCCGAGTGATGTCACATATCTGTGTGTATCACTGGGTCCCGAGTGATGTCACATATCTGTGTGTATCACTGGGTCCCGAGTGATGTCACATATCTGTGTGTATCACTGGGACCCGAGTGATGTCACATGTCTATTTATTCCTGCGACCCGAGTAATGTCACATGTTTGTGTGTATCTCTGGGACCTGAGTGATGTCATATGTCTGTGTATCCTTGAGACCTGAGTGGTATCACAGGTTTGTGTGTATCCAGGGCCTGAGTGATGTCACAGGTTTGAGCGTATCCTGGGGACCTGAGTGATGTCACAAGTCTGTGAGTGTGAGATGTTTGGGTTTGTAGAAGTGAATAATTACAGGCAAGCTTGTGCTCCAGACTCCTAGTGTAGAACTGAATCACTGACACTATGCAGAACTCAGTTTTTTTCTGCAATCTCTTTTTCAGCCCATCTTCAAGTGAGGATGCAGTCTGCGAACCCCTGGGACCCTACAGCTCCGAACCCGGCAGCCTGTTTTTTGGAGAGGTGCCTGGGAAAGGGATTATTGACGCAGGTATTACTGGCTAACCTCACTCGGAGAAATAATGCCTCTTGCACTTTTCAAAATCCATACATATTTTTCTCTAATTCCAGTTGTTTCCTTGGCCCTACTGCCCAACTGGCTGTTCTTAATTCTTGAAGCCAGTCAGCAACTGTCCCCATGAGGAACTTCCCAGCCATGCCCCATCTGATGCTTGGTGCGTTGACACTGATACATGCAGGGGTTACCACACTGAGCGGGAGCTCCCAAAACAGAAAGAAAGACTTGAATTTATATAGCTCCTTTCACGACCTGAGGACATCCCAAAGCACTTTGCAGCCGGTGAAGTATTTTTGAAGTAAAAGCAAAATACTGCGGATGCTGGAAATCTGAAATAAAAACAAGAAATGCTGGAATCACTCAGCAGGTCTGGCAGCATCTGTGGAAAGAGAAGCAGAGTTAACGTTTCGGGTCAGTGACCCTTCATCGGAACTGACAAATATTAGAAAAGTCACAGGTTATAAGCAAGTGAGGTGGGGGTGGGGCAAGAGATAACAAAGGAGGTCTAGATTGGACCTGGCCACATAGCTGACCAAAAGTCTAGTTACTGTTGTAATATAGGAAATATGGCAAGATAATCTGTTTATTTGTGATGTTGATTGAAGGATAGATATTGGCCAGGAAAGCAGGAAGAACTCCCCTGCTCTTCTTCGAGATTGTGTCATGGTATCTTTTACATCCACCTGAGAGGGCTGATTGGGCCTCGACTTAATGTCTCATCCGAGAGTTGGCACCTCCAACAGTGCAGCCCTCCCTCAGTACAGCACTGCTGTGTCAGCCTAGATTCTATGCTCAGATCTCTAGAGTGGGACTTGAACTTACTACTACTTTCTGACACAGAGTCAAGAGTGCTAAACTACTGAGCCACAGCTGACCTGGACACTGGAGCTATTTGTGGAAACCACCCTCCAATGTCAGCCTGGCTGTGATCAGCCAACTGAGCACAGACCAGCCATTGAACTTGTATCAGGTCAGACTTGACAGGGAATGCTGGCGGGTTATCCAACAAGCTGTATCTCACAGATAGTCCTCTGATGCCCAAACGCACACACTTCCAGTAGAGGTTGCTCTGTAGCAATTGGATGTGAGATCCAGGACCAATTTTATGTTCTTCTCCCCTTGTTCAGGATGATGAGGCCAGTTAACAGTAGTTCTGCCTCTGCTGAATGAAACAAACTCTCAGAGACACACAAGAGAAAAGCTTTCCAATAGGCTGACTACATGGTGGTCTCCTCATCCTCTCCCAGGCCATCAAAACCATGAGGCACCTCCTCTCCCTAAGTCTGCACCTCCTCCCACAGCCTACTGGCTTTTAACAGCCATGCTTGGTATCATCTGAAAAGCTTTCTAAAATCGAAGCTTAGCCCCTGATTCCAGTCCAGTCTGTTCTAACTTTGGTCCTCGTCTGTACTGTGGGACTCTGTTCCTCAGGGAAATCTAGAATAGGATGTTGTTGTTAGTCCCAGCACCATGCCTTGCAGAATTGGAGAGACAGGGAGTGAGTCAATTGATGTTGTAGTTACAAGATATGCATTTATTTATTCCCAGGTTACTGACTTGTTGATTTTCTTCCCCTGTCAAACAGGATATTTTGGATCTAAACAAGGTAGAGTTTGGAAACACAGTGCCATTTGTACAACGCTTCAGACTGATAGATGAAGTTTCGCACACCAGGGCAGAACTTGAGCAGGTATCAGCTTTTATTTCTCTAGATAATAAAACTGTTCACTCTGTAAAGGGCAGCAAGGAGCCTGTGTTTATATAGCACCTTTAACTTGCATCCCAAGGCACTTGGCAGGAGCGTTATCAGATAAACATTTGACACCGAGTTAGGAGAGACCATGCCCTGGAGGCCTGTCAGTACAGGACTAGGTTCAAAGTAATGGTCAGCTCCTAATCATTGATGCTGAGTACATTAAGAGCAGCAACTTGTATTTAAACATCATCATATTGTAAAGAAGCACCCCAAGATGCTGCCATAAATAGGTGTATGGAAGATGGACACTGAGCCAGGAAGGGAGATGAGGTGTGATCAAAAGCCTGACACGAGAGAGATGTCCCAAAGTGATTTAGAGCCAATTAAGTATAGTAATAAAAGCAAAATACTGCGGATGCTGGAAATCTGAAATAAAAACAAGAAATGCTGGAATCACTCAGCAGGTCTGGCAGCATCTGTGGAAAGAGAAGCAGAGTTAACGTTTCGGGTCAGTGACCCTTCTTCGGAACAATTAAGTATAGTTACTGCTGTAATGTAGGGAAACGCTGCAGTCAATTTGCACATGGAGATAACTCCCCTGCTCTTTTTCTAAATAGTGCCATGGGATCTTTTACAGAGATACCTGAAAAGGCAGACTGGACCTCAGTTTCATAACATCACATCCCAAAGACAGCGCCTCGGACAGTGCAGCACTCCCTTATTACTGCACTGGACTGTTAGCCTACATTATGTGCTCAAGTGTCTAGTGTGGGACTTTAATCCCAGACCTCTTACTCAGAGACAAGAGTACTGACCACAATTGACATCTACAGAGAGAGACTGAGGACTAAGGCATGTGTAAGGGTTTCAGTCAAGTTAGAGGTGGTTAGAGTGGAAATTAAAGTAGCTTGCATGCAATGTTACCCAGGTAAATATGAAAACAATAACTACACTGCAAAACAAAAGTAATTAATTGGATGTAAAGCCCTTTTGGATGTAGTGAAATTGTGAAATTTCTGTATAAATGAATCTTTGTCTTTTTTGTTTGGCTCTTTTGTTCATTTTGCAGAATTCATAATAGTTTCATCATACTGTGTGTTTCCCAGCTTTCTCCTCTCATTCCCTGAAGCAGTGACACAGACTGAGATATGATTACTTGAATACTGCCCACACGTTGACATCTTACCTAAGTGGCCAGTCCTCATGTGGGCCTCACCAGTGAGTGCGAGCACAAAATTATTCTCTGGAGAGGGAGGGGAGCAACAAATTATTGACCTGGTTGGGAGATTGGCTGAGCAGATGGTGGCAGAGAGTAGGCATAATGGGCAGGTATTCTTACTGTGAGGGTGTGACTCGTGGTATCCCAAAAGGATCTGTGTTGGGGCCTCAACTTTTCACAGTATTTATTAATGACTTAAATGATGGAATAGAAAGCAACATATCCAAATTTGCCAATGATGCAAAGATAGGCAGCATTGTAAGCAGTGTAGATAGAAGCATAAAGTTATAGATTAAGTGAATGGGCAAAACTGTGGCAAATGGATTTCAATGTAGGCAAATTTGAGGTCGTCCACTTTGGATCTAAAACGGATAAAACAGTGTACTTTCTAAGTGGTAAGAAGCTAGAAACAGTGGAGATCCAAAGAGACGTGTGGGTCCAGGTACATCGATCCTTAAAATATCATGAACAGGTACAGAAAATAATCAAAAAGGCTAATGGAATGCTGGCCTTTATATCTAGAGGACTAGAATACAAGGGGGTAGAAGTTACGCTACAGTTATACAAAGCCCTGGTTAGACCATACCTGGAGTACTGTGAGCAGTTCTGGACATCATGCCTTAGGAAGGATCTATCGGCCTTGGAGAGAATGCAGTGTAGATTCACCAGAATGATGCCTGGACTCCAAGCCTTACTCACAAGGGGAGATTACACAAATTTGGCTTATATTTCCTGGAATTTAGAAGGTTAAGGGGTGATTTGATCGTGGTTTTAGAGATATGAAGGGGAACTTATTAGGTAGATAGAGAAGTATTTTCTGCTGGTTGGGGAGTCTAGGATTAGGGAGCGTGGTCTAAATATTAGAACCAGACCTTTCAGGAGTGAAATTGGGAAACACTTCTTCACAGGAAGAGTGGTAGAAGTTTGGAACACTCTTCCACAAACGGCAATTGATGTTAGGTCAATTGTTAATTTTCAGTCTGAGATTGATAGATTTTTGTTTACCAAAGGTATTAACAAAGGTGGATATATGGAGTTAGGTTGCAGATAAGTCATGATCTCATTGAATGACAGAACAGACTCGAGGGGCTAAATGGCCTCCTCCTGTTCCTATGACAGACAACCCAATCCTGTCCTCACCCAGTGTTCACACATATATATTGCAGCAGGAGGCACTGAACAATGGACACCCTGGCTGATCAACCAAAGAGCTATGAAGCCAGTGGTACAGCTCAAACTTCCAGCCCGATTGAAATCCAGTCCCTCAACACAGACCAGTAAAGCAGCTGGGACCTGGTCTGTATAGCCAGTAGTGCGCTCAACCACCGAGCTACTTGATGAGTCTCTGCTGTGTACTGTTGTTCATGTTTCTTCATTTCTTCTGACTGTCAGAAATCTCTGGAGTTAAAGCTGCTGCAGTTGCAGAACGACACAGCAGATATCGCCCACCCCATGTGTTTGGGTAAGTCTGCCACGGGTGGCTCTGTGCACGTGAAATATCAATGGGGGCAGATGAGTTGCTGAATGGGTTTGATGTCTCCTTTTAAGGGACTGGAATTACATGTAGGCCAGACCAGGGATGTGTGGCAGGTCCTTTCCCTCTTGGATATTGGTTGGTTTTTTACAACAGTCTGGTAACTTTCATGTTGTTTTATCAGCCCACCTATCACCAGATTTATTGAATTAAGTTTCATGACTTGCCAGCTGTCGGGGCAGATTTGAACTCCAATTTGCCAGTCCAGTTCTATAACCACGAGGCTACTGTACGCTCTACCCCTGCCAAAATATCTGTTTTTAATACATGGGTCAAGTTCAGAAGAAGGTGAACAGTTTATAATTCGCTACTTTTTATGTGTGGGATAGACTGCTGAAGAAGGCAGATATTGTGGGAAATAGGTGTGAGAGAGGGATTAGGGAGCAGAACCAGCCAATCCTAAGGGGCCGTCTAGGGCATTCACTTCCGATGTGACCCAGTGCTGTCAGTCTATCCATCTGAATGTGCTTAGATGTGTTTAGCATGCATTCATTCCAGGTGTCCCCATGGCCTTGTGGACCATTTGGCACTAATTTCAGAGGATCCCAGGTTCACACCACAGTCTGTGCTGAGTTTTCCAAAGTCACTCCTGAACCAAGAGAGACAAGCCAGCCAGGGCTGCTGCTCCTGATCACCGCTTGAATGGCCTGTCAGTGCTCAGTGAAGTAAAGCTATTTGGGTGAGCTACAACCTGTAAAACTGCCCAGTGTGAGTTAGTACCTGAAGGACAAAAGGGGAGAGGCTAGGGGTGAGGGGAAGGAGTCTGCACTGGTTTGGTGTGAATTGCTCTGTGTATCAGGTACGCAGTGCTGCGGCACCACATATTTGACCTGCTTCTCTTGTATTGCTAGCTGAGAAATACAGTGAGCTTCAGTCGATGAACAGCCACTTGGAGGCGATCTTGCAGGAGAAAGTGTCGCTGAAGCAGCGGTTGGTGCAGCCTATTTGCCATCAGTGCCTGCCTGTGGAAGCCAATTGTCACAGGTGAGCTGTCGAACATCCCGACTGGAGTTGGGTTTAGCAATGTCAGCACCATGGTAACTGGAATATAATTAGGGCCCATACCTCAAAGCCAGTTTCTGAAGCAATCCCAAATGGATTCTGGCCAATATTTGAAGACATCTCAATCTGATTTTAATATTAAGTTTTGTGCGTGGTGTTGCAAGGTAGAGTTCACTAAAGAGTACTTTGAGAAGAGAATGGTATGTTGCTTGAATGGCCTCATCATTCTTTCCATTCTGCAATGGTTTGGTGTTTCTGTGCATTAGCATTTTCACATCAATGCTGCATCTTAGAAAGGGAACCTTACCATCTGAACCTTCTTTTGGAATGTATTGTGAAGAAAATTAGAATTACTATTAACAAACTATGTGTCAGCCTTGGCCCAATGGGAGCACTCAGCCTCTGAGTCAGAAGGTCGTGGGTTCGAGACTGTCTTGAGCTTCAAATGTAGGCTGACATGGCAATGACCATCTCCAGCAACAGAGAACCTAACCATCTCCCCTTGACATTCAATGGCATTACCATCGCTGAATCCCCCACCATCAACATCCTAGGGGTTACCATTGACCAGAAACTGAACTGGACCAGCGACATAAATACTGTGACTACAAGAGAAGATCAGAGGCTAGGAAACCTGCAGCGAGTAACTCACCACCTGACTCCCCAAAGCCTGTCCACCATCTACAAGGCACAAGCGGTGTGATGGAATACTCTCCACTTGCCTGGATGGGTGCAGCTCCAACAACACTCAAGAAGTTCAACACCATTCAGGACAAAGCAGCCTGCTTAATTGGCGTCCCTTCCACCAGCTTCAGCATTCACTCCCTCCACCACTGCGCACAATAGCTGCAGTGTGTACCATCTACAACAGGGTTGTCCAACCTTTTCGGGCAGAGGACAGCCAAAAATTACAATTTTTGCTCGGACTCTGGGGGACGGTGAGCAAATTTCGAGAGAAAAGGGCATTCAAAATATATGTTGCTAATTAAAAACAACAAATTTTTGTGAAGAAGCTTTAAATGAGAAGACTAATTTATTGACTTATTTTCTTGTCACTATATTGAAAACGATTTTAGTGACATTCCTGGCATTAATTTTGCTTGCATAAGTAGTCAATCTCTGCCTGTACACTTGATCAATGTCCATCTTTGAGGAGATCTGTCTCAGTCTCTGTCTCTCCCTATGTTTCCCTCTCTTGTGTGTTCCTCCCTCTCTATGTCGTCCTCACTCTCTGTGTTACCCCCCCCCGCCCCTCCTTCTCTCTGTCCCCTCTTCTCTCTCTCTCTCCCCCCTCTCTCTCTCTGTTCCCCCCTCTCTCTGTCCCCCCCTCTCTCTCTCTGTCCCCCCTCTCTCTCTCCCACTGTCTCCGTCTCTTCCTCGCTCCCTCTGTCCCCCCGCTCGCTCCCTCTGTCCCCCCGCTCGCTCCCTCTGTCCCCCCGCTCGCTCCCTCTGTCCCCCCGCTCGCTCCCTCTGTCCCCACGCTCGCTCCCTCTGTCCCCCCCGCTCGCTCCCTCTGTCCCCCCCCCGCTCGCTCCCTCTGTCCCCCCCCCCGCTCGCTCCCTCTGTCCCCCCCCCGCTCGCTCCCTCTGTCCCCCCCCCGCTCGCTCCCTCTGTCCCCCCCCCGCTCGCTCCCTCTGTCCCCCCCCGCTCGCTCCCTCTGTCCCCCCCCGCTCGCTCCCTCTGTCCCCCAGCTCGTTCCCTCGCCCTCCCCCCGCTCGCTCCCTCGCCCTCCCCCCCTCTCCCTCGCCCTCCCCCCTCTCCCTCGCCCTCCCCCCCTCGCCCTCGCGCTCCCCTAGCCCTCGCGCTCCCCTAGCCCTCGCGCTCCCCTAGCCCTCGCGCTCCCCTAGCCCTCGCGCTCCCCTCGCCCTCGCGCTCCCCTCGCCCTCGCGCTCCCCTAGCCCTCGCGCTCCCCTAGCCCTCGCGCTCCCCTAGCCCTCGCGCTCCCCTAGCCCTCGCGCTCCCCTCGCCCTCGCCTTCGCGCTCCCCTCGCCTTCGCGCTCCCCTCGCCTTCGCGCTCCCCTCGCCCTCGCGCTCCCCTCGCCCTCGCGCTCCCCTCGCCCTCGCGCTCCCCTCGCCCTCGCGCTCCCCTCGCCCTCGCGCTCCCCTCGCCCTCGCGCTCCCCTCGCCCTCGCGCTCCCCTCGCCCTCGCGCTCCCCTCGCGCTCCCCTCGCCCTCGCGCTCCCCTCGCCCTCGCGCTCCCCTCGCCCTCGCGCTCCCCTCGCCCTCGCGCTCCCCTCGCCCTCGCGCTCCCCTCGCCCTCGCCCTCCCCTCGCCCTCGCCCTCGCCCTCGCCCTCCCCTCGCCCTCGCCCTCGCCCTCGCCCTCCCCTCGCCCTCGCCCTCGCCCTCCCCTCGCCCTCGCCCTCCCCTCGCCCTCCCCTCGCCCTCGCCCTCGCCCTCTCCCTCCCCTCGCCCTCCCCTCCCCCTCGCCCTCGCCCTCCCCCCGCTCCCCCGCTGGAAGCACATTCTAGCCTCAGCAACTGAGCTGTGAAACTCAGTTTTTAAAAAGGCCACTCTGCAAGAAGACAAAGGGAATTTTCATATCTCCACTCATGGAGCCCTGGCGAGGATGAGGAAAGGCCGCAGGCCGGATGGAAACCTTTGGCGGGCAGAATCCTGGTCTGCGGGCCGTATGTTAGACAACCCTGATCCACAAGATGCATTGCAGCAACTCACCAAGGCTCTTTCAACAGCACCTTCCAAACCCACGACCTCTACCACCGAGAAGGACAAGGGCAGCAGTTGCATGGGAACACCACCACCTACATGTTCCCCTCCAAGACACACACCGTCCTGACTTGGAACTATATCGCCGTTCCTTCACTGTCGCTGGGTCAAATTCTTGGAACTCCCTTCCTAACAGCACTGTGGGTGTACCTACCCCACATGGACTGCAGCGGTTAAAGAGGGCAGCTCACCACAACTTCTCAAGGGAAGTTAGGGATGGATAGGGTTAGTGTCGCCTTGCTAGCAACGCTCACATCCCAAGAACGAAAAAAAAAACACTCCCAGTACAGTACTGAGGAAGCGCTGCATTGTTGGATGTGCCATCTTTCAGATGAGACATTGATCCAAGGTCCCATCCGCACACTGAGGTGGATGTAAATAACCCCGTGGCACTATTTTGAAGAAGAGCAAGAGATTACTCCCAGTGTACTGGCCAATATTTATCCTTCAACCAATGACCCCATTATCGTTGTATCATACAACTACCAGGATGGTGAACTAGATGGACCTTGGTATTTTTCCATCTAGCAATTCCAATGTTCCGATGTAACGATCACAAAACAGATTACCTGGTCATCGTCAAGTTGCTGTTTGTGGGAGCTTGCTGTGTACATAGAAACATAGGAGCAGGAGTAGGCCATCGAGCCTGCTCCGCCATTCAATATAATAATGGCTGATCATCCACTTCAATGCCTTTTTTCCACACTATTCTCATATCCTCTTATGTCATTTGTATTTGGCAATTTGTCAATCTCTGCTTTAAACATACTCAATGACTCAGCTTCCACAGCCCTCTGGGGTAGAAAATTCCAAAGATTCACAACCCTCTGAGTAAAGGAATTTCTCCTCATCTCCGTCCTAAGTGGCTTCCCCCTTATTTTGAAATTGTGTCCCCTGGTTCTAGACTCCCCAACCAGGGGAAACATCTTAGCTGCATCTATCCCTTTAAGTATTTTGTAGATTTCAATGAGATCATCTCTCATTCTTAAAACTCGAGAGAATACAGGCCCAGCTTTCCTTAGTCTCTCTTCATAGCACAGTCCCACCATCCCGGGAACAAGTTTGGTTGCATCCCTCTATGGCAATAATATCCTTCCTAAGGTAAGGGGACCAAAACTGCACACAATACTCCAGGTGCATCTAACCAAGGTTCTATATAATTGAAGCCAGACTTCACTACTCCTGCACTCAAATCCTCTTGTGATATAGGCTAACATACAATTAGCCTTCTTATTTGCTTGCTGCACCTGCATGTTAGCTTTCAGTGACTTATTGACAAGGACACCCAGGTCCCCTTGTACATCTACACTTTCTAATCTCTTACCATTTAAGAAATACTCTGCACACCTGTTCCTCCTACCAGAGTGGATAACCTCACATTTTTCCACATTATATTCCATCTGCCACATTCTTGCCCACTCACCAAGTCTGTCCATTTGGTCCCCACATCCAAATCATTGATATATATTGTGAACAACTGGGGCCCAAGTACTGATCCTTGTGGTACCCCACTAGTCACAGTCTGCCAGTGTAAGAATGACCCATTTATTCCTACTCTCTGCTTTCTGCCTGTTAACCAATCCTTAATCCATGCCAGTATATTACCTCCTATCCTATGTGCTTTAATGTTGCGAACCAACTTCCTGTGGTGAACCTTATCAAAAGCCTTCTGAAAATCCAAGTATACCACGACCACCGACTTCCCTTTATCAATTCGGTTAGTAACATCCTCAAAAAGTTCCAACAGGTTCGGCAGGTACAAATTGTCTGCCGCATTTCCTACATTACAACAGTGACTACGCTTCATAAGTACTTCAGAACATGAGTTCTGATGAAAGGTCACTGACCTGAAACATTAACTCTGCTTCTCTGTCCACAGATGCTGCCAGACCTGCTGAGTATTTCCAGCATTTCTTGTTTTTACTTCATAAGTACTTCATTGACTGTAAAGTGCTATGGTCATGAAAGGCGCTATATAAATGCTGTTCTTTAAATGGTAATAATCTAATTGTAACTAAACCCAACAGCATGAGAGAGCTAGATTAACATCAGTATAGAGACAATTAACAGGGGAAGGGGTTACTGACAGTGAGGGAGCTGGATTAACATCAGTCGAGATACAGTCAGTAACACAGGGCACTGGGGGTAGAGGGGTTACTGAGTGACAGTGTGGGGGAACTGGATTAACATCAGTAGAGATACAGTCAGTAACACAGGGCATTGGGGGGAGAGGGGTTACTGAGTGACAGTGTGATGGAGCTGGATTAACAACAGTAGAGGTACAGTCAGTAACAATCCAAGCTTGGCATGAGACTGAGCTCTTTCTCTGCTACTTTTAACTCTCTGCTACTCATATTAACATTTCCTCAGGTATGTCTCTGAGCTCCTGCCAATGATGATTAAGTTTATTGAGAAACTGGACTCAAATCTGCAGCTGTTAAAAACCATCCCTCAGGTGACAGAGAAAGTAAGGATGATGGTAAGTAAACAATGGAAATTTTCAACTGTCTTTATAATTCTTTTTCTCTTTTTGTGAAGAATGGGACATTTTCCATTTCAGTTACCCAAAATATCACAGCATGAATCAGATATAGTCCATTCTATACTGTCCCATCAAACACTCAGACCCATGCAGCACCTACTCTTTGAGTCTTAGATGGGACAGTGTAGGGGGAGCTTTACTCTGTAACTAACACTTTTTTTTCTTGTTTTCTGCTTTACTCTGTATCTAACTCCGTGCTGTACCTGCTCTGGGAGTGTTTGATGGGGACAGTTTAGAGGAGATTTATTCTGTGGGAAACCCGTTTTGTACCTGTCCCAGAAATACTCAATACAAGGACTATGTGAGAAATAAAGAAGTGTTCTGTTCCCCAGCACTGATCTTTCTCCATTTTGTGATTAACAGAAAGATGCACTAAAAGTATAGGCATTTTAAGACTTTCTTTTGTATGTTTAGGAAAACCTTGTGGCCAGGATGGTGTCTGAGGTACTGGAACTGAAGGAAGTGATGGAGTTTATTGTGAAGTGGAGAGAGCAGCAGAAGACTGTTGGATTGGAGAGCCTGGGATGGAAATGATGTCTCTGCTTTCTGGTTGTAAATGCTTATGATTGGGCGAAGTGTCTGGGCCAACTCCGTGTGGTAAAGCAAAATACTGAAAACATTCAGCATCCTTGGAGAAAAAACAGAGGAACTAATGTGTCAGCTGTGAACCCTTGGTCCTTCCCTGTGGTGCTGACTGTGTGCACTTCTGACAGGTTTTATTTGGTCAACATCTGTGCTTCCTGTTGCTGGTACCTGACTCAAGCAACAAGTCTTCATGTCAGCAGGCTATTTTACAGGGTAGCCAAGTCCTCACCTTTTTCCATCCTTGTACAAATTCCAGCAGAAGTCACTGGATCATGACTAGGAGCAGAACCCTGACTAACTTTTCCCATCCTCATCCCCTTGTCCCTGACTGGGAATGAAACCGGGGCCTTTCTGTTCAGTGCCTTTACTCTCAAGGCCACTGGGGGATCTGTTATCCCAGGTAAATAGGGGATCAGTAGGAAGGTTTCGATATAACCTGATTGGATGCTGCACCTCATCAGAGAAAACCTGCCCCAAATACACAACACACAAGTGAATCCTTTACTATTGAGTCGGTTACCTTATTGAATTTTATGCATACTTGCCTTTCGGCAAAGGGTACTAGTTTCACACACATTCCTGTTTATCAGAAATTGGCTAAGATAATGCTTATTTGTAAATAAAAGCTTTTCAGAATATTTAACAATTTTTGGAATTTTATTATAATAAATCAGAACCAAGAGCACTAACTGGAAACACAAAGGGTCCAGCAGTATCAGTACCGGGGCTATGAGAAAGATTATTGACTCCCTCAAAGCCTCTCCACCATCTAGGTGGCACAGTGGCGCAGTGGTTAGCACCGCAGCCTCACAGCTCCAGGGACCCGGGTTCGATTCCGGGTACTGCCTGTGTGGAGTTTGCAAGTTCTCCCTGTGTCTGCGTGGGTTTTCTCCGGGTGCTCCGGTTTCCTCCCACAAGCCAAAAGACTTGCAGGTTGATAGGTAAATTGGCCATTATAAATTGTCACTAGTATAGGTAGGTGGTAGGGAAATATAGGGACAGGTGGGGATGTTTGGTAGGAATATGGGATTAGTGTAGCATTAGTATAAATGGGTGGTTGATGTTCGGCACAGACTCGGTGGGCCGAAGGGACTGTTTCAGTGCTGTATCTCTAATCTCTAATCTCTCCACCATCTACTTGGTTCAAGTCAGGAATGTGATAAAATATTCATCATTGGCCTGGATAGGTGCAACTGCAACAGTACTCACCATGCTTTACGGCCTCCAGAATTCAGCTGTTTGCTTAATCAACAACTTTTCCACTGTCGTGGGAACATCATTAGCTGCAATTCGGACACTATCCTGACTTGGACAGATATCGCTGTTCCTTCATGGTCACTGGGTCACTATCCTGGAATTCCCTACTTAACCCCACTGTAAGAGCACCATCACCCCAAGAGCTATAGAGGTGCAATGAAAAGTCTCACCATCCCCAACTCGGAAACTGTGATGGGCTGTAAATAAGGGCCTTGCTGTTCAATACCCTCAGAGCTAATTTTTAAAAACAGGCCTGGTTGATACTTCTGGGAGAGGGGGAGGTCCTAGTTACACCCAAGAGGCAGGCACACTCGTGATTTCAAATAACAACTATGGGATGGAAATGTAGCTAACAGCGTGCTCTCAAGTCTCAGCTTAGTCCATACACAGTTTCAGAAGTTGGCCTCTGATCCTCCTTCCTGATTGTTGCTACCTATGGGCACCTTCACTATGAGGTCATCAGTTAATCCTATCTTGTTACACAATACCAGGTCTGTTCTCTGGTTGGCTCCAGAACATGCTGTTCTAAGAAGCTATCCCGAAAACATTCTATGAACTCCTCATTAAGGCTACCTTTGCCCATCTGATTTTTCCAGTCTATATGTAGATTAAAATCCCCCATGATTATCACTGTACCTTTCTGATAAGCTCCAATTATTTCTTCCTTTATATTCTGTCATACAGTGTGGTTACTGTTAGGGGGCCTGTATACCACTCCCACAAGTGACTTTTTGCCTTTATCACTTCTCATCTCTACTCATCGCTTCTACATCTTGGTTTCCTGAACTTAGGTCATCCCTCTCTAATGTGCTAATACCATCATTAATTAACAGAGCCACCCCTCCACCTTTTCCTAGCTTCCTGTCATTCATGAATGTCATGTACCCTTCAATATTCAGGTCCCAATCGATGTCATCCTGCAGCCATGTCTCTGTAATGGCTATCAGATCATCCTTATTTATTTCTATTTGCGCTATCAGTTCATCTGTTTTGTTTCGAATACTACGTGCATTCAGATACAGAGCCTTTAGTTTTGTTCTTTTATTATTTTTGTAATGTCTAGCCTTGACTGCTGATATACTCTTAGATTTATACTCTCTATTCCTTCCTGTCACGGTCTGTTTATCATTTCCCATATTTATACCTTTCTCTCTTGCCTTGTCTCCGCTCTTTGATTTACCACATCTTCCCAAATTTGATCCCTTGCCCCCACTATTTAGTTTAAAACCCTCTCTACTTCCCTAGTTATGCAGCTCGCTAGAACACCAGCCCCAGCATGGTTCAAGTGTAGATCATCCCAATGGTACAGTCCCCACTTTCCCCTGTACTGATGCCATTGTCCCATGAACCGGAATCCACTTCTGCCACATCAGTCTTTGAGTTATGCATTCATCTCTATAATCTTATTTGCCCTATGCCAATTTGCACATGGCTCAGGTAATAATCCAGAGATTATTGCCAGAGACCCTGGCAACATGAATGAATGAACAAACAGTAATTGGAAGGGAGTGTTATATTTATATATTATATTTAGAAATACAGCACTGAAACAGGCCCTTTCGGCCCACAGAGTCTGGGCTGACCAACAACCACCCATTTATACTAACCCCACAGTAATCCCATATTCCCTACCATCTGCCTACACTAGGGGCAATTTACAACAGCCAATTTACCTATCACCTGCAAGTCTTTGGCTGTGGGAGGAAACCGGAGCACCCGGCGAAAACCCACGCGGTCACAGGGAGAACTTGCAAACTCCGCACAGGCAGTATCCAGAATTGAACCCGGGTCCCTGGAGCTGTGAGGCTGCGGTAGCTGACTGGCACTCTGAACTATAACTTCTTGGTTAGACGCAACATGTAACAAAATACAAGGATATGAAGACTCTTGAGAACAACACAGCATAAAATAAAGGCACCGACGAGATTGTGAAATTCTGGTTCTCACAAGCAGCAGTCCTCACACACCTACACAATGTTTTGTCTTTTTATTTTGTTTACGAGATCTGGGCATCATGGGCCAGAGCAGAATTTATTGCCTGACCTTAGTCGCACTTGAGAATGTGGTGATGAGCTGCCTTCTTTCTGAACTGCTGCAGTCCATGTGGTGAAGATATTGCTACAGTGTTGTTAAGTAAGGAGATCTAGAATTTCGACCCAGCAATGATGAAGGAATAGCAATATATTTCCAAGTCAGGATGTTTTTTTAAAGAAATAATCTTGGGTCAAAATGCCCACCTTCACAATTCATGATAAAACAAACACGACCTGAATGAACTAGTTTGGTCACTGTCTGCAAGTTAGCTGATAAAGAAAATGAGCTTTGATGGCTGGGTGGCAGGTTTAAGATGTTAATGTATGCTGCTTGATAGGCAGATGTGTTATTTCTGATGTGGTCCATGTTTCAAACCATTTGAGGACTTTTAAGCAGAAGCTGGTTAAAGGTACTCAGCATTAATTAAGTTCCAGACTGAAGGTTTTCACAGCCATTCAAGTCCCATGGGAATCAAATTACTGGACTCTTCAAAGGAAAAATGATATAAAATGGGCAGTTTTCACTGGGCTTTAGTTCTGTCTGAGGCACTCTTCCTCAATTGAACACTTGTGTATTCTATATGTAACATCTCACTCAGAAAGGCTGCAGCCTGTACCAAGAAACATGAAGACTTAATTGATTGGCCCAAGAGATTGTAAAGAAGAGTTTTGATAAGAGTCAATAAGAGGAAACTCTTTCCGCTGGCAGGAGGGTCGATAACCAGAAGACAAAGATTTAAGATAATCAGCAAAAGAACCAGAGGCAACATGGAGAGTTTTTTTTTAAATGTAGCGAGTTGTTATGATGTGGAATGCATTGCCTGAAAGGGTGGTGGAAACAGATTCATTAGTAACTTTCAACAGGGAATTGGATATATAGTTAAAGGGCAAAGAAATCGCAGGGCTCCAGGCAAAGAGCAGGAAGTGGGATCAATTGGATAGGTCTTTCAAAGAGCTGGTGCACACACAATGGGCCAAATGACCTCCTTCTGTTCTATAGTGTTCTAAGCAACTCTTTGTGTTACAGTGAAAAGACAGCTCTTTGAGACACTGTTTCCAGAGTTAATAATTTCTTTCTAATTGAAGCCATGTTAAGGAGAAAAGTGGCACCAGCTTTAAGTGGTTCAAGAAAGTGTATCTCAACCTAGGGAACATTAGAAACAGGTGTAGGCCATTCAGCCTCTCGTGGTTGATCTGTACCTCAATTCTATTTTCTTACTTTAGCCCCCTATCCCTCGATACCCCTACCTAACAAAGCTTGTTTGTCCTCAGTCTTAAACCCTAATTGACCCCCAAAAACCACAGCATTTTGGGGTGGAGAAGAGTTCCAGATTTCCACTACACTTGGTATGAAAAAGTGCTTCCTAATTTCAGTCCTAAATGGCCTAGGTCTAATTTTAAGATTTTGCCCTCTTTTTCTGGATTCCCTCACCAGAGCAAATAGTTTCTCCATATCTACCCTATCAAATCCTTTTAACATTGTAAAAACCTCAATCAGATCACTCCTCAATCTCCTAATTTCATGGCAATATAAGTCAAGTTTTTGCAACCTGTCCTTATAATGTAACCTGGCGAAATCATGGTAGCGTTTATTTTGGAGGTACGTTCAACCAGTGAGTACCATACTGGGATTTTCTGAAAAAACAGGTGAGCTTGCAAGGCCACATCAGAGGACGTGAAGAGTCAATCACTGATTGTAGGACTGGAGTCACATATAAGCCAGTCTAGGCAGGGGTGGCAGGTTACCTTCTTTGAAGGACACCGGGTTACAAGTTAGTGTTCGAATGAAGAGGCAGACATGATACCACAGAATAGGGAATTGGATAAGTACTCGCAAAGGATACAGCGAAAGGGTAGAAGATGAGATTAGAATAGACAGCTTCAATTGAGAGTTAGGAAAGGTGCGATGGGAGGGATGACATTGTATGTTGCAATGTGTATAATTCTGTCACAACAGCAGTAGAAAACAGCCTCTCAGTTCCACCAAATCCTTGGGGTAAGTTTGCCGCTGGTCAGTATCTTACCTGCACTGAGCTCCATTGGTTCGAATTGCTGCCAAGTGGCCGAACACATTAATTAGTCCCCCCACCCTCTGACTGGCCAGCTCCAGTGAAGATTCTAGTGGGACTGGCACCAACCAAAGGGTCAGACAGGTGACTCTGGGCTGGACTTTTGTTCCAAACAGGACATTCCTTTTCGCCACACAGGAAATGCAATGTCAGTTGATAATACAGGCCAGTTAGGCTGGACTTATAGCGTCTGTTATCAGGGGTAAACGAGAATATTTCAAGGGGTCCACTGCCCAACTCTATGGTTTCTCCTAACACCATCAATCGGCTCAGCTCTTACTCCCCCAGTCAGCACCATACCAGTCGTGTCGCCTGCATAACCTCTCACCTCACTCATGAGCCAGCAATTCATTTAAAAAGTTTAACATTGAGTAAACTGCCAACAATATTACATTTTCACTGTTTAGATCCAATAATAAAATATTTTATGACTGTGTGATGTTTGATTTATACCATTATCCCCCAACACCACATGCTTACCCATCCCCCATGCTTCTGGATGGTGCGAAGGTAGAAGTCTCAGTAGAGGTCTCCGGGTATTGAAATCACAAAGCATCAAACCCAGAGCTTGTAGCTGATGAAGCATTTGGATGGGAACAATTTAGACATCCAGTCAGAGACGGCAGGAGGCCCCAGAGAGAAGAAAGCAGGTGGTGGGAACAACCTGCAGAATCGATCCCTCTCAAGAGGAAAAACTTGGTCAAATCAAGACCAAAAATGGTCAGAAAAGGAAAGGTGGCTGGAAGCTATGGGCAGGGGAGGAAATGGGCCTCGTTAATTCTGGTTGTAGAGCACACTTGCGACTGGAGTTGCTATAAACAGCCAGTAATATGTAGGGGAAATGGCAAGAACAGCCTACAGAATCGGTCTCCATTTACTTAACCACAGAAAGAGATGAAACTGAAGCAAGAGAAGGAAAAAGGTGAGTATAAACGCAAAATACTGCAGGGGCTGGAACTCTGAAATAAAAACAGAAAATGCTGGTAATACTCAGCAGGTCAGGCAGCACCTGCACAGAACAGAACACAGTGGCGCAGTGGTTAGCACTGCAGCCTCACAGCTCCAGCAACCCAGGTTCAATTCTGGGGACTGCCTGTGTGGAGTTTGCAAGTTCTCCCTGTGTCTGCGTGGGTTTTCTCCGGGTGCTCCGGTTTCCTCCCACAAGCCAAAAAGACTTGCAGGTTGATAGGTAAATTGGCCATTATAAATTGTCACTAGTATAGGTAGGTGGTAGGGAAATATAGGGACAGGTGGGGATGTTTGGTGGGAATATGGGATTAGTGTAGGATTAGTCTCAATGGGTGGTTGACGGTCGGCACAGACTCGGTGGGCCGAAGAGCCTGTTTCAGTGCTGTATCTCTAATCTAATCTAGAACAGAGTTAATATTTCAGGCCTGTGACCTTCTATCAGAAAATGGTGAGTAATTGTTCCAAACCTGCTATTTTGCTGGAGGGAGGTTAGGAATGATGGTAGTGCCCTGGAGCTGTGAAGCTGTTTGCATAGTGCTGCTTCAATCTGCAGTTTATGAACGCTCCAATGAATACAGTCCTGCTGCTTCTGCAGCACGGAAAGGGTCATTCCTATTTAGTACAACCTACTTATGCAAAGCTGGATTTTTACAATGACATCAATGAAAACAAAGCTCCAAGCCAGGTGAACATTGATGAGTACACATGTAAACCAGGGTCAAAAGAAGTGTGCTTAGCAGAATTGTTGTCAGCATCAGCAAGTCTTGAATTAAGTAAAACAAACATATGCTTAATTGTATAACTAATATTTTACATAAAAACTTGTATTATTGGGGGTGGGGGGGGGGGGTCCATGGAATTTTGTAACACAGTAGGGTCCTCAGAGCAAAAAGGTTGAGAAGCCCTGTATTATAGCATGGCT
This sequence comes from Heterodontus francisci, assembly GCF_036365525.1. NCBI lineage: Eukaryota > Metazoa > Chordata > Chondrichthyes > Heterodontiformes > Heterodontidae > Heterodontus > Heterodontus francisci. The sequence continues at coordinate 114,630,454 of NC_090379.1, forward strand.
ATGGCACTTCACCAAGCAGACAGTTCCAAGGCAGCCTGGTGTGATCAGAAATTCATGTCCTCATTAAACTTAGAACTCCCCCCAAGGATGGCAAGTTTCCTTCTCTGTATGACATGAGGCAAGGAAAGTAAGGAGGAGGGGTAGCTGTATTGATGAAGGAGAACATTACAAGGCTGGAGAGAGAGGATGCCCAGGAGGAGTCAAGGACAGAATCTATTTCGTTAGACTAAGAAACAATAGAGATACCATTACATTGCTGGGTGCATTCTATTGGTCACCAACTAGTGGGGAAAATACAGTGGAACAGTTTTTCTATGCTAGTTGTAATTTGCAGGACTATCAGAGGTGCAATAATTATAGAGTAGTTATAACAGAGAACTTTATTAATCTTAATATAGACTGGGATAATAACAGTGTAAAGGGCAAGAGTTTCTAGAGTGTGTTCAGGAGAATTTTCTACATCAGTATGTTTCCTTTTTTCTCCAAAAATATACTTTATTCATAAAAATCTGTAAAAAAAAAACATTACAAAACAGTTCCAAGTTGACATTCCAGAAAGTGCAAAGTAAATCAGTTTTCTTCAGTACAGAACGTGAGTTGCATCACAACCCCTTCCATTCCATTTTAGATGCAATGTACATTTGCATTACACAGCAAACCATATTTTGGTGTATACAGCCCGAGGGGTTTTACACAGGTTCCAGCCCCTCAGTTCACTATAGCGGGAGGACCTTACACTGTGGTCTTTCCCCATTGAGCCTTTGCGGCGGCTGCCCCCAAGCTTTAGTGCGTCCTTCAGCACGTCCTAGACCTGGGAATGTGCCAGTCTGCAACATTCGGTCATGGACAACTCTTTGCGCTGGAAGACCAGCAAGTTTCAGGTAGACCAAAGAGCATCTTTCACCGAGTTGGTGGTCCTCCAGCAGCAGTTGATGTTTATCTCGGTGTGCGTCCCTGGGAACAGCCGGTAGAGCACAGACTCCTGTGTTACAGAGCTGCTTGGGATGAACCTCAACAAAAAACACTGCATCTCTTTCCACACCTGCTTTGCAAAGACACATTCCAGAAGGAGGTGGGCAACCGTCTCTTCCCCGCCACAGCCACCTCGAGTGCAGCGTGTGGAGGGGGCGAGACAACAGGCATGCAGGAAGGATCTGACGGGGAGGGCCCTTCTCACCACCAGCCAACCTAAGTCTTGGTGCTTGTTTGAAAGTTCTGATGATGAGGCATTCTGCCAAATGACTTTGGCGGTCTGCTCGGGGAACCATCCGACAGGATCCACCGTCTCCTTTTCCCGTAGGGCCTTGAGGACAATCCATGCAGACCACTGCCTGATGGATCGGTGGTCAAAGGTGTTTTTCTGCACAAACTTTTCCGTGAAGGATAGGTGGTACGTTGTTGCTGTATGTGGTGCAGGTCTGGCCCATAGCCCACTCCTGCGCAACACCGGGGACAGATAGAAGCTCAGCACGTAGTGACACTTGGAGTTTGCATATTGGGGCTCTACACACAGCTTGATGCAGCCGCACACAAAGGTGGCTATCAGGATGAGGGCGACGTTGGGTACGTTTTCTCCCCTTTATCCAGAGGTTTGAACATCGTGTCCCTCTGGACCCGGTCCATTTTGGATCTCCAGATAAAGCAGAAAATGACTCGCGTGCTTGCCACAGCGCAGGAGTGGGGTACAGGCCAGGCCACTACAGCAACAAAGTGAGTTCCTCGCACCTGATGACCAGGTTCTTACCCACAATGGAGAGAGACTGCTGCACCCACATGCTCAGTTTAAGGTGTACCCTGGCTACTCGCTCCTTCCAGGTTTTGGCGGACGCCCGGCCCTTCCGAACCATATCTCCAGCACCTTCAGGTAGTCTGACCTGACGGTGAAAGGGACAAAGAATCGGTCGGCCTAGTTCCCAAAGAACATGGCCTCACTCTTGCCATGGTTGACTTTGGCTCCTGAGGCTAGTTCGATCTGGTCGCAGATGCTCATCAGTCTGTGAACCCACAGCGGATCCGAGCAGAAGATGATGACATCATCCATGTACAGGGTGACTTTAACCTGAGTACCTCCTCTGCCTGCGTCCTTCCTAATGGACTCAGCAAAGGGTTCGATACAGCAAGCAAACAAACAAGACCGGGGAGAGAGGACAGCCCTGCCTGACTCCAGATTGGATCGGGAAACTTTCTGATTCCCACCCATTGATTGAGACTGCGCTACTGATGTTTGTGTAGAGCAGTTGGATCCAATTGCAGATTCCCTCCCCAAACCCCATTTTGGAAAGCACGTCCATCATGTAGGTGTGCGATATCCTGTCAAAAGCCTTCTCCTGGTCCAGGCTGATGAGGCAGATGTCCACCCTCCTGTCCCATATATGGGCGATCGTATCCCTGAGTAGCACGAGACTATCAGAGATCTTCCTGCCGGGTACGGTACAGGTCTGATCAGGGTGGATCACCAACTCCAGAGCAGATTTGACTCAACTGGCTATGACTTTGGACAGAATCTTGTATTCAACATTAAGCAGTGAGATGGGCCGCCAATTTCTGATTTCTGCCCTCTTCCCCCTTCCGCTTGTAGATGAGGGTGATGATGCCTTTCCTCATGGATTCTGACATGCTGCCGGCCAGGAGCATACTCTCGTATACTTCCAGCAGGTCCGGGCCAACCCAGTCCCACAGGGCCGAATACAACTCAACCGGTAAGCCATCGCTTCCAGGAGTTTTACTCGTCTCGAAGGACCTGACGGTCTTTGTCAGCTCATCCAGAGTTAGTGCCTTGTCCAGTCTCTCCCGTATGCTGTCATCTAAGACCTCTGTGATAGATGACAGGAAGGACTGGGAGGCCGTGCTGTCCATGGGCTTTACGTCGTACAGCCCAGCATAAACGATTTTGCTGATCCTTAGTATGTCAGACTGCTATGATGTCACCCAGCCATCCTCTTCCTTCTGGCTGCTGATCACAGAGCTCCCTGTGCACCTTTTGGAAGAAGTAATGCGAGCACATCTCATCCTGCTCAACGGAGCAGACTCTGAACTTGGAGGCCTCTGTGGCAAACAGCGAGGCCTACTGGCTCTTCAGCTCTTGGAGATGCTCCTTGACCTCGACCCCCCATCAACTGCAGCCTGCGCCAATTCTGCATTCTTTTCAGGAGTCGGGACATTTCCCTCTGACTCTCTCTCATCCTCTGAACACCTTTAAAAATAAAGAACCTCTTGATGTTCTCCTTGATCGCCTCCCACCAGTGCACCAGAGACTCAAAGAGGAGTTTCACGGTTCTCCACCATTTGTAATCCCTTTTGAGTTCCTCAATGTTCTCTGGGGTTAGCAGTGTAGCATTGAGCTTCCATATCCCCCTGCCAACCCGCTGGTCATCCTGTAAGTGACAGTTAGCCAGTAAGAGGCAATGGTCAGAGAAGAACACCGGTTTGACGTCGGTGGATCTGACCGTGAATGCATGGGACACAAACAGGAAGTCAATCCTGGAACGGGCAGACCCATCCGCTCTTGACCAGGTGTATCTACACTGCGCTCCATCTGCAGGTTTGCTGAAGACGTCGTGCAGCTTGGCATCTTTTACTGTTTCCATCAGGAATCTGGACGTACCATCCAGTTTGCTGTCGTCACTGCCGGATCGTCCAGCTGCATTGATGATGCAGTTGAAGTCACCGCCGAGAATGACCGGCCTGGATTTCATCAGCAGCAATGGGAGCTTCTGGAGGACAGTCAGCTGCTCGCTGTATTGGACCGGGGCGTACACGTTGACTAATTGGGGCAGAGCATTGTTGTACAATACGTCTCTACGAGGAGGCGACCGCCCATCATCTCCTTAACTTCGTAGATGGTAAAGTTGCCTCCCCGCAGCAGAATACCCAGGCTGGGGGAACGGGAATCATTTCCCCCTGACCAGATCGATGGCCCGTGGGACCACCATCGTGACCGTTGCCTTTCAGTGCTGAGGTGTGGTATCCCACACTCCTGCAGAAACAGGAGGTCAGCTTTGACCTTGACGAGGTAACCCAAGGTTGAAACATATCGTGTAGTGAATTTAACACTGCACACGTTAATAGAAGCAATCTTTATACCCATTTAAAACTGGATGTTGCTTCCCACACCAGGTGTCCTTACTAGTCCCAGTTCTTGGGTATTTTCCTGCATACCCATAGTGTGCTTTGGGCTCAGAAAACCCTCCGGTCACTCATGCGGGGGGCTTGTTCTGCTGGGGTGACATGAGGGAGTGGGGAGGTTCTTGTAGGCAGCGAGGCTTGGGCTGTCCTCTGCTGGTGATGTCTTTCCCCTCTGTTCCTCCTCGAGGACGTTTATGCTCCTGGCTTCCCGGAGCTGGAGTGCGCTGGGCGTCTAATTGGGTTCAGTGCTTTGAAGTTGGGGCGTGCTGGGCCCATTGCTACTTCCAGTGCCATGCAGCTGGGGGGGCTTTCTCTTCCAGCTGCTTTGTGTTCTGCCACTTCTTTTGCAGGTGCTGTCTTTCTGGCGCTTCATTTGATGAGCAGTAGCTACCATAGTCTGTCTCAAACGATAGCCTCCTCTTGCCATCGGTTTATGTGGTGACCTGTTCCATTTTTTGGGGGCTTTTCCTTTGTGGTTTTCCTTTTGACCACTTGCCACTCATCCAACTGTCCCACTGCTGCCTCTTCCTCTACGGATTCTGTGTGTTGAGGAGTTTCCGGGCACGGGGTAGGTGTTGGGTCGCTGGTTGCAACTGCCTCCCCCTTTCCTCTCCTTCTCGGACGGATTTTCCTCACTGCGGGGAGGGTTGCTAATCTCCTTTGCAGCACGAGGCGCGTTTACCATTCACTCGCCTAGCCTTTCCTGTGACCTTGCTGCCTGGGTGTAACTGAGGTAGTGCTTGGGGGCAGTTCTTGTAGAGGTGGCCTGCCCCCATCACACAGGTTGCAGCACTTACTCTGCTTACAGTCCTTTGTGTGATAGCCTTCTTGCTTGCAGTTCTTGCAGACAACTGTGCTGCAGTTGGCTGCCACATGACCGGATTTGCCACAGGTCCGACAAAGTCTGGGTGCCCCGTGTAGACCAAGAAGCCTCGACTTCCCCTGATAGCGAAGCTGGAAGGAGGACGGATGATGGCTTCATTAGCATCAATCTTCAAGGTCACCTTGACGTGCCGCTTGCTGGTCCAAATGGGTCCTTGACATCAGTGCTGCTGCCGGTCACCTCAATGTACCTGGCAAGGAAGGTGAGTACATCCACCACCGGAACATGGGAGTTGTAGAGGTGGATTGTCATCATCTGGTTGCGTTGCGACAGCAGCATGACGAGCAGCTCCGCCGTGAGGATCGACAGTGGCGCCTGGTTTCCCTTCTCCTTGACCATCTTCAGGAACTTGATGCATCCCGCCACATTCTTGAAAGTTACAGGCAGAAGATGTTTGCAGCCTGGAATCCACATCATTCGATCAGGATTTTCTTAATGAAGAAGGCACGGTCGATGGGTGCACCTCCTTCGCTATCTTTCATCACCACCCTAATGGTGGTAAGCACCCCCTGGCCTGGAGCTCTGGTGCTGGTTGCAGCCATTTTTTTGCTTGAAGCTTTCCTGGAACAGGTACTAAAACCCCGACCAACAGGAAAACAACAACTACGGTAGATCTCCAATCCCAAATGGCAAAATGCCGTAAAAGCAGCGCTGAAACCCCCAAAAAATGCACAAAAACAGCACTTACAGGATCAAAGGCCACTGACCATGGTTTCTCCCCTGACAGGTAACCATGTTTCCAGTTCAACGAGGACAGATGCAATGCTGGATCTGGTTCTGGGGAATGAGGTGGGTCAAGTGAATCAAGTGTCAGTAGGGGAACATTTAGGGGACACTGACCATCATAAGGTCCAGCTTAGCTATTGTCATGGTCATGTAGGTTTTTTTTGTCTGGGGAATATGTGGTTTGCCTTTAAGGCTTGCAAAAGATCAGTATTGCTTTAAGAACCAGCAAGCCTCAGGAGTTATAGGAAGGTGCATTTTCGTTGCCTTGGATACAGCCATTTGGAGACTGCGATTCAAAGGGTGCATTCTCATTACCATAGATACAGCCACTGGGAGCGGCATCATGAGATACATTTGTTACAATTCAATTTTGAACTGGCTTTTGAGTAGAAGACAGTTTGTTCTAACAGAACACACACAGACAAACAGGCAGCTGGTGTTAGCACCTGAAAAAAGAGCTCTCAACCATTTAAACTGAAGAGGATTTTAGTCTGTTTAATAATCTCAAAATTCTAAAAAAAATGTATCAAGCCAAAACAGAGATCTCTGGTAACTTAAACTGAAGGAAGTTAGACTGTGACAATCTTTTATCCCTCAAAAACTCTAAAAGTCAGATTGATTCAATTGAAAGTGTTTGCAATTTGTTACTTGTTGGAACGGAGAAGGAAAGCATCACTTACTGCTGGACTTGGACTACGGACTGTTCGACTGTGGAAGAACCTTTTCTCCTCCCCATTGGACGGCTGTGAGGACTTCAAGCAATCTGGACTGTAAACTTGCAAGGACTCTAATTTTTTCTATTTTAATTGTTGTTTATATCTTTAGTGTTTAAGAATTTAGTTCCTCTAATTAAAAAGTTAATTTGTTGATTTAAAGACACCTGGTTTGGTTAGCCTCATGTGCGGGTTAATAGATGGTACAATTTGGCTGGGTCCTTCTTTAATTTGGAAAGTTTAAAGTGATATATTAGGCGATCTGTGGAGCGACGGGATTGAATTCACAGTGCGTTTCTCCCATCACAATCAGAATCGTATATTTTGATTGGGGGCTTTGACTGGAGTGGTCAGTCGCAACTCTATGGAAAAGGACAAGCAGCAATCCAGAGTAAAGATAATTAATTGGGGGAGGGCCAACTTCAATGGAGTGAGAACAGATCAGGCCCAAGTAAATTGGAATCAAAGATTGACAAGCAAAACTTTAACCGAACAATGGGCTGCTTTTAAAGAGGAGATAACTCGGGGTAAAGTCAAGGTACATTCCCACTATGGGAAAAGGTGGGGCAAACAGATCCTGGATGACAAAAGAGTGCACAATGAAGCAGAAAAGGATGCCTATGACAGATGTCAGGTAGTTAATACAATTGAGAACCAGGCTAAATATAGAAGGTTCAGAGGGGAAGTAAAAAGAAAAATGAGAAACAAAGAGCATAAAAGACTGACAGCTATCAAAGGGAATCTAAAAGTCTTCTATTGACATATAAATAGTAAAAGACGACGTGGGGCTGATTAGGGACCTAAAAAGGGGATTTACGCACGAAGGCAGGGGACGTGGCTGAGCAGCTAAATTAGTACTTTGCATCTGCCTTTACCAAGGAAGAGGACACTGCCAAAGTCATAGCGAAAGGATGTAGTTGAGATACTGGATGGGTTAAAAATTGATAAAGAGGTGGTACTGGGCTGTATTTAAAGTTGTCACCAGGACCGGATGAGATGCATCCAAAGATACTGAAAGAAGTAAGGGTGGAAATTGCAGGTGCATTGTCCATAATCTTCCAATCCTCCTTGGACACAGGGTTGGTGCGGAGGACTAGAAAATTCAAATGTTGTTACACCCTTGTTCAAAAAAGGGTGTAAGGACAAGTTCAGCAACATTTAGAAATTATAATTCAAGACAAAATTAATAGGTCACTTGCAAAATGTGGATTAATCAAGGAATGCCAGCTTATATTTGTTAAACACGATTTGCCCTTAACAAACTTGCTTCAGCTTTTAATGAAGTAACAGGTTGATGCGGGTAATGCAGTTAATGTGATGTACAGGGAGATAAAGTGCCACATAATAGGCTTATCAGTAAAGCTAGAGCCCATGGAAACAGTAGTTGTGAATGGTTGTTTTTTGGACTAGAAGATTGGGATTCCCCAGCGTTCAGCGTTGCAAGTATTGTGAACTATGAGGAGAATAGTGAACGACTTCAAGAGAAAATAGACAGGTTGGTGGAATTGGGTGGACATGTGGCAGATGAAATTTAAGCAGAAAAGTGTGAAGTGATTCACTTTCAGAAAGGTGTCAAGGCATTAGAGAAAGTGCAGGAAAGATTCAGGAATGGTTCCAGGGATGAGGAATTTCAGTTACATGGATAGATTGAAGAAGCTGGAGCTGTTCTCCTTGAAGAGAAGATCAAGAGGAGATTTGATCGATGTGCTCAAAATCATGAGGTGTCTAAACAGAGTAGACAAGGAGAAATTGTTCCCATTGGCCGAGGGATCCAGAACCAGAGGACACTGATTTAGGGTGACTGGCAAAAGCAAGAGTGACATCAGGAAAAATCTATGGAGTGAGTGGTTAGGATCCGGAATGCACTACCTGAGAATATGGTGGAGGTAGATTCAAATCATGGCTTTCAAAAGAGAATTGGATAATTATCTAAGGAAAAAACATTTGCAGGGCTATGAGGAAAAGGCAGGGGAGTGGGATTAGGTGAGTTGCTGTTGCAGTGATCCAGCATGGACATGATGGGCCGAATGGCCTCCTTCTGTGCTGTAGCCATTCTATGATTAGTGAATGATTTGGGATTTTAATGACAATCCAATGGTTTCGTGGTCACTTTTATCAATACCAGCCTTTTATTTCCACAGTGCAAATTTGAACTCATGTTCTCAGGATTATTAGTCTGATAATAACAACACTGTACAATATGTTAATTTATTTGCTACCATTGGTAGCTACACAAGCTTTGAATATGCAGCAGTTAGAAGCATCATTTACAATCGCAATGCATAACTCTGCACTCCTGGAATCTGAGGCACTGATTCAGCATATAACAGCCTGAGAGGTAGGAACAGAGTACCACGGGAACTCACTCACAACCAGCTGCTGTTCTCCTCCTCACACTTCTGTGGCTCGATAAAGGGTTTGTCTACTGATTTAATTGTCAGTTCTCCACAATAGATGCACTCGGCAGCCACGATATCATCAATGTCGGCTTTGATCTGATCACGGGAATGTTGTCCTCGGTCACCGTCCTCTCCTTCCTTCGGACGCTGCCGGGATTTAGCCTGGCTGGTTGCCACCAGCTTCCTCTGCAGCTCCTCCAGCCTGGTCTGTTTATAGGGGGTAAGGTGGGGAATTACTTCCTGCAGCAGGCAATCAGAGTGGAACATGTGGCCACACAGGAACAGGTAGAAGGGTCGATTCAGTAGCGGGAAGTCACACGAAGCACACTTCTCCTGCGACTCCACCACACCATACTTGTTTCTCATCTCTTGGATGTCTTCCCGGATTCGCTTGGCACTCTCAGTCGCCTCCTCCATCTCCTGCTTGAGCTCGTCGATATGCTTGTTGTACTCCTGGAGGGAGCTGCAGATGGCCTCCTTGAAATGGTCGATGGTCACAAAATCAGGGAAGAAGGGTAGAACGTCTTCGATCTTCAGCAGGTTGCAGCTGGAGAGGCACACCATGGCCTTCTTCACATCCTTCTCCTCCTGCACCACATGGCGGGCAATCTTCAGCCACAGCTTCTTACGAAGCTCCTCGTCCTCCTCCGGCATGTCCGCACACGACTTAGCAAGATCCACGTCCATCTTTAAAAAAACAGACATCCATCAATAAGCCCAGCATAAGGAGAACAGTGGCAGAATATTCAAGAACAGAATGGCCAACAGTATTCAACTCTTCAAACTATACCCTATGTACAATCGACCCAATCATGGACTCTATCACATCAAATTAATGTAGTGAAGGAAAGCCACGTGTGACAACCTGTTTCATGCTACAACATTGACATTAGAAACTGCTTTAGGAGGCCATTTAGCCCCTCGAGCTGGTTCTGCCATTCAACTAGATCAGCCTTGGTTCTGTAACCTTCAATATCCTTGTCTAACAAAAATCAATCTCGGTTTTGAAATTTTCAATTGATCATCAGCCTCAACAGCTTTGTGGGGGAAGAGTTCCAGGTTTCCACTACCCACTGTGTGTAAAAGTGCTTCCTGACATCACCCCCTCAACGACCTGGCTCTAATTTTAAGATTATGCCTCCTTGTTCTGGATTCTCCCACCACAGGAAATAGTTTCTCTCTATCAAATCCTATAATCATCTTAAACACCTTGATCAGATTACCCCTTAATCTTCTATATTTAAGGGAATACAAGTCTTGTCTATGCAACCTGTCCTCATCATTTAACTCTGAGCCCCAGGACATTCAGTGAATCTGCGCTACAACCATCTCCAAGACTAATATATCCTTCATGAAGTATATATATGGTTTAGTCCACGACATTCAGTTCAAAGGTCAACTGCACTTGACACTTATCAACTTTTTTTAAATCCTCGTGGTCAAGCCAAAAAATACACAAGCACTACTCAGCGATACATACGTTGCTGTGGGGTTCCCTAGCCCAGTTAGTTTGCTGGAGGAAAGTACTGGCATGTAAATTACATCAGAAATTCTCTTTTGGCTTGGACGTTAAAAGCAAGTCAGAAGACAATTCCAATAGGTTGTTTCTCCAACCTGGCCTGAACAAACATCTAGACAGCGAAAGATGCTGCTGTTCACATTCCAACCAATGAGGTGGAAGTAAAATTTGGGGCTCTTTCGAAGTATAAAGGAATGTTTTAATCTGGGTGGAAAATGCATGTCGAGCAATATAAGTGCTCCTGATTTTTCCCATCCTGTCATCCCCTTGCTTCAGCCATTTGTATTTCATGACTCTGGACAGAAGCACACCCATGTTACAAACACATAACTGAACATGTTACGAGTTTGAACAGTTTGTGTATAACCTTTAACTTCTATGCAATTATATATCTTGCAAATAAATTTAATTCCTGGTTTTAGCCTGAATAGACTGAGCAGTATAGGTTTACAATGTCTCAGAGCAGACAACCCATACAGTCGCTGGTATAAATTATCTTAGGACTCAAAGGTACAAGTTTCAGAACAAGAGAGGATGTGGATCTATCTGCCTGTGGTATTGTGAACAGAGGGCTGAAATGAGGCTGAACTGTAACAGTCTCTGGTAAAAGTCCTTAATCCTCAAAGATAAATGCGGCAAAGTGGACTTTACCTGGGTAGCCAAAGCCGAATTTTTTAAACTTATAATATTGCTATAATTCAAACATAGTCTTTTCACTCAATCAGCTAGCAGCCAGGAACAAGATAGTTTACAATGGGAGTTTAAAGCATTAATTATTTATTTGAAAGGCTTATATACAATTTCCAACAGTTCAGGTTATTGAGAGAAGATGGGGCCTGAAGGTCCAAATGTTCCATTCCACTTACACAGCCAGGGTCTTAGCTAAGCAGACAGATGGGATCCTTCTGCTTCCCACATGACAGGGCAGGCTCTCATAACAGAGCAGCTCAATGCATCAAAGCCCCAGTCTCACAGGCTTGAGGGGCAGAAGTTCAGACAGGGGCGGCATTCTCCAGCCCAGAGTGACGTGCGTTTTTGTAGCAGCAAGAATTTGGCAACATTTTAGAAGTCTGAATCAGTTTAGCATAAAAGACTAAGCTAGAGAAGGTGAGCCCGTTTTGGAGTTAATTTTGTAGGGAAAGTGCCAGTTTGTGAAAACCAGTCATTGGTCTGAAACAGCTTTGACTTAAAGGAGCTTGAAAAAGATTTAACGGAACTTTTGGAGATTTACAAGGTTTTACAGAGTTTAGTACCGTTGGGGGTGGTCTCGAGGATAGCAAAAAGAAAACAAATGGAAACTTGTAGCAAATCCGGTGATGTACAGCTTGCCCAGAATAGTTAGCGAGTAGCCCCATTATTTGCAACAGCACAGTCACATGACATGAGGTTTTGGATTGGGGGAGAGCAAATTTTAGTAGAATAAGGCAGGATCTGGCCAAGGTAGATTGTAAAGAGTTACTTGTCGGGAAATCTACCGAAGAGCAGTGGGGGGGCATTCAAAAAGAAATGGGGAGGGTACAGGCCCAACATGTTCCCTGTAGGGTAACAGGTAGGAGCAACAAGCCCAGAGAACCATGGATGACCAGAAACATTCAGGGTACGATGAGAAGGAAAAGAGAGGCTTTTAGCAAATACAAGGAGAGCAAATCAACAGAAGCATTAGTGGAGTACAGAAAGTGTAGGATGGAGCTTAAGAAAGCAATTAGGAGAGCAAAGAGGGGATATGAGAAAGCTCTGGCTGGTAAAAGTAGGGAAAATCCCAAGATATTCTATAAGTATATCAATGGGAAGAGGATAACCAGGGAAAGAGTAGGACCCATTAGGGACCAAGGGGGAAATCTGTGGGTGGAGCCAGAGGACATTGGTAGGGTGTTAAATGAATACTTCACATCTGTCTTCACCCAAGAGAATGAGGATGTAGATATGGAACTGAGAGAGAGACTGTGAGGTTCTTGAGCAAATTGTCATGGGGAGTGACAAGGTATTGGAGGTTTTGGCAGGCTTAAAAGTGGACAAATCTCCAGGTCCAGACAATTTGTGTCCCAGGATGCTGTGGGAGGCGAGGGTGGAGATTGCAGGGGCTCTGACCCTAATTTTTAATTCCTCTCTGGTCACGGGGGAGGTGCCAGAGGACTGGAGAACAGCTAATGTGGTCCCACTATTTAAGAAAGGTTGTCGAGATAAGCCAGGGAACTATAGACAAGTGAGTCTCACGTCAGTGGTGGGGAAACTATTGGAGAAAATTCTGAAGGACAGAATCTATCTCCACTTGGAGAGGCAAAATTTGATTCGGAATAGTCAGCATGGCTTTGTCAGAGGGAGGTCATGCCTAACAAATTTGATTGAATTTTTTGAGCATGTGACCAGGTGTGTAGATAAGGGTCATGCAGTTGATGTAGTTTACATGGATTTCAGCAAAGCCTTTGACAAGGTCCCACATGGGAGACTTATCAAGAAAGCAAATGCACATGGGATACAGGGTAACTTGATCAGGTGGATTCAAAAATGGCTTAGCTGTAGGAGACAGAGAGTGATGACAGACGGTTGTTTTAGGTGACTGGAAGCCAGTGTCCAGTGGCCTACTACAGGGATCTGTGCTGGGTCCCCTATTGTTTGTCATTTATATAAACGACATAGATGACTATGTGGGGGGTAGGATCAGTAAGTTCGCGGATGACACAAAGATTGGCCAAGTGGTTAACAGTGAGGTTGAGTGTCTTGGGTTACAGGAAGATATAAACGGGATAGTCAAATGGGCAGAAAAGTGGCAGATGGAATTTAACCCTGAAAAGTGTGAGGTGATACACTTTGGAAGGAGTAATGTGACACAAAAGTATTCAATGAATGGCTTGACACTGGGAAGTTCCGAGGAACAAAGGGACCTTGGCATGTTTGTCCATAGATCTCTGAAGGCAGAAGGGCAGGTTAATAGGGTGGTGAAAAAGGCATATGGGACACTTGCCTTTATCAATTGAGGCATAGATTACAAAAGCAGGGAGGTCATGTTGGAGTTGTATAGAACTTTGGTAAGGCCACAGCTGGAGTAGTGTGCGCCATTATGGTCACCACATTATAGGAAGGATGTGATTGCACTGGAGGGGGTGCAGAGGCGATTCACCAGGATGTTGCCTGGGATGGAACATTTAAGCAATGAAGAGAGGTTGGATAGGCTTGGGTTGTTTTCACTGGAGCACAGAAGACTGAGGGGTGACCTGATCGAGGTTTACAAGATTGAGGGGCATGGACAGGGTGGATAGGGAGCAGCTGTTCCCCTTAGTTGGTCAGTTACGAGGGAACACAAGTTTAAGGTGAGGAGCAGGAGCTTTAAGGGGGATTTGAGGAAGAACTTTTTTTTACCCAGAGGGTGGTGACGGTCTGGAATGCACTGCCTGGGAGGGTGGTAGAGGCGAGTTGCCTCACATCCTTTAAAAAGTACCTGGATGAGCACTTGGCACGTCATAACATTCAAAGCTATGGGCCAAGTGCTGGCAAATGGGATTAGGTAGACAGGTCAGGTGTCTTTAATGCATTGGTGCAGACTCGATGGGCCGAAGGGCCTCTTCTGCACTGTATTATTCTGTGAATCTGTGACTTTTAGGCAGGATGGTACCACAACCCTAGAGTGTAAAGGCACGTTCAGTGTGGCAGGAAGCACCAGTCACTCGCCTTTGTATAACAGGTCGCTAGCTTCATGCTAATGGAGGAGAAGGTTACCCAGAATCCTTAGCAAGTAAGAAACTGCTCTATGATAAGCTTAAGAGAGAGCTATACAGACATACACAACCATCAGAATGGGGGCAAATAAAGCAAAACAAAGCCAGAAGTACAAAGGAAAAGACAAGTATATCACACGGCCCAGCAGCACCCACAACACTTCATCAAAATCATAGGTGACAACTCCACCAGCACTCGGAGCTGTGAACATGCAGTGCATGAAGATAATGTCCAGTGTAGCACAGAGCCACACTGGTCACAAAGCTCCCAGCTCCAGTCACCAGTTCATGTTGAACTAGCTGCTTTCACACAGGGACAGCAGCTGAACACAACTGGTGTTTGTGAAGGGAAGCCAGCTATGGCTCAGTGGGTAGCACTCTTGCCTCTGAATCAGTAGAATGTGGGTTCAAGTCCCACTCCCAAGGACCTGAGCACAAAATCCAGGCTGTCACTCAAGTGCAGTACTGAGGCATGCTACACTGATGGAGGTACCGTATTTCGGATGAAACATTAAACTAAGGCCCCATCAGGCCTCTCAGGTGGACATAAAAGATCCCATGGCACTATGGGCAGTTTTCCCGGTGCCCTGACCAATATTAAACCCTCAACCAATATCACTTAAAAACTGATCACGATCACATTGCTGTTTGTGGGATCTTGCTCCTGCACCTTAAGGTACCTCATTGGCCGTACAATACTTTGGGACATTCTGAAATCATGAAAGGCGCTTTAGAAATGCAGGTCTTTCTCTTTGTAAATGAAAAATGAGTCAAGGATCCTGACTCCCAATCACATTCCTGTGACCCCTGCAAGAAGGACGAGAGTAACATGACCTCTGATTTACCTGGAGTGCAAGATCCACTGCCTCTTCGTACAGTTCCATTGTCTTATATATGTGCACACAGGCCCGATGGTGGCCATTCTCTGCACACAGACGCAGTGCATACTTCAGGTCATAGTGAATGTGGTTTGCGTCCGATCCAGCTTGTTCCAGGTACCAGAGCAGGGCCTTGGGTTTGTACTTGGCATAAAGCGATAGCAGGTAGTTGTGAATTGCCTGGTCAGTGACGTCCAGCTGATGCACGCAGAACTCCAAGTAGCGAATGGCTTCATCGATCTGTTCCGAGCTCCCAATTTGGCTGTAGTTGACCAGTGCCGGGATGAGGTTCTTGGGATCCAGTCGCCTCCGCATGCCTATCCAGGCATCCACCATCAGCTTGGGAATGTGCTGCATAAGGATGGGAGAGAACTTGTAGAACAGAGCGGGGTCCTGGTACTTGGACATGACCTCTAGTGCTGCGCTGTAGTCGTCGTGCTGGCAGTGGTGCGCCACGACCCGCTCATAGTCCTGCATGATCACTGAGAAGAACACCATGTCTTCCACATTGCCATGGCTGGCCAAGAGGTCATAGATGGTCGAGCGGCTGTTGAGCAGGCACTCCTTAATCTTGGAGCCACTCAGAAATTTCCGGAACTCCTCCCTGGTGGCGTCAAACTGATTCTGCTTGCCCTCGTCACCTTCGAGCGTGCCCAACCAGTTCAGGTAGATCTCGGTGAGCCAAGTCACCAACAGGGTCAGCTGCGTTTTGTCCTCCAGCTTCAGGTTTTTCAGCTTTTTCAGGAGAAATTCCTTCAGGGCCTCCTCTTGCTTGGCTTCGATGAACTTCAGGGCGACCTCCTCAAAGTACTTCTGAGTCAGGGCATAGTACTTGGCGCTTTCCACGTATTTCTTGTTTTGAAAGCAGTGGTCGGCCTCTTTGGCAAGAACAGTGTCCAGACACTCAGGCCGCTCTTTGCAGTACTCCTTGGCCAGGTCAAACTTCCCCATGTTCATGTACATCTGCCAAACATCCCGTGACTCCTTCTGAATGTGATACCGGAAGACCGCCTTCTCCGTGTATATCCATATCAGCCCGGCCACCGAATCCTTGACCATCCGCAGGAGGCGGCCAAACTTGTCGGGGAACACGTCCTCGAAGACCAGCTGCCCATTCAACGTGCAAATGGCCTTCACCCTATCGGACAGCATCAGCAGGAAGTGGAATTGGGTGAGGACGATGGAGCGGGGAGGCTCGAGCTGGGGATCAATGTCCTCCGAGTACTCCCAGACCTGCACATCGCTCAGGAGGGAATCGGGCCGGGTGTAGTCCAAAGTGCCATACAGCACGCCATTGCCCATCATCCAGGCGAAGGAGCGGGGGCTGGATCGCAGCTTGGAGGTGTAGAAGGAGATCTCGCTGTAGCCCAGGCTGGCCGGGAACTCCTGGAAGCTGGGCAAGGTGTCAGCGTACTGGCTGAAGATAGGCTGGAACATCTGCTGCTCGCCACCCTCCGGGGCTCTCCCAACAAACTGATACAAACGCTTCCGGGTGGTGGCGATGACAAAGAACCTCCCGTCAATGCTGCGCTCAATCTCCAGGCAGCAGACAGGAGCTGGGGAGCCGTCCTCCTCCAAACTGTACACATACTTGAAGTACTGGTCGGGACTAGAGTTGAACAGTCGTTCTTCCGACACCACTACCTCTGCTTCATACAGCTGTCCTTGGCTGGTGCCCACTAGGATGGGGCCAGTGTTGCTTTCACTCCCCAGATGTTTGTTCCAACCCACGCTCTCGATCAAATGCCCTTTCCAACGTGAGAGGCCTCTCACTTTCTGAGAATTCCTGTTGAGGTAAAGACACTCGCTGGAGGTGAGGCTGATCAGGAGATGCGACCCTACAACAGGAGTAAAACACAACAGAGTCAGTTCACACTGAATGCAGGATAGCAGTTAAGCCAGGGCAATGCACACCATCCTGGATCTTAGGAGGTACAGCTTGCTTCATGTACAATCTGTTACTGGTGCTGTGAGGGAACACAAGTCATATAAAATAGCTGAGGGTGGAGCTGTCTGGTTCAGCTGGCCTGGCAGTTCTAACACAAATATCTGTCTCCAGTCCCCCTGGGAAAAAGGAGATTCAGCCATGGTGCTTGCTCCAGAGAGCTATCCATTGACCTACCAAGTGCACATGAGGACATATCCCTGCTCAGTTACGATTCCCCCAGGCCTGAAATCTTGCCCACTTTCAGCCTGGGCGTTGAGAGTGCCACTGAGGTGTGGTACCAGAGGCAGCCACTAGGAAACCCCCCTCCAGCAAGAGTAAGGGCTTTGAGGAGAAACATTGGGAGAAAAATGCTAATGCCTCACATGATGTTAGGTTAACTGACATGTCTGTGCTCCTTCACTGGGCAGATGTCAAGGAGAGTTGAGGCTGCAGTGCAGAGCCTTCTCATTCAGTGTGGACAAACTGTGATCAGCACAACTCCTCACATTTATACAAAGACTTTAACGTGGTAAAACGTCTCAAGGCCTTTCACAGCAGTGCAATTGGACAAATTTCGGCACCGAGAGGACATTAGGACAGGTGACCAAAAGCTTGGTCAAAGAGGCAGATTTTGAGGAAGAGAGGGGTGGAAAAGCAGAGGTTGAGGGAGGGAATTCCAGAGCTTATGACCTAGACAGTTGAAGGCAGCTAATGGTGGAGCAATTAAAATTGGGGATGCACAACAGGCCAGAATTGAAGGAGCACAGATATCCCTGAGGGTTGTATGGCTGGTGGAGACTACAGAGATAAGGAGGATGAGCCCATGGAGTAAAGGCCTGCTCGGGTCTGCAAAAAAAAAACTGACCCGGCCTGAGTCCTTCCATTTTTTCTCGCGCCCAACCATCAGCTAACTTACCTTCCGTTTTTCACTTTCTTGCTGATCTGCACAAGCTTGAAATAAGTGTAATAAAATCACCTTTCTAGTCCAAAAATTAACAGTAGAGCCACTTACCTGTGATGAAGCATGTCTGACCTGGCCTGAGCCGAGCCCGAGTGCCGGACCTGGAAGTGCAACCTGACCCGACCAAAACCAGACCCGTCGTCGGGTCCCATCGGGTTCGGGTCAGGCAGCAGGCCTTTACCATGGAGGGATTTGAACACAAGGCTGACAATTTTCTAAAAACAAATCAAGGCACTGTTGGACCAGGAGCCAATGTACGTCAGTGAGCGCATCACTCCATAACAAAGGAAAGAAACTACAATCACCGCACCTGAGGGGTCCAGAAACAGTTTGT
The DNA here is from genome assembly GCF_036365525.1 of Heterodontus francisci. NCBI lineage: Eukaryota > Metazoa > Chordata > Chondrichthyes > Heterodontiformes > Heterodontidae > Heterodontus > Heterodontus francisci. The sequence continues at coordinate 114,648,632 of NC_090379.1, forward strand.
GGATCCTGGCATCATCTTTGCGTCCCACTTCAATCTGGTTCGGCTGGTCTGGTTTTCCAAGGTCAATCCTGCCCGAGTAGGGAAAAGAGAAGAAAGGAGTTGCACACTGCAAAATTACTACCGCTACTCTTGATCCCACCCCTCCTATTTTTATTCATTCACAGGATAAGGGCATCACTGGCAAGGTCAGCATTTGTTGCCCATCCCTAATTGCCCCTCGAAGAGGTGATGGTGGTTAGCTGCTTTCTTGAAACTGTGTGACATGCTAGGCCATTTCAGAGGGCAGTTAAGAATCAACCACATTGCTGTGGGTCTGGAGTCCCATGCAGACCAGACTGGGTAAGGGCATTGGTTTTTACTACAATCCTGTAACTTCATAGTCATCATTACTGAGACTAGCTTTTTATTCCAGATTTACTTAAGGAACTAAATTTTAAAATTCCCAGTTGTTGGGATTTGAACTGTCTCCAGATCATTAGTCCAGGCCTCTGGATTACTAGTCCACTAACATAACCACTATGATTCCACTAAAATGCTACATTCTGCCCCTTGGCGACATGATACAAAAACATGTACATGTTCCACATGTACGCTGATGACACCTGGCTATACCTCACCAATGCCTTTGTCAACTCGTCCACTGTTTCTAAATTGTCACAGTGCTTGTTCAACATCCAATATTGGATCAGCAGAAATTTCCTCCAATTAAATAATGGGAAAACCAAAGCCATAGTCTTCAATTCCCGCAAGTCTGTTCCCAAGCCAGCAACACCATCCCACTACCTGATAACTGTCTGCAGCTGAAGCATTGTGTTCACAATCTCAATGTCATATCTGACACCAAGATCAGGTAATGCGAGTTGCAGCAAAGGGCAACAAACCCAGGGAACTAGTTTATTTTGAAGACACATGATATATACAAGGTGGTAGCCAAAGGAGCCAGAGGGAGGTGGTGGGGAACTACTGGAGGTGGGTGGGATAAGGGCCTTTACCTGAGCAGAGAGTCCTTGCCCATGCTCATACACAGCTGATTGTTGCATACCACGAGGTGGCTGATGACACTGGGAGGGCTGAAATCAATCCTCTGTTTGGAAAAGATTGGCCTCTCCTCTTCCAGACGAGCACTGACATAACCTGCGACAACCAGAGATTAAGGTTAGACTCCTCAAAATGATGGATGGCGTCAAGGCAGCAGGAGCACCGTAGGCCAACTGGGAACCTGCTCCATGCCAACCATCATTACCCATGTTCAGTGTCAATAACTCCCTGACAATGTTGACGGAAATGCGTCCTTCACCCTCCCTCCAGTCCCCCTCTGCCACTCAGCCTGACTGCAACCCGCTCCTGCTTGGGGATTTAAAAGCAACATCGTGTCACCAGGGCATGCAGGCAAACACTCACTGTGCCCTCACTTCCTGTAGCTCTCTGCAGGGCTGCCACCTCTCGGCTACCCCTGCCTCTCTGACCCTCACCCTCTGCGGCCCCCAACCTTCCTCCCCTTGCCCTCTGCAACCCCCACCGCTCCTCCCCTCGCCCTCTGCTGGCCCACCAACCACTCCACCTGACCCTCTGCCGGCCCCCCTCCACCACTCCCCCCGACCCTCTGCCAGCCCCCCTCCACCACTCCCCTGACCCTCTGCCAGCCCCCCTCCACCACTCCCCTGACCCTCTGCCAGCCCCCCTCCACCACTCCCCTGACCCTCTGCCAGCCCCCCTCCACCACTCCCCTGACCCTCCACCACTCCCCTGACCCTCTGCCAGCCTCCCTCCACCACTCCCCTGACCCTCTGCCAGCCCCCCTCCACCACTCCCCTGACCCTCTGCCAGCCTCCCTCCGCCACTCCCCCAGACCCGCTGCCACGCCCCCAACCCTATATCCCCCATTACCCTCTGCAGGCCCCCCACGAACCCCCTCCCTCTGCAAGCCCCCGCCGACCTTCTGCCGGCCTCCTCTCCCCCTCCGGTCCTTTGCCGGCCCCATCCCCCCCGGGTACCTGATTGCCCGATGCCTGTGCCCCCGAGGCGTTGCTGCTGGTACGGGAGGCCAGCAGGCCGGGAGCGGGCCCGGGCCTGTGAATCCTCGTATTCATCCAAGATCGAGCTCATGACGGCTGAAACCAACAAACGGAAACAGACAGCAGCCCAGGCCAGAGCCCGCCATCCAATCACAACTCGGATCTCGGCCTCTCCGCCCACTTACCGAATAGCCAATCGTAACCCGAGTTGGCAGCTCCCCACTTACCGAACAACCTATCACAAACGGTCAAGCCCCGCCCCATCATCGAATATCCAATCACAGCCTAAGACCCCGAAAGCCCCCCCCCTTTCCACTCAACGCCCAAATTGAATGACCAATCACAGCCCGGAGACGGCAGGCCCGCCCCTCCAACGATCAACCAATCACATCTCGGGGTGCAGAAACCCGGCCCAAGGCCCGGACAATAGATGTCAGTCTGATTTAACCAAGTTCTGAGCATTAAGTCCCCATTTTGATAGTTCTGAAGAAGGGTCACTGACCTGAAACGTTAACTCTGCTTCTCTCTCTCTCTCTCTACAGATGCTGCCAGACCTGCTGAGTATTTCCAGCATTTATTCCCCATTTTGATAACCTGCCCCCCTGCATCCAGTAGTTTGGGGTGGTCTTTGTTTCTTCATCGAACGTCCACAGGACAGCTCTCTGCAAGAACAACTCACCTACTCCTCCCCTTCTCAGTCACCTTGGAAATTTTTTCTCTTCAGATAATTGACCAGTTCTCTTTTGAAGGCCTCGATGAATCAGCCTCGATGAGGTTCAGAGCCAGTGGTTTCTGGCTGCTCCCAGAGGCCACTCTGTTCTCCTAACCCTCTCCCAGTGGCTTCCTTAGATGTGGGCCACGGTTTCTTAGCAAAAGACGCAGCTGGTTATTCGGTCCCTGTTCTACCTTTGCTATGGCTTCAAAAGGAGCCCCTTTTCCTGCCCGCATTGCCTGGATAACTCTCAACTTTAAGCCTTCATACATGCCATTCCCTGGCTTCTGTATACCTCATGACTAAGAGTAAATAATAGTTTTGTTTTCTCACCCTTATCCACTTCATCTGGACTGTATTTTCTCAACCACAAAAAAATGTCCTTGGGATTCACCTCCCATTTCTATCTTTTTCACTCTTTCAAATTTCTATAAGCATAATTGACCAAGAAATCTTTGTCTAAATCTCCTGTCAGCCTCGTTCGCATCTTGACCCAGAGAAACATACCTGCATTGCCATATAGGGTACATTAGGGCCACCATAGGTGTATCAGGTGCAGTAGGGAGTGGTCTACTACTAATTTCAGATGTGGGGCCTAAATCACCTCCTTCTACCACTTCTCCCCAACTAAATGAAAATGCCCAGTTAGCGACAGATTGTTTCCCTGGGACTATCACACACACTATTCCCCTTCGTGCTGGTACCTTGTCTAACTCAGATTTTCTTTTTACATTTCGTGTGCTCCAAAGGTCAGTCTCATTCTGCTGCTTGTTTCTAATCTACTCTGGTAGCAGCTTTCAAATCCTCATTAATTTTCTCCAACTTTTCTACCAATTGCTGCTGACCAAGCTTCTTTGCAAGCTTGAATATTGTTCTTTATTACACCAGCTCTCTTTCTACTTTTCTAATTCTTCCTCTAACCTTCACTTACTTTTCCATTCTTCAAGTTCTTTGACAGCCTATTCATTATGGCAGTCACAGACCTGAAACGTTAACTCGGTTTTTCTCTCCACTGATGCTGCCTGACCTGCTGAGTTTTTGTTTTTGCACTCACTATGGCTTCCTGGTCACTTAACACATTTTGTAATTCAATCCTTTTACATTCATCATTTTTGACCTGCTTTTGGTATGCCATTAACCATATTGGTTCCATCATTCTTGGGCAACAAGTGGACCCTTGTGGCCACTGTTCTGCTTCATAGACTGGGTTGTCTGTCTATGATTACTCAAATCCATCTCTCTTTCAGAAGCAGCTTTCCTGCAAATTTAGTGACTAACTCATCTATGGTCTTTTTTTTTTTAAAACTCATTTTAGTGGCCCATTAATTCTCACTCAAGTCCCTTCTCGTGGTTGCCAATAAACTGTAAGACCTCACTCCTGGAGTCTTTTACTTGAGATTTATGAGAAATTACACAGGACACACAAGTTCCATCGATAAGATTTTATTGTATCTTGAAGTTTAAAACCACCACTGCCACACAATCTAAAATTAGTTATAAAAACACTATAATGCAAGTACATTGATAATGTTACAAGAGATAACTATACATACACCAACGAATGATCAGTCCTTGATGATTGTAGGCCCTCCTGGAGAGACTTCTGGCCAAGTCACCTCCTTTAATAACCCTTTCTACAACCTTTTTTTAAATAATGGACAGGACGCTACATCACCAGGACCTTGTTATCTACTAAAAGTCTTTTGTAATATAAATTATCCAATGGAGTGTTGAGTTCTTTGAACCATGGAGTTAAAGCCTATCCTGGCATTGTCCATCCTCCTTGACTTTCTAGAGCTCTTACACATGCCTTCGGTCTTTAATCTACCAAACTTTTACATTATCTTTCTTTATTTCATCCTAGGCTGTTTCCCACAACTCTTGAAACATCAAGTCTTCGGTTTGTAAACTAACTTTGAGCTTCCTTGTTCATATTCGCCTGTTACCAGCCACTTGTGCTTAGAGCTGTTCATAATGTTTATCCAGTCCAAATGATCTATCAGACGATTGAAACCATACTCAGGTTCTACACACAAATTAACTTTGCATTCCAGGAAGCATAATGACAACACAGCTTTGAAGTATAGTTGTCTGTTGTGTTTTACTCTCAACAATAGGCCTCAAAAGTGTCACAGTCCAGTGGTTCTTGTTTATCTGTGAAAAAACAGCCAGTAGCTTTTAGCAGGTTACTTTACTTTGAAAATTCTGCCGGCCTTGCAAACCTTGCTGGCAAATCTGGTCATGTTTCTGTACAACTGGCTACAGTAAACAGCACTTTGCATCTCATCTAAATAGTCGGTGCCCCCAGATATCTTCCGCAAGTCTCAATCACAAGTTCCAAAGTTAGTTGAGAATAATACAATTTCTTACAGTGCCGATGGACTCACTCACCATCACCCGAGTGAGGTCATGAAACTTTTGTAGGCACGGTCATGTCCAGAGTGCCACCCTCTGGCATTAATCACCATTGTCACATGTTCCCATTCTTCATGGAGGGTCAATCTCAATGACTTCCTGCCCCCCAGCTGAAACATGACCTCCTTCCTGGCCTCTACTTTTCCCACTAGTGCGTCCAGGAAGGTATCACTAAAACAGGGAGTGCTTTCCTTTGCCATCCTCCTTCTCCATCAGTGCTCCATGAGTGTATCCAGCAGCCTGCAGTGCATTGCTGCAACTTCCCTTTTATAAGGACAGTGCCTTTGAAAAGGGAATGCTGCCTGGAGCACTTCATTTCTTCACAACACTACTCTGTCCCTGTGGCGCACAGAGGACATTGGCAGCGCAATGGAGACCAGGGCAGAGTGAGAACTGTTCATGGCCTTGCTACAATCAGGGAAATGAGGTGGGGAGACGAAAGTTATGTACTACCCACCTCATTTCCCAGTGGCGTGGCAGGTAGCAAATCTCAGTCCTCAAGGCAAAGAAAATCGGGGCAAACGAATTTCTAGCCAATAGCCCCGTTTCTGAATTGGTGCTCCATAATGGGACTTGTGTTATTGGTCAGTTTGGGGAGAAATGGAGTCCTGTTTTTGAATAACTGCCAAGCCATTCCTAAATGAAATCAGGAATCAATTTTTAACACCTAGGTTAGTGGAAATCTGGAACGCCCTCCTGCAAAAGGTTGTGGATTTTAGGACAATTAGAGACTTCAAGACTGAATTAGATTTTTGTTAGTAAGGGTATGAAGACATCTGGAGAAAAAGGTGGCTGAATGGAACTGAGGTATAGATCAACCATGATATAATTAAGTGGTGGAGCAAACCTGAGGGGCTGAAAGGCCTCCTTCTGTTCCTGTGAAAGATATTTTGCAGGGATGAATGCAGATGGAAATGGGTTGGAACGTGACGGTGAGTTATGGGTGATACAATGAATTGGTCAAGAGATGGACTGGTCACTGTTTGAGGCCACAGAAGTATTCATTGCAGGGGAGATTGCAAAGTAGAGGGGGTGGCCATGAAGTGTTCAAGGGACAGCAAGAGGGCAGTAAAATCAGACGGGAAAAGATAAGGGGAGTTGTGATGGAGATTAAAATGACTGAGAATGAGGAGTGACTGAGCAGAGGCTGAATGAGGAAAGCGAGAACAAATGTTAAAATTGGCTGCTCTGATGTCACAAAAACTCTCATGACATCATTAAGCAGCTTCAGTGTCTGACACAAACACAAGATCCCTCTGAATACCAACATTTCCGTCACTTACCATTTACAAAATGTTGCTTTTCTATTTTTCCTTCCAAGGTGGATAACTTCATATTTCCCCACATTATATTCCATCTGCCATATCCTTATCCACTCAACCGATCTCTATCTTTTTACAAACTTTTGTGCCCTCCTCACAGCTTCTTTCTTTTCTTTTGGGCCTCCTTATCTCGAGAGACAATGGATACGCGCCTGGAGGTGGTCAGTGGTTTGTGAAGCAGCGCCTGGAGTGGCTATAAAGGCCAATTCTAGAGTGACAGGCTCTTCCACAGGTGCTGCAGAGAAATTTGTTTGTTGGGGCTGTTGCACAGTTGGCTCTCACCTTGCGCCTCTGTCTTTTTTCCTGCCAACTACTAAGTCTCTTCGACTCGCCACAATTTAGCCCTGTCTTTATGGCTGCCCGCCAGCTCTGGCGAATGCTGGCAACTGACTCCCACGACTTGTGATCAATGTCACACGATTTCATGTCGCGTTTGCAGACGTCTTTATAACGGAGACATGGACGGCCGGTGGGTCTGATACCAGTGGTGAGCTCGCTGTACAATGTGTCTTTGGGGATCCTGCCATCTTCCATGCGGCTCACATGGCCAAGCCATCTCAAGCGCCGCTGACTCAGTAGTGTGTATAAGCTGGGGGTGTTGGCCGCTTCAAGGACTTCTGTGTTGGAGATGTAGTCCTGCCACCTGATGCCAAGTATTCTCCGAAGGCAGCGAAGATGGAATGAATTGAGACGTCGCTCTTGGCTGGCTCAATCCTCACAGCTTACATTCCCAATTAACTTTGCATCGCCAGCAAACTTGGATACATTACTCCCAGTCACCTCATCCAAGTCATTGATATCATCATGCTGGGCCCCCACCTGCCTTTGCATGACTCAAAGCATTGAGTGTGTTCAGGATAGACCCACCCACTACTGACTCTCCTGGAAAAAAAAAAATTCCAACTTAGGGCTAACTAAATCTAACCCTCCCCTTTGCAGACCTCACCAGGAACAGTCATGGGGGAAAATGGGCAAACTGAAGAAAAACTTCCCCAAAGAACCACATGTTTATTGGGATGCCAAAAAAGAGTTAAAGCAGCACTACCGTTAAGAAAAGTCAGTCTGTAATAAGTTTTAGGATTTATGAATGAATGTGAATGAGAGATGCATGTTTCTTTCCTGTATCTTATATTTTTTCTCTCAACCCTTTTTAATGAAATACACTTTTTTTACAAATCGCATTTCATTCCATTGGGTGTGGAGGTGTCAAGCTGGGCCCCCACCCACCAAGAATGAGGCATATTCATTTCACCATATGGACATTACATTTTAAATTGCTGCTGGGAAGAGAAGGCCTGTTACAAGGGCTGCCAGACACTTGGCTGGAGGATATTTGCATACCACTAGGGACGAGAGGTTACTTCCTTTATTCACTTATCCTAAAATGGACTTTGATCACCAGGTATTATGTGTAACAGGAGACATTCCAGTGTCTGCTAGGACAAGAGAATCCACAAACACAGAAGTGGTTGCGCCAGTTGGTCACGTGACTAACCTGCTGGCCAACTTGGAGTTTAAAAAAAAAAAAAAATTGTACAGACAGCTTGAAAAAGAGACTGCAGAATGCTCCTGGACTGAGAAGACCTCTGTATGCTCCCATCTCTTTTTCACAAGCCTCTGGAACCACTGACAGGTGAATCTCGAGAGAAAAATCTCCTACATCGAACGAAGTTCAAGAAAAATACTGGGCCCCAACGAAAAGCAAGACCTACCTACAATCAAGGACTCTACAGTGAGTTTGAAGAACAGTAACCAAAACCATCTTCAGATATTGCCTCAAACTTTTCCACTTTATTTCTTCTGATCTTTTCTGTCTCTAGCTACATGTGTTTATCGCATATGCATGAAAGCGTGGGCACGTCGTGTATCTGTAGGCGTCAACCAAATTAGAGTTTAAGATCAATAAATTTCAACCTTCTTTAGACCCAACACCACCAACTTGGCTAGTTTTTTTGCCTTATAATTGGAAAGCAGTGAACAAGTATTCACCAAGGGGGAGCTAAAAACAGTGCATTTAAAATTAAATCCTGTTCCAGTAAAACCAGGTGAAGGCTGAGAGGGAACCCCTTGATCCATTTCTCACCAGGTCGTAACAATATGGATTGTAAAATAGCTGAGCCCAAACTCTGATCCTTTCGGTATCCTGCTAGCCACAGCCTGCCAACCCAAAAATGATTCATTTATTTGTTGTGACCAAAGTGGGAGGAGTGCACTGTTAATTCAGTCCCACTTCTCCACAGGTCACAACATATTTACTATTTTCCCACTTACTGAAACAGTCTCAGATACACTATTTCCCCAGAATAGAACACATCAACCAGGTTTCTTTACTGAACAAAACTCAGTTTATTATAAAATAAGTCTTAACTAGTAATGAAGTATAACAAAGATTCAAATTTTTTGAAAGTCCCAATATTAAATTTTAGAGCCCCCTTTTTACCTTAGTATCTCACACATGTATACCGGTTAACCAAAACAAAAAAGGGATTTTTGGATTGGATCTCTGTTACAGACGAAAAAAAACCCACCCCAGATCACTTGCCTACCTCGGAAGAAAACAGATGAGACACACTGCACCAAAACTGGCACATAGTCCAACCTCTGAGCACACGAAGGCGGCCACCTAGATCCTCCTGGATCAGTTCTCTTCAGGTGGCGCCGAGAAGCAACTCTAGCAGGCCCTCCTCTGAGACAGGAGACAAGACGAGTCGACACAGTGGACTTCACGGCCTTTTATGGAATTGCTGGAAAACGAGCTGGGTAATCATCTTTTCTCCTTCCTTGACACTTCAGCAGACTTGACTTTATCTCCTTACAGAAGGAGAAAAACACACACACTGACATACAACCAGAAAACTAGTCAGTTTTCTGCCCTTCCAGGTGCACTGCTGCTACTGACTGGGCTTGTCCAATCGAAGGAGCGATCGTCACTTCTCTGCCCATTACCAGGGTTTCTGTTCCAAGCCTAACCCGAGCCATGTGACAACCAGCAACATTGTTGCCAATATAATGTATTGAGTTCTGATGGTCACTGACCTGAAACATTAACTCTGCTTCTCTTCACAGCTGCTGCCAGACCTGCTGAGTATTTCCAGCAATTCTTATTTTTATTTCAGGTTTCCAGCATCTGCAGTATTTTGCTTTTTAACATTGTTGCCAATCCGGCTCAGTGTCCTCTCGATGGCTCTCTTTTCTAAAAACACCTGGTCCAACATTTATTCAGCTTAACTATAAATTCCTTTAAAAAATATTTAACAAAAAAAAGCATCACTTTCATAACATATTCCTATTCTCTTCCCCATTCACCAGCCCTCCCTGCTAATATATTGTCCTCAATCCCAACAGCCCTAATTTTGTGTGGCACCATTTCAAATACTTTTTGAAAATCCAAATACATTACATCCACAGGTTCCCTCTTATCCACACTGCTCATTAGAACCTCAAAAAACAGATTTGTCAAACAAGATTCCCCTTTCTTACATTCATGTAGCCTCTGCCTAATCAGACTATGGACTGAATTTAATGATCCTGCCACTGGGTCCAGAAATGGGCACCGTTCCTGTCTGTCACAGGGCAGCTTCCCAGCCATAATCATGCAGCAGCTTGCTGTTTTACATATTGGAGATGCGGACTCCCTCCATGCTTCCCCCCCCCCCCCCAACCACCCCATCACGGTGGGGGCGGGATGAGAGTCGATTACGCCATCAGATGACTCCAGCGCAGGTGCTGACACCATATTTAAAAGCTCGACAGCCCTGCATTCACTCTTGCCTTAGATTCATCAGCATCTTGGTGCAGTTTTAAACTTAGCATGACCAGTTCCTGGATTCCACCCCCCCACCCCGCCCCAAACCCGAGGAGTACAGCACAGGGTGTCCAAGCAGGACAAAGGGTGGCCCCACAGTTCAGTGATGCCTCCATGCAGATTCTCCTTCAGGCTGCCAGGGAAAGGCAGAGGTTCTCTTCCCTGCGATGGCAAGAAGAGGTTCCCTTGCCCAACCAAGCAAGCCTGGGTGGGGATCGCAGAGGTTAGCAGCCATGAGGTCACCCAACGCAACTGGGTCCAGTGCAGGAAGAGGGTCAATGACCTCCTGCATTTGCCCAAGGTGAGTGTTCCATACCACTTGCCTTTTTGGGGTCTGCATGTGACTACGTGAGATGTACAAGGGGCGGGTGCCACTATTAGTGATGGCAGTGGGAAAAAGTTTGGACCTAATCCTGACAGATGCATGGCTGTATCTCGGCCACAGGACACTGTCTTTCATAGCTCATCTCCATTAGCTCCTCAGACAGCGTGTGTCAGTATGAGATATATCATATCTCCACATTAGGGGAACGGTCTGACACTAGCAAAAATGTCATGTTGAACTGTCTGTCAATCTCTATTTCCATTCTTCCTCTTGCAGGACAAGAGGGCATACAATAGTGGGGAGATGGCCCGGATTGGCAGAAGAGTCCCTGATCTGTGCACTTTCACCACCGCCAAGGAAAAGACCTTGGAACTGGAGGCGACCCAAGGCAGCCATGCAATTTGGGACTGGGAGATTGGGGTCCCTGTGTAAGAAAGTGAGGATTGGCCTCCATCAATATACTCATTAATTATGGCGCACCACATCACACATGGTTGACAGGACGAGATCTGCACTGCCTAACCCACACGTTTGTACTCTTATGCAGGCTGGCGTGCACAGGAGACCGCAGCCACAGGGGTCTGTCGTCCACTTCTGAGGTGGACCACTCACAGGTTGCACTGTCCTATGACTCTCCTGCACCTTCCATCAGCGAAGATACTTTCAGCTCGGTGGGTTTGCGCTCGGCTTTAGAATCAGGGTCACAACTGGTGAGAGCACCATACGTACCCGAGCAGCTGGCTGAGGCTGAGACAGCCAAGGCCTCTGACAGTGAGAGGACTGTGGGTGGCCAGGTCCATGCTGATGAGTAGCCTCTGGTATCAACAGCACAGGGCACACTGGAGTTGGAGAGAGAAATAAGATGACATATGGCAGAGATGCCAGAGGCCATGTGCAGCCATGAGCAGAAGATGGAGGAGTCCATCCATGCCATGACTGCTGCCACATCTCAGGCATGTGTGCGCATGGCTTCCTCCATTGAGAGATTGGTGACCCTCATGGAGAGCCAGATTCCGCAGATGCACACAGACCTGCACACCATCGCCTTGATCATGGGCACGACACAGCAGTGGCAAGGCAAGAGAAGGAAGGAACAGGAGCCTGGACAATTCTCCCACTCCTCGTCCTTCTCTGGTGAGCAGAGAGGTTCAAGTGAGCCTTCATAGGGAGGAGAGGCTTCCCTCCACATCTGGGGGCTCCCCTCAGGGTGCTCTGAGTGTGGACAACAGCTCCTCAGCCCCTTCGCCAGTGAGACCAGCTCCAGCAGCTACAACACCTGAGGAGAGTCCTGCACCAGGGCAGGAAACCTTCAGACAGCCAGAGCCTTCCAGGCTTCAGGTAGCCAGAGGACACCAGCCAAAGCCATCAGAGGTCAAGAGGCAGCCTGATCAGCAGCCTTCCTCCAGCCCAGCTGCCGTAACAGGGATCACACTGCATTGGAACACTTGCAAATGGGTGTAGATAATATCTAATATCAATGAAAAGTTCTTGTGCAAATCGCTAGCCATCATGTCTGAATGCCATGTTCCATTATGCCTCAATTGTAAGCTGCTGACTTCCCCCTTGGTGCAATGCCAATGTGGCCACAGCCCTCATTAACATATGTTCATCCATGGGCACTAGCACAGTGCAACTGGTGGCAAATCAGGGAACACAAATGGAAAAGAAGTGACAGAATTCATGCCTGAAGGGGAGTCTTTATTGCATTCTCTGACTGGACATCAGCGGGAGTCGGCAACGTGTCAGTACATGGACACTAATGTCCATGGTAAAAAATTGAGATCAGTGACTGGTAATTTCAGGGAGGAGAAATTTCCCATTGGCTTCTTCTGCCAGACCAGTCAGACGTTTAAAAAAATCGTAGCTGTCAGTTTCACAGCTGACAGGTGCTTGGAGCAGAGACAGTGCTTCGAGCAGAGACAGTGCTTCGAAACCTCAGACAGGTTTGTGGTTTTCTGGCGGGTTCTGATTTTTTTTTTAAAAAAAAACAGGCAGCTGGAAAACTACAAACTTGTCCAAGGTTTGGAAGCACTGTCTTTGCTCGAAGCACCTGTCAGCTGTGAAATTTTTTTTGTAAGAAACAGGCCAACTACAACGCTGCTCAGCGGAGAGTTCCCGCTCATTGCAACCGCCTGGGGTGGGGGTGGGGGGGGGGAAAAAGGAGGGAAGGGGAAAAGAGCGAGCGAGAGTGAAGTCACACCTGACAGATGGACATCTATCCAGAATACTCCACATCGCTACAACAAATGTGCAGGCAAACACTGACTGCTTGTGCAAGCAAAAAAAATATCATGTATCTCACTAAATCAGTGTCCAACATAGTGATGAGAAAAGTAAGTCAATGAATTAGTCTTCTCATTTAAAGCTTCTTCACAAAAACGCACATTTGCTGTTGTTTTGATTAATAGCAAGATAAAATTTTAATGCCTTTATCTCTCCAAAATTGTCTCACCAGCCCCCTATGCAAGACAAAAATTGTAACGTGGCCCCCATGTGCAAAGGTTGGACAGCCCTGCTTCAAGCTCCCTAGCAGCTAGGTTATTTTAAAACACAAGTTTAAAGGCTAGTGTTATGTAAATTAATTTTAAAATGGCAAAGTCACTTAGGGAATATCTTGATTTCAGCACTCTGGCATGCATTACTGTCACCTGGGACACAAGCTCAGTGACATGTTGAAAGTTGCTGGACATTTACTTATATAAATATCGCAAGTCTGCCGCCATCCATTAGGAATCACATTGTTCCAGAACTTGTATTGAATGGAAAACAGACAGGAAAATCCAAGGAATCTCCAGCTGTCAGCACTGCAAGTTCCTCATGAATACAACCTATAGTATAATGGGATTGGGAGATATTGGCAAAAACAGAATGCTGCTGACACATATACAATAGTTAATAAATAGAATGTAATGGATAGTTTTTAAACCTGAAAATGTAGCATAGATTTTAAGTTCATTATAGATTAAGGTTTACTAAAACAGTCAAGGAAGACACAGTAAAAAATTATGTTTCAATGACTATGTCAGAAAGTCATTAACTGATTTTTTTTTTTTTTGCTGCAAATTGCATTAAAGGACAAGTTTTACAAGTATGTCAAAGATCAGTAACTGAAGTGTGCATTATTTACTATCCAGTTTGATGGCAAACAACCTGACTGGCCAATGTCATTTGCAAGTTGTTGCATCATATAATTACACTACGTTAAAAGTGCACATTTGGCAACAGGTAATAGATTTGGCTTGGACATAAATTGATTAGTCTGGAGCACAATCTTACAAATAGTGACTAAACATTTTGTAACTGAATAATACATGCAGAACAACTGCTCAACCTTTTGCAGAAAAGCTTTGTTAATAATCTTGTTAGAGCTGAATTGGAATAGACAGTGATGGACTGAGATCTAGACATAAGTGAATTTAACAAAATCACTTTAATGGAGGAACTGAAGGGCACTCTTTATTTGTAACTGTATTTATCTAATTTTGTCACTAGCTTTGGTGAGCAAATGAATTTTTGTCCATGAGAGATATTGTTATTTCTGTATTTCAGAATGCAGGAACTAGTTTGTTTAATATAGTCTGTCAAGATGAATAAATTAGTCTTAGCTACCTACCGCTAATCTCTGTCCCTTCCTATCCCACTCTGCTTTTCTATTTTACATGACTCACCTGAAAGTCTGCTTCACCCTATAAAATTCTCCTGATTTGGAGATCACTGCCCTTTTATTGCTGCCCTATCTTCAGGCACAAATTACAAGCAGGTGGAGAAGTTGCACAAACAGAGACAGAGACAATCACAGGTTAAATTGTCTTGCGACAACAGCAGTGTTAAATGGTCCACCTTCCTATTGCTGATTTTTCTACTGCCTCACCTCAATGACCACAATAATAATCTTCTGAGTTTCATGGCTTATTGGATGAATTTGCACTCGACAGTGTGAATCCAGGGGTCATCCAATAAGGTACATCTACCACTCCATGATATGGTGTAGCCAGCTCTATTCGGTCAAACAAAAGTAATTTGCATACTATTTTGCTTGCTAGCTAATAGTTATGCTGCTCTCAGTTGATGTTTGTATGCTTAGCTACTTTATTTATATGGAGAAATAGGTTTTAAATCAGACCGTGTGTTGATGGCATTAGGTTGGCAATACACTTTATATACAGCTTAATTACCCCCATGTCTGTGGCAGTGTCAATAATTTTGTCAAATGTCCGTGGTGCATCATGTTGCCCATCTCTGGACGTTAGGTCAGCTGGAAACAGGTAATTATGAGTTTGTCTCTTGCCTCCTTTGTGCGTCACTCAACCTGTCTGGTCCCCAGTGCCATGTCTTCAACATCCATTGCTGCTTGCCCCTCTCCCTCTGCATTCTCATGTTCATGGAGAAGTGTTGCTCAGGCATCTCATTGTTATGTAAGGCCACCCCTTCTGTAGTGCTAGATTGTGCAGAGCACAGCAGACTACCCAGATAAGTGAGACCCTCGCTGGGGCATACTGCAGACTCCCACCAGATCGATCGAGGTAGCAGAACCTCATCTTCAATGGCCCAACAGCCTGTTCAATGGTAGCTCGAGTGGAGCCAGGCCAATTGTTGTACCTCCATCCACTGAATTGTGAGGGTTCCTCACAGGCATTGGAAGCCAAGTCTTCAATGGATACCCCTTGTCCCTGAGAATCCATCCCTGAAGGCAAGCAGAAGCTTGAAGATCTGTGGCATCTGGAAGTGTTGAAGTATGTAAGCATCATGGGAAGTGGACACACCCCTGCAGGAAACTCTTTCAGTGGTCGCAGACCAGTTGAACATTGATGGAATGGAAGCTGGCTGGTCCGTGGCAGCCTTGATGGCCACGTGTGCAATCTATCACACCTTGCACCTGGAGGAATCCAGTGATGGCCCGCTCAGCTGGACTGTCTGCGTCAGTCCGGTAGCACACAGTTGCTGGCCCTCTTGAACAGGGCATTGGTAACCTCCATGATGCAGTGGTGGGCTGCTGCTAGTGAAACCCCATACATCTCCCCAGTGGTTCCTTTGAAAGATAGATGCGTAGATGTTTAGTGCCATGGTGATCTTCAAGGCCACTGGCATGAGGTGACCCCCAAATCCCATAGGTTGCAACTTGTCCTGCAGCAGGGTGCATAAGGTAGTGATGGCATCCCTGGAGAACTACAGTCTTCATTGACAATGGCATTTAGACATTTGGAGGTAGCTGATCAGATTCCAGTACACTCTGATGTATATGGGCCCTTCTTGGCTTGAGAGGCTGCTGTTGCTCGTCATGGAGATTAATGGCAGTCACAGCTGCCTCTTGGCCCTCCCTCCATTGGAGGTGCCGCATCACACCATGGGGGTCTAAATATACAGTGTGTATGAGACCCATGCAAGGTGACCTGTGGGCTTGCAGATTGCTGTCGATGCAGAGATGACCCTGCCTCGGCAACTCAGTTTTTGATAAATCCCTCCGCAGAGTCCCTAATGGAACCCAATCTTGCTTATGGCTCACTCTCTGTTCCATCTGTGACCAAAAAAACCACATCACATAACTGTTTGGTAACCCAATACAGATCCCCCACACCCACACTAAACCCTTGCAGAGTCCGAGACCCAAAACCCCTTTGCAGAGACCCTGAAACCTCAAACACCCTTGCAGAGACCCCGAGACTTCAAACATCCTTGCAAAGCCCCCAAAACCCCGAACACTCTTGCAGTGCCGGAGACCCTGAACCCCTTTTGAGCCTGAGACCCCAAACCCCTTTGCAGAGCCAGATACCCTGAACCTCCTTGCAGAGCCCCCAAGAAGCCAATCCCCCCCCTCCCCCCAGCTTGCAGAGCCCCAGAGACCCTCAACCCCCTTGCAGAGCCCACAGAAACAAGTCCAACAATGGCCTCTGAAACCCCCTCTTCCCTTAAGCAGCAATGCTCAGGACTGCTTCCCTGCTGTGGCAATATGACCTATTGCCTTGGTGCTACCAGGTTTTAACGGGCATGAACCTGAAGGCATGAGAGTGCCGCCTGCTGTTCACAAACTCGAGAACCTACCATTAAATTGTAATTAATTGTATTTAAATGCATTTAAAAGAGCAGCTCTGCAATTAAAACAGCTCCCCATTGCGTGGTGCATCAATACTGCCATGGTGCTTTTCCGCCACTGAAAATCTGGAGCCTACGTCACATTGGATTTCTGGGCAGACAGCTCCGATGCGATTCTCCGTCCCCCCATGTCATCATACCTGCCTTAAGCGGCTGCACTAAATTCTGCTCTATGATGCTTTAAGTGCTCTGTTACCACATCCTTAATAATAGATTCTAGCATCTTCCCATGGTCTAACACTTGAACATCCTAATTTGGGGAAAATTCTGGTAGAAATGTCTCTCCGACACTCCCATTTCTATATATTTGGTCACAGGTACTTTGAGTGACTGAGGCATGCCAGATGCTTTATTAGAAACAAACAGCTGCTCAGTCCAAATATGACTGGCAAGGATTGGGAATGTTGCCTTGTCCCCATGGTCTGTATCTCAGATCTGGGCCTTGAACCCCACCACCCACATTAAATGGCCACAAAGAGCTGACAGGTCTTTTATGAGCAGATAAGACACATCACAACTGAGGGGTTATGTAACCCGCCCTCACAATGAGAACCACAACATAGAAACTGCAGGGCTGGATAAAACACAGCAAACTGATACAAAGTGTGCACTTGTGCATGAAAGAGCAATGAGAGAAGAGGGAAAGCTAATTGCATTCATCAAATCCATCCAAATCTTCAAAGATCACTGGAAACACTGTTCAAGAAGCAAAATGTATTCTCGGGTAAGAAATCTGAAGGAGTCATCCAAGTGTCCTGAAGACATGATATACTAAATGAGGATTTTTAATTCATTGATTTTAATGTATGTTTTCACTTAAAAAGGAAAGCTGGAATATTACATTTAACTTTTACAAAGACTTTGCCACAGCTAAATAAAAAGGCCACCACAATTTGCATCTTTCACATTCCAAGGTATCAAAATGAAGACATGTGTCTGATCTGTCTTTACCCAAAACAAACGACACATGAGCTTAAAGCGTCTGAAAGTATACTTGGAGAGCTCACCGTCAGTAAGGAAGTGTCTGGAAATATTGCCATCAGATCGCACAGGTCATTTCCAAGTATTTGCCCCATTGCCAGCTGGGCAACTTCAAAGGGCTGCCTGACCAACAGTCCAGCTGTTCCTGTGCATCCCCTATACACAAAAAGCATGAAAAGATGAGGCAGTGAACTTTGGGACCAGGCCTCAGCAGACACTTAACACGCTGAGGGTTCAACTGGAGTCAGTTCCAAATGAGGTGGTGAAACGTTCCATTCTACATAGTACTGCCGTTTTGGCCTCATGCAACATAGCAGCAGTTGTGTCCCGTCTCATCTACCCATCTCTTTGGGCAAGTATGTAAGGGATGTGTGAAGATCAGTGGCTGAGGACACAGAATTGGCCGTGAGCACAATGAAAGAGCTGGTGTACAGACTGGGAAAAAGAACCTGCCCCGTCAGTGGGAACAGAAAACAGTTTTTGACCGCAGTATCCCTGGCTGCCATCTGCGTGCTGTGCAAGATTATCGCTTAGCCCGAGCTGGCAGAGACAGTGAATATTATTCCCGCTGATATTTAGCATCCTCATTTCTCTAACTAGCTGTGTTCATCTTTCTGCTTTTGATACTATTATCACAGCAGAGAGAATTCACAGCTGAGTTTCAAACATCTACAGGTAGGGAATTGTTGGAGAACTGTGAAGGCACTAAAGGTCCTGCTAGATCAAACAACAAATGTAGTTAAATATATAGACATAAAATGGAGGATGGCACCAGATGCTGAAGCTTGGCAAATTCGACAAGGGAACTGTTCTGCTGGCCAGAGCAATGGCGGAACATGCTGGCTACAGTCTACCTCGTACTGTCAACCAACTTACTTATCAGAACCTTAGGGCCCAAGACTGTCCCAGTCACCATGGTCACCTTCTTTGGAGAACTGCTAAAAGTTCTACTGGTTTCAGTGCCTCAGCTCACAAGACACTGTGGTGAACAGCTTGTTGAGGTATTTGCTGTATGCTTCTCCTGTTTGTCATGGCCCTGGAAAATATTAACTTTGGAGCTAAGGGAGTCTTGGAGCATGATGGACACAATGATTAGCCTGTTGGGGAATGAGCAGAACCCGAAGGTTCTAACACTTGTGGTGCTGTCCTGCCTGTGTAAGAACATAATTCAATTAAGAGCAAACATCCAGCCCTTTATGGATTCAACCCTCAACAGAATTCAGCCACTCTGCAAGGCAGAGTGCGAGAAAGTGCAGGCGGAAGCATTCAACGTGTTGGGGAACTTGACCAAGTGCGGAATTGAAAGGTCCAGCTCTTTCTTCTACCAGCAGGTCCATTCCAACCTGGTGCGCTTGTTGTTGCGCTTGGATGAAAAGTGAGAACGCCAGATCCTGTAGTTTAACACTGTGAATGATCTTCCCACTTATTGGATCTGCCGAGGCTTCCTCTTTGATTGAAACATATCTAGAGAAACCCAACTGAAGTTACATGGACTTCCTTAGACACATATCATGGCAGTTGGTTCCAGGTTTCCCCGACAGGGTTCCTACAGCGAGGATTGAGAGTCATTCTTCAACAATTGGAAGCAGCTCCAAGATCATGCAGTAGCCTTTTCAACTTTACTCCTCAAGCAGCCAGCATGTTTCCGACTTGCCCGATGATCACCTAGTGAAAGAGCTGCATAATCAACTGCCACTGTCCAGCATTAGAATAAAGACACAGGCCCCAATTCTCCTCCACCTCCTCTTCTTCACAGCAAACCGATCATTCTTTAAACATAATTTGTACTTTTGTAAATTTATGTATTGACAATACATAAACTGTTTAGTGCGACTATGGAAAAAAGACAAAGAACAATCCAGAGTAAGAATAATTAACTGGAGGAAAGCCAACTTCAATGGGCTAAACAGATCTCCGATGAATAAATTGGAGTCAAAGGTTGGCAGGAAAAACAGTAGCTGAACAATGTGCTATCTTCAAAGAGGAGATAGTTCATGCACAGTAAAAATATGTTCCCTCAAAAAAGGAAAGGTAGAGCAAACAAATCCAGAGCTCCCCGGCAAAAGAGGTGGAGGTTAAGATAAAGAAAAAAAATGTGCTTAAAGTGGATAAGGCACCAGAACCGGAGGAGATGCAGCATCCAAGGATAGAGGGAGCAAGGCTGGAAATTGCAGAGGCACTGGCCATATCTTCCTTAGACTTAGGAGTGGTGCCAGAGGACTGGAGAATTGCAAACTTTACACCCTTGTTCAAAAAAGGGTATAAAGATAAGCCCAGCAAATACAGGCCAGTCAGTTTAACTTCAGTGGTGGGGAAACTTCTGGAAAGATTAATTCAGGGCAAAATTAATTGTCACATGGACAAATGCAGTTTAATTAAATAAAGTAGCGTGGATTTCTTAAGGGAAAAATCATGTTTAACTAACTTCTGAAGTAGTAACAGAGTTGATGAGGGCAATGCTGTTGATGTGGTGTACATGGACTTTCAAAAGGCATTTGATACAGTGCCACATAACAGACTTGTGAGCAAAGTTATAGCTCGTGGATTTAAGAGGCAGTAGCAACATGGATATAGGATTGGCTGAGTGGCAGGAAACAAAGAGCAGTGGTTAAAGGATGTTTTTCAGTCTGGAGGAAGTTTTGTAGTGAAGTTCCCCAGGGGTCCATGTTGGGATACTTGCTTTTCCTGGTACATGTTAATGACCTAGACCTTTGTGTACAGGGCACAATTTCAAAGTTTGCAGAGGATATGAAGTATTGTGAACTTGAAGATACTGCAGAACTTCAAAAGGACATAGACAAGTTGGTGGAATGGGTAGACAGGTGGCAGATGAAGTTCAATGTGGAGAAATGTGAAGTGATACATTTGGTAGGAAGAACAAGGAGACAATATAAAATAAAAAGGGTACAATTCTAAAGAGGGTGCAGAAGCAGAGGGATCTGAGTGTATATGCGCATAAGTGATTGAAGGTGGCAGGACAGGTTGAGAGAGCAGTTAATAAAGCATATAGTATCCTGGGCTTTATTAATAGGGGCATAAAATACAAGAACATGACAATGTTGAACTTATATAGGTTCGGCCTCAGCTGGAGTACTGCATCCAGTTCTGGGTGCCACACTTGAGAAAGGATGTGAAGGCATTAGAGAGGGTGCAGAAAAGATTCATGAGAATGGTTCCAGGGATTAGGAAGTTCAGTTATGAAGATAGAATGGAAAAGTTGAGACTGGTTTTTCCTTGGAGAGAAGACTGAGAGGTGATTTGATAGAGGTATTCAAAATCATGAGGGGTCTGGACAGAGGAGATAGGGAGAAAGTGTTCCCACTCATGAAAGGATCAAGAATGAGAGGGCACAGATTTAAAGTAATTGGTAAAAGAAGCAAAAACGACATGAGGAAAAACATTTTCATGCAGCGAGTGGTTAAGGTCTGGAATGCATTGCCTGACAGTGTGGTGGAGGCAGGTTGAATTGAAGCATTCAGAGTGGACGATTATTCGAAAAGGAAGAATCTGCAGGGTTACGGGGAGTGGCACTAGGTGAATTGCTCATTCAGAGAGCTGGTGCAGACACAATGGGCTGAATGGCCTCCTTCTGTGCTGTAACAGTTCTGTATTAGGCAGTGACGTTGTGGTAATCTCACTGGACTCGTAATCCAGATGCCTAGACTAATGCTACGGAACATGGGTTCGAGCCCCACCACGGCAGATGTGAAAATTGAATTCAATTCATAAATCTAGAATTAAAAGCTAGTCTAATGGTGGCCATGAAACCGGTCGATTATTGTAAAAACCCATCAGCTCCACTAATTTCCTTTAGGGAAGGAAGCCTGCCATCCTTACCTGGTCTGGCCTACACGAGGCTCCAGACCCACAGCAATGTGGTCGACTCCTAGATGCCTTCAGTAGGTAATAGATGCTGGCCTAGCCAGTGCATGCACGCACTCTCTGGAGTTAAGAATGAGAGGTGATCTCATTGAAACATAAGGTTCTAAAGGGGCTGGATAGGGTAGACACAGATGATTTCTGCTGGTTAGGGAATCTAAAACACAGGGACACAGTTTCAGGATAAGGGGCTGATCATTTAGGACTGAGATGAGGAGAAATTACTTCACTCAAAGGGTTGTGAATCTTTGGAATTCTCTACCCCAGAGGGTTGTGGATTCTCCATAGTTGAAAATATTTAAGGCTGGGATAGACAGAACTTTGGTCTCTTAGCTCTTAGGGAATCAAGGGTATGGCGAGAGGGCGGGAAAGCGGAGTTGAATCCTAATATCAGCCATTATCGTTTGGAATGGCAGAGCAGGCTTGATGGGCCATATGGTCTACTCCCACTATTTCTTGTGTTTCCCTTCAGCATTGATGGAAAGCCTCCAGCAGACACACGGGAGATGGCCACAGACTCATCAGTACCAAAGCCAAGACAAAGATTGCAGCTGCTGGGCTGAGCACAGCCGTGAGTGTGACTGGGAGTCAGGGTGAGGTAGCAGCCTGCGGTCAGAGGGATCCCTAGTGTTTAAAACCTGGTGATCTGCTGCACACACAACTTTGGTGCCAAATTTCTTTAAGAGGAATCAGCATTTGCAGCTTTCTCGAGGGGAATATCTGGGGCACAATGATCACAATCTAACTAGGTTTGATATAAAACTGAAAAGGAAAGGGGACTGTCAATGTTCATTACTGGGGCCAATTTCAACAAGTTAAAAAAGGGAAGCAGCCCAGATTTATTGGAAAGAAAAGATGGCAAATATGACTGCACAAACCATGAGAAATGCTGGAGATATTGGGGAACAAAGTTTCACAGAACATTTACATCTGAGAGAGATATACAGTGAACAATAACACATACATAAATATATTGATAACAGACAGGAAAAATCAACTAATAAAGTAATAAAACAAATGCACAAAAGCATTTCTAAATAACACTGATAAGTACTTGATAACTAACACATTAACTCCTCAGAATGACATTAAAATTAATATTTAAGCCCAATTCATTGAAGCGTAAAAGAGATTGATCTAACAAACAGACTGATACATATTGATGCATTAACATGATGAGCCCTCTCATCTTCCAGCCCAGCATCCATGGCCCAAGTATGACATCCAGTGCCTTTTGCTGCAGTTTCATTGGCCTCTGAGAAGTGAATGTAGCATTGGATCCCTCTACCTCAGGTTTTAAAATGTTTTTATAAAGCATTTTCAGATGCAGTATTATAGTTTTTGTAAAGAGCTCAAAGCTGTTAGTTGGTTTATAAACTTCATTACTGGTTTATTTACTGTCAATCTAAATTGGTTTATGTTTGGAAAAAAATAGCAACTACAAGAACTTATATTTATATAGCACTTTTAACATAATAAATGTCGGAAATTGCTTCACTTTATAAAACAAATTATGACACCGAGCCACATGAGGACATATTAGGTCAGATGACCAAAGGCTTGATCAAAGAGGCAGTTTTTAAAAAGAGGATCTTAAAGTAGGATAGCAAGGAAGAGGCAGAGGGGTTTATTTCCAGAGCTTGGGTCCTAGGCAACTGAAGGCGCAACCACCAAAGGTGGAACGATTAACTTCAGGGTGCTTAAGCAGACAATTAGATAAGTGCAGAGATCTTGGAGGGTTGTGGGGCTGGAAGAGATTACAGGTATAGGAGGGGCGAGGCCATGGAAAGATTTGAAAACAAGGATGATGATCTTAAAATTAAGACATTGCTTGACCGGGAGCCAATGTAGGGCAGCGAACACAACAGTGATAAGTAAAAAGGACTTGGGATGAGTTAAGACAGGGGAACCAGAGTTTTGGATGACCTTAAGTTTAGAGAGTAAAATGTGGAAGGCCAGTCAAGAGTGCGTTGGAATAGTCAAGTCCAGAGGTCAAAGGCACGAATGAGGATTTAAGCACATGAGCTGAAATGGGCAAATTCGGGTGATGTTACAGAGCTGGAAGTAGGTCTCAGTCTTAGTGATGACGCAAATATGTGCTTGGAAGTTCATCTTGGGGTCAAATATGACACCAAGGTTGCAAACTGACTGGTTTAGAGTCAGAGATATACAACACAGAAACAGGCCATACAGCACTCAACTATTCTAATCCCATATTCCTGCACTTGGCCCGTAGCCCTGTATGCTACAGCGTTTCAAGTGGTCATCTGAATACTTCTTAAATGTTAGAGTTCCTGCCTCCACCACCTCTTCAGGCAGTGCGTTCCAGATTCCAACCACCCAAAAATGTTTGCTCAAATCTCCCCTAAACCTCCTGCCCCTTACCCTAAATCTATGCACCCTGGTTCTTGACCCCTCCGCTAAAGGGAAATCCTTTTCCTCCTTTCTAACCTATCAATGCCCCTCAAACTTGTACATCTCAATCATGTCCACCCTCAGCCTTCTCTGCGCCAAGGAAAACAACCCTAGCCTTTTCAGTCTCTCTTTATAGCTGAAATGCTCCAGCCCAAGCAACATCCTGGTGGATCTCCCCTGCACCCTCTCCAGTGCAATCACAAACTTCCTATAGTATGGCAACCAGAACTGTACACAGTACTCCAGCTGTGGCCTAACTAGCGTTTTATACAGCTCCATCATAACCTCCTTGCTCTTATATTCTATGCCTCAACTAATAAAGGCAAGTATCCCATATGCCTTCCTAACCACCTTATCTACCTGTGCTGCTGCCTTCAGTGATCTATGGACAAGTACACCAAGGTCCCTCTGACTTACTGTACTTCCTAGCATCCTACCATCCATTGTGCATTCCCTTGCCTTGTTAGTCCTCCCAAAATGCATCACCTCACACTTTTCATTCCATTAAATTCCATTTGCCACTGCTCCGCCCATTTTACCAGCCATCTATATCTCCTTGTAATCGAAGGATTTCCTCCTCACTATTAACACCACCACCAATTTTCATGTCATCTGCAAACTTACTGATCATACTTCCTATGTGCACATCTAAATCATTAATGTACACTACAAACAGCAAGGGTCCCAGCACCGATCCCTGCAGTACACCACTGGTCACAGAGTTCCAATCGCAAAAACAACCCTCGACCATTACCCTCTGCCTCCTGCCACTAAGCCAATTTTGGATCCAATTCACCAAACTGCACTGGATCCCATGGGCTCTTACCTTCTTAACCAATCTCCCATGCGGGACCTTATCAAAAGCCTTACTGAAATCCACATATACTACATCTACCACTTTACCCTCATCTACACATCTAGTCACCTCCTCGAAAAATTCAATCAAGTTGGTTAGACACGATCTCCCCAATAAAGCCATGCTGACTATCCCTGATTAATCACTGCCACTCCAAATGGAGATTAATCCTGTCCCTCAGAATTTTTTCCAATAGTTTCCCAACCACTGATGTTAGACTCACTGGCCTGTTTAGTCTCAGACTGTTGCCAGGGAGTGTGATGGAGTCAGTAGCTAAGGAATGGAGTTTGGAAACAATGGCTCCAGTTTTCCCAATATTCAGCTGGAGGAAATTTCTACTCATCCAGTACTGGATATCAGATAAGCAGTCTGATTATTAAGCAACAGTAGAGGAGTCAAGAGATGTGGTGGTGAGGTAAAGTGGGGTGTTGTCAGCATACATGTGAAAACTAATGCTGTGCTGTCAGATGATATCAGCGAGGGGCAGCATGTAGATGAGAGATAGGAGGGGGCTAAGGATAGGTTATTGGGGGACACCAGAGCCAACGGTACAGGAGCAGGAAAAGAAGCCATTGCACGTGATACTCCGGCTACAATTAGATATCTTTTGGGCCTCCTTATCTCGAGAGACAATGGATACGCGCCTGGAGGTGGTCAGTGGTTTGTGAAGCAGCGCCTGGAGTGGCTATAAAGGCCAATTCTGGAGTAACAGGCTCTTCCACAGGTGCTGCAGAGAAATTTGTTTGTTGGGGCTGTTGCACAGTTGGCTCTCCCCTTGCGCCTCTGTCTTTTTTCCTGCCAACTACTAAGTCTCTTCGACTCGCCACAATTTAGCCCTGTCTTTATGGCTGCCCGCCAGCTCTGGCGAATGCTGGCAACTGACTCCCACGACTTGTGATCAATGTCACACGATTTCATGTCGCGTTTGCAGACGTCTTTATAACGGAGACATGGACGGCCGGTGGGTCTGATACCAGTGGCGAGCTCGCTGTACAATGTGTCTTTGGGGATCCTGCCATCTTCCATGCGGCTCACATGGCCAAGCCATCTCAAGCGCCGCTGACTCAGTAGTGTGTATAAGCTGGGGATGTTGGCCGCTTCAAGGACTTCTGTGTTGGAGATATAGTCCTGCCACCTGATGCCAAGTATTCTCCGAAGGCAGCGAAGATGGAATGAATTGAGACGTCGCTCTTGGCTGGCATACGTTGTCCAGGCCTCGCTGCCGTAGAGCAAGGTGCTGAGGACACAGGCCTGATACACTCGGACTTTTGTGTTCCGTGTCAGTGCGCCATTTTCCCACACTCTCTTGGCCAGTCTGAACATAGCAGTGGAAGCCTTACCCATGCGCTTGTTGATTTCTGCATCTAGAGACAGGTTACTGGTGATAGTTGAGCCTAGGTAGGTGAACTCTTGAACCACTTCCAGAGCGTGGTCGCCAATATTGATGGATGGAGCATTTCTGACATCCTGCCCCATGATGTTCGTTTTCTTGAGGCTGATGGTTAGGCCAAATTCATTGCAGGCAGACGCAAACCTGTCGATGAGACTCTGCAGGCATTCTTCAGTGTGAGATGTTAAAGCAGCATCGTCAGCAAAGAGGAGTTCTCTGATGAGGACTTTCCGTACTTTGGACTTCGCTCTTAGACGGGCAAGGTTGAACAACCTGCCCCCTGATCTTGTGTGGAGGAAAATTCCTTCTTCAGAGGATTTGAACGCATGTGAAAGCAGCAGGGAGAAGAAAATCCCAAAAAGTGTGGGTGCGACAACACAGCCCTGTTTCACACCACTCAGGATAGGAAAGGGCTCTGATGAGGAGCCACCATGTTGAATTGTGCCTTTCATATTGTCATGGAATGAGGTGATGATACTTAGTAGCTTTGGTGGACATCCGATCTTTTCTAGTAGTCTGAAGAGACCACGTCTGCTGACGAGGTCAAAGGCTTTGGTGAGATCAATGAAAGCAATGTAGAGGGGCATCTGTTGTTCACGGCATTTCTCCTGTATCTGACGAAGGGAGAACAGCATGTCAATAGTCGATCTCTCTGCACGAAAGCCACACTGTGCCTCAGGGTAGACGCGCTCGGCCAGCTTCTGGAGCCTGTTCAGAGCGACTCGAGCAAAGACTTTCCCCACTATGCTGAGCAGGGAGATTCCACGGTAGTTGTTACAGTCACCGCGGTCACCTTTGTTTTTATAGAGGGTGATGATGTTGGCATCGCGCATGTCCTGGGGTACTGCTCCCTCGTCCCAGCACAGGCATAGCAGTTCATGTAGTGCTGAGAGTATAGCAGGCTTGGCACTCTTGATTATTTCAGGGGTAATACTGTCCTTCCCAGGGGCTTTTCCGCTGGCTAGGGAATCAATGGCATCACTGAGTTCCGATTTGGTTGGCTGTATGTCCAGCTCATCCATGACTGGTAGAGGCTGGGCTGCATTGAGGGCAGTCTCAGTGACAGCATTCTCCCTGGAGTACAGTTCTAGGTAGTGCTCAACCCAGCGGTCCATCTGTTTGCGTTGGTCAGTGATTATGTCCCCCGATTTAGATTTGAGGGGGGTGATCTTCTTGATGGTTGGCCCAAGAGCTCTCTTCATGCCATCATACATTCCTCTGATGTTTCCGGTGTCTGAGGCCAGCTGAATATGACTGCATAGGTGTTGCCAGTAGTCGTTTGCGCAACGCCTAGCTGTTCTTTGTGCAGTACTTCTGGCTGCTTTAAGTGCTGCGGATGTTAAATCGCTGGGGGCTTTCTTGTAGTTCAAAAGTGCAATGCGCTTAGCGGCTATGACAGGTTCCAGCTCTTCATTATGAGATTGAAACCAGTCTGCATTTCTCTTCGCACTTTTGCCGTAGGTGGTCAAAGCTGACTCATAGATGGCGTCTCTGATGTGGGCCCACTTGGTCTCAGCATCCCCTGTGGGAGTGTTTTGAAGGGCTGTTACAAGTGAATTTAGAAATTTTTGTAACAGCTGTGGGTGAGAAATTCTGCTCGTGTTGATGCGCGGGTGGCCCTTCTGCTTGGAATGATGCAACTTCTTTGGTCTGAGTCTAACCTTGCTGCACACCAGGGAGTGGTCGGTGTCGCAGTCCGCACTGTGGAAGCTGCGTGTGATTTGAACACTGTTTAAGGCGGCTCGCCTTGTGACAATGAGGTCTAGCTGGTGCCAACGACGTGATCTTGGGTGCCTCCATGAAACCTGGTGACAGGGTTTAGTGTGAAAGAACGAGTTGGTGATGCAGAGGTTATGATAGGTACACAACTCAAGCAGTCTTAATAGAATCAGGCGAGTGCAGTCCCACTCAGCTGGACAATGGTGGAGGGGCATTGGAGGGAGATGGTGTGGTCAATCGCGACAAAGGCTGCAGATAGGTCGAAAAGGACAAGAAGGAATAGTTTACTTGTGTCATTCACATAGGATGTCATTTGTGACTTTGATAAGAATAGCAGGGGTGGAAACCTGATTTGAAGGGATTCAAACATGGAGTTCCAGGAAATATGGGTGTGGATTTGGGAGGCGACAACATATTCAAGGACTCTGAAGAGGAAATGGAGGTTGCAAGGTCGATGGGGTAAAAAGGTTGGTTTTTTGACAAGGGGTGATGACAGTAGATTTAAAGGAGAGAAAGAGAGAGAAACAACACAGGGAGAGAACCATTAACCATATTGGCTAACACAGGGACCTGGGGCAGTTGGTTGGTCAGCAGTTTAGTGGGACGAGTCAAGGGAGCAGGAGGTGGGTCTCATGGACAGGATAAGCTCAGAGAGGATAAGAGGGGAGATAGGAGAAAAACTAAAGAAACATGCAAGTTCAGGGCTAGGGCAGGGGGCATTTTTTTAAGAGGACATTTGGCCCAGTGGGCTAGCTGAAGGGAGGGATACGGCAGAGACAGCTGATCAGATGGTCTCAGTCTTAGTGGCAAAGAGGTCCATGAGTCCCTCACACTTATTGGCGGTGAAGGTTGAGGAGACAGGGGAAAGGGGCTTAAGAAGATGGTTTGCAGCAGAGAAGAGAAACCGGGGGTTATCAGATGATCCTGCAATAGTGCGCAAGTTTAGCAGATGAGAGGAGGACCCAATACTGCTTTATGTGGTCCAGCCAGATCTGGCAGTGGAAGGTTAAACCAGTTGTCTGCCATATTTGTTCAAGTCTGCATCCCTTGGACTTAAAGGAGCGGAGATGAGGGCCGTACCAGGGTGAGAGTAATGCTTTTATTGGGAACTAGGGCAAGGGTGGAGGTGAGGGTGCAGTTGAGCAAATCAACAGCTGCAGAAATGTTGTGAATGGAGGGCCAAAGGATAAAGAATGGGGACTTTGAAAGTGTAGTTGTAAGTGAATTGGGGGATGGTTTCTTTCCAGGGGCAGATACAGCAGAGGTAGGATTTGGGTGTGGAAGGGGCATGTCGGTGGAGAGTGATACAAGGAAGTAATCAGAAACAGCCTTATCTATAATTAATAGGATGGGGCCAGTAAGATCATGAGATGGCAAGGTCAAGGGTGCGGCTAGGAAGATGGCTTGGGGAGTTTACATGGAGGGAAGAGAGATTTAGGGAGGATAAGAGGGCAGTGAACTCAGAGGAAAGAGACCACAATGAGTTGAGATGGAGGTTGCAATCACCAAGAAGTCATTCGGTGCTGAGGGAGGAAATCAGTGAGAATATTTTTATTGTAGTTGGGAGGGCAGTGGAGGATGATGATTTTGAGTGAGAGGAGAGAGGAGTGGCAAAGGAGTAAGGGGTCAGGCCAAGGTGTGAATGGTGAAAGCGCCACACAGCCACTGCGTCAGACTTGGTGAGGCAAGTGGTGGAAGATAGAGCCAGGTGGGGAGGTTCCATTAAGAGGAAAAGTGTCATCACCCCTCAGCCAAGTTTCCATTAAGGTCGTGATGTCAATACAATCATCCACAATAAGTTAATTGATGGCAAGAACCTTGTGAACCTTGTTCATAAGTGAATGCACATTCTAGAGGACATGTGTAGAGGGGCCATGGTAAGTGATCTGCTGGCAGAGTCCACAGGGTCAGCAGTGAGAGGGGTGAGTTGAACAGGAAGGATATTGGTGAGATTAGCCCCAGCGGGTACACTGGGAAGGAAGATCATGAGAGATGGAATGGGATAATTGTGGTTGCTGCTCATAATAAGCCAGTGCCTCGATGAGCCCTTTGGAGGATGCCCAGAAAGGCAGAGGGAAACTGTGGCATATCTAAGAGGGTATCAATCCTGGGACAGTGGCAAGACAGCAGGAAGGCTGAGGAGTATTGAAGGGCAGGGATAGGGAATTGGGAGGGTTGGGAGAGTTGAAAGGAAGCATAATGTTTGAAGAGAGGGGTCTAGGAGGGTAAAGTGAAAAGTAGTAAAAAAAGGAAAAAAGTGGGAAGCGAGGGATGGGCTCAGGCAGCCAAAATGCACACATGATTGGACACAGGGCAAGGTCAAGTTACGTGGCCTCGTTACATAAAGATGATTCTTCTTCTTCTTTGGCCTCCTTGTCTTGAGAGACAATGGGTAAACACCTCGAGGTGATCAGTGGTTTGTGAAGTAGCGCCTGGAGTGGCTATAAAGGCCAATTAGAGAGTGACAGACTCTTCCACAGGTGCTGCAGATAAAATTGGTTGTCGGGGCTGTTACACAGTTGGCTCTCTCCTTGCGCTTCTGTCTTTTTTCCTGCCAACAGCCAAGTCTCTTCGACCTGCCACTCTTTAGCCCCGCCTTTATGGCTGTCCGGGGCAGCACAGTGGCTAGCACTGAAGCCTCACAGCGCCAGTGATCTGGGTTCTGTTCTGAGTACTGCCTGTGTGGAGTTTGCAAGTTCTCCCTGTGACCGTGTGGGTTTCTGCCGGGTGTTCCGGTTTCCTCCCACAGCTAAAGACTTGCAGGTTGATGGGTAAATTGGCCATTATAAATTGCCTCCAGTGTAGGTAGGTGGTAGGAATTGAGGGGATGTGGTAGGGAATATAGGGTTAATGTAGGATTAGTATAAATGGGTGGTTGCTGGTCGGCACAGACTCGGTGGGCCGAAGGGCCTGTTTCAGCGCTGTATCTCTCTTTCTCTCTGTCCGCCAGCTCTGGCTATCACCAGACAAAGATTAGGATACATATAAACCTGATAGTAAATGGGAAATAGGAAATAATAGAAAGGATTTTTATATCAAATCTCTTGATTTATTGATAGGGGTAACCACCGCACAGTCCTTGTGGAGACAAAGGACCATCTTCACACTGAAGATGCCCTCCATCATGCTGTGGAGCACCACTATGCTAAATGAAAAACTTGCAATCATCTCAGCCTCCTCCTGAGGTCCCCAGCATCATAGACGCCAGTCTTCAGCCAATTCGATTCACTCCATGTGATAAAGAAATAGCTGAATGCACTGGATGAGGCAAACCCTATGGACCCTGACAACATTCCAGCAATAACACTGAAGACTTGTGCTCCAGAACTAACCATGCCACTCGCCAAGCTGTTCAAGTACAGCTACAACACTGGCATCTAGCCCACAATGTGGAAAATTGCCCAGGTACATCTTGTCCATAAAAAGCAGAACAAATCAAATCCGGCCAACTTCAGTCACATCAATCTACTCCCAATCATTAGTAAAGTGATGAAAGGGGTCATCGACAGTGCTATTAAGCGACACGTACTCAGCAATAACCTGTTCACTGATGCTCAGGTTAGTATCACTAGGACCACTTGACCCCAGGCCTCATTACAGCCTTGGGCCAAACATGGAAAAAAGAGCTGAACTCTAGAGGTGAAGTGAGAGCGAGTGAGGCAGCATATGACCTAGTGTGGCATCAAGAAGCCCTATTAAAATTGAAGTCAATGGAAATCAGGGGGAAAACTCTCCACTGGTTGGAGTCATGCCTGGCATAAAGGAAGATGGTTGTGGTGATTGGAGGCCAATCATCTCAGCATGAGGACATTGCTGCAGAACACAAGAACACAGGAAATAGGAGCAGGAGTAGACCATATGGCCCATCGAGCCTGCTTCACATTCAATACGATCAGGGCTGATCTTGGGCTTCAGTTCCACTTTCCTGCCCACTCCCCATATCCCTTGATTCCGAGACCAAAAATCTATCTATCCCAGCCTTAAATGTATTCAACAATGGAGCATCCACAACCCTCTGGGGTAGAGAATTCCACAGATTCACAGCCCTTTGAGTGAAGTAATTTCTCCTCATTTCAGTCCTGAATGATTGACCCCTTATCCTGAGACTGTGTCCCCGTATTCTAGATTCCCCGACCAGCGGAAACAATCTCTCAGCTTCTACCCTATCAAGCCCTTTCAGAATCTTGTATGTCTCAATTCGATTGCCCCTCAATCTTCTAAACTTCAGAGAATATAGGCCCAATTTACTCAGCCTATCATAGGACAACCCCCTCATCCCAGGAACCAATTTAGTAAATCTTCACTGCACTGCCTCCAGTGCAAGTACAGCCTTCCTTAAATGTGGAGACCAAAACTGCACACAGTATTCCAGGTGCGGTCTCAGCAAAGCCCTGTACAATTTTAGTAAGACTTCTTTATTCCCCTTGCAATTTACCTTCCCAATAGCCTGCTGCACCTGCATGTTAACTTTCTATGTTCCTTGTACAAGCAGCCCCAAGTCTCTCTGATCATCAACACTTACCAGTTTCACACCTTTGAAAAAATATTCTACTTTTCTATTTTTACGACCAAAGTGAACAACTTCACACTTCCCTACATTACACTCCATTTGCCAAATTATTGCCCACTCACTTAACCTGTCTATATCTCTTTGCAGCACCTCTATGTCCTCCCCACAACTTACCTTTCTACCTAGCTTTGTATCAGCAAACTTAGATACATTACTCTGTCTCTTCATCCAAGTCATGAATATAGAGTGTAAACAGCTGAGGCCTCAGCACTGATCCTTGCGACACCCCACTATTCACTGCTTGCCAACTTGAGAATACCCCATTTATGCCCACTGTGCTTCCTATCTGTTAACCAATCCTCTATCCACACGAATATATTACTCCCAACACCAAGAGCCCTTATCTTGCCCATTAATCTTGTGTGGCAGCATATTGAGTGCTTTTTGAAAATCCAATTATCCTACATACACTGATTCCCTGTTATCTACCCTACTGGTTACATCCTCAAAAAACTAATAAGTTTGTCGATCAGGATCTCCCTTTAGTAAAACCATGATGACTTGTTTGAATCATACAATGCTTTTCCAAATGCATTGTTAAGACTTCTTTAATAGTTTCCAGCATCTTCCCAACTACTGATGTTAGGCTAATTGGCCTGTAGTTCCCGGTTTTCTCTCTCCCTCCTTTCTTGAAAAGCAGTGTAATATTTGCCAACTTCCAATCTGACAGGACCATTCCTGAATCTAAGGAATTCTGGAAAATCATAGCCAGCGCATCCAATAGCTCTGCAGCCATCTCTTTTAGAACCCTAGGGTATAGGCCATCTGGTCCTGGGGACTTGTCAGATTTTAGTCCTTCAAGTTTCTCCAGTATTTTTTTCTTGGCAGATATCAATTTCCTTAATTTCCTCACTCTTTAGCCCCTAGCTTATTTCCTATTTCTGGTATGGAACTTGCATCTTCTACTGTGAAGACAGGCAAAATGTTTGTTCAATGCCTCTGCCATTTCCTCATTCCCCATGATGATTTCTTCTGTCTCTGCCTCTCAGAGACCAACGTCTACTTTCGCTAATCTTTTCCTTTTTTTTAAATCTACTTATAAAAGCTCTTACAAATTGGTTTTTATATTGCTGCCTAGTTTATTCTCATTACATTTCTTTCCTTTTTATCAACTTTTTGGTGGCCCTTTGCTGGTTTCTAAAACACTCCCAATCCTCACACTTGCTTTAATAAAAGCAAAATACTGCAGATGCTGGAAATCTGAAGTAAAAAACAAAAAAAAATTCTAGAAACACTCAGCAGGTTTGGCAGCATCTGTGGTGAGAGAAGCAGAGTTAACATTTCAGGTCAGAGTTCTGATGAAAAGTCACTGACCTGAAACATTAACTCTACTTCTCTCTCCACAGATGCTGCCAGCCCTGCTGAATATTTCCAGCATTTTTTGTTTTTATCTCAGACTTGCTACTCTTTTTTGCAACACTGTAAGCTTCTTATGTTAGTCTAATACTCTCCTTAACTTCCTGAGTGAGCCACAGATGGGTCTTTCTTGATGAGTTTTTGTTTTTGAACAGAATGTACTTTGTTGAACCCTTTGAACTGTTTCTTTAAATGTTTCCCACTGTTTATTTACCACCATACCTTCCAGCCTATTTACCCAATTAACCTTAGCCAGTTCTCCCTTCATACATACATAATTGGCTTTGTTTAAGTTTAAGTTTCTTGTTTGTGATTGGAGTCTGTCACTTTCAATCTTAACATAAAATTCAACGGTATTATGATCACTATTTCTCAGTGGATCTTTTACTACAACATTGCTTATTAACCCTGCTTCATTACACAATACAAGATCTAAGATACCTTTATTCCTCATTGGTTCTACAACGTATTGTTCCAAGAACCCATAGTGAAAACATTCTACAAACTGATCTTCTAGACCACTGTTTCCAATTTGATTGTCCCAGTCTATATGCAGATTAAAGTCCCCCACAATTAATAGATTAACTTTTTTTTTTACATGTGCCAATAATTTCCTGTTTAATGTTCTGTCCAATCATATAACCACTGTTAGGGAGCCTGTAGACTACTCTTACCAGTGTTTTCTGAATTCTGCTATTCCTAATTTCCACCCAAACTGATTCTACTTCATGATCTTCTGAGGCCAGATCCCTTATTAATGTCCTATGTCATCCTTTATTATTAGGACTACCCCCTCCTCATTTGCCATTATGTGTCTCTCCGAAATATTGTACATCCTGGAATATTAATTTCCCAACCTTGATCTCCTTGTAACCATGTCTCGGTAATGGCAATTAGATCTAGATCATTTACCTCTATTCGTGCCAGTAGTTCATCTATCTTATTAGAGATGCTTTGTGCATTCAGGTAAAGGAACTTTAATTTCATCTGTTTACCTCTATTCCCTGCAATGACCTTATTTGCCAATGCACAATTTTTGTTAAACTCTGTCCCTTCCTGTCCCATTCTGTTGGCATTTACCCACATCACTATCCTGCTCTTGTGCCCTGACCTCTCTTGGGATTTCTAAATTTCCCTTTACCCAAACCCTCCCCACTTAGTTTAAAGCCCTGTACACAACCCTAGTTATGCATTTGGTCAGGACACTGGTTCAAGTGAAGCCCATCCCAACGGAATATCTCCCTCTTCCCCAAGTACTGATGCCAGTGCCCCAAGAATTGAAACCCCTTCTTCCCACACCACTGAGCCACATGTTTAGTTCTCTAATCTGCTTGACCCTGTGCCAATTTGCACGTGGCTCAGGTAACAATCTGGAGATGATTACCTTTGATGTTCTGCATTCTGGTTTGGACCCTAACTCCTCAAAGTCTCTAAGCAGATCATTCCTGGTTCTACCTATGCTATTGGTTCCCACATGGACCACAACAACTGGATCCTCCCCCTCCAGATCCCTCTCCAGCCATGAGGAGATGTCCTTAACCCTGGCACCGGGCAGGCAACACAGCCAGAGTTCCTGGTCGCAGCTGCAGAGAGTAGTATCTATCCCCCTGACTCTACTCTATTGTTAGAGAAACTTCCAAGCCTGTTCGTGAAGACACTGAGACTAGGATGCTTTGGTGGAAATTGTTTATTGCTTGCCACAGAGCTTACTTCTGCTCCCTAAACACACACAAAGCCAGTGCTAACTGGCTCTTCTTTATATATACACACACTTGAATACAATTAATTAATTGACACCCAACACCTGTTCACCCTATTATCTTGAACTACCAGGTAATTATCATCCTTTAACAGAACTTCAGACCCAAACAGATTCCCCTTTTTTTCTTTAAATTATTTTATTTTTCTTATGTATTTAATGATAAATAAGATACAGAAAAAGTATCAACTTCAACAGCACTAGATATCAACAAGCTGTATATTCACTTTAAAAAATGCTTAGAGATAAAGCGATCTTATAAAAAATTTCCACATTTTCCTCACTTATCATAACACAAAACAGCCCTCTTAAAGGACATCCAACATGTTTTTTCGAAGAAGCACCTCTCTTCATAAAACAATCCGACAATTGATGACTTGCCACATTTTATTTTGGAAATTTTTCTTTCCAAGATTTCTTTTATACTTGAGATCAATCCTCAACCTCTTTTCCGTGAGAGTTTGTCAAACGGACATTGTCCCAGAGAGAATGGTTATCTATGTAGCATTTATTATTAGGAAAACCTTTCTCCAATTGCCCCTTATATAAAAGTTCCATTAAAATACTCGAAAAATACATTCCCATATTATTCGCTTCTATCAGTGCGAGTGTCTCAGCAGCAAAGGTGCTTTTAACTATCCTCTATTTTCTTCGATTCCCAGGCTAACGGCCAACATTTATGATTTCTTCCCACCAAAAATATAATGAACCCTGCTGCGCTCAAATAACCATCGGGAAGATTTAGAGTGAGGCGTCACTAAAAATGACTAATTTCATTTCTTCTGGCTCACCCAATGCTGGAAACTTGAGTACATTTGTCAAAACTCAATCTCAATGTCTTATTTGCTTTCAGCAACAGTAGCATGTTTCAGCATGATGCTCAATTCTAACACATCATAGCAAACATCTGGCCTAGTTTGTGTGCATAACCAGTTCAACTGCCTGATTAAGCTCCTTAACCGGTCTACTACTTCCTTGATTCCTTTTGTGAGGATCTAGCCCGATTTATTGGGATCCTACAAACATTCTCTGTTGATTTAGGGTCACTCCCAACTTAGTCTGCTCAATATTCAACCCTATATATTTAAAAGCTTCCTGCAGAACTTTATCTACCACAAATTTCTCAAATGCCTCAGATCCTCCGCGCAGAAAATTGTCCAAATGCATCAAGAAAATGCCCGCTAGTTTTCTTCACAGTACCAATAAAACATTGCCAGATATACTTTTAGTTGACTACAACCAGCTTATAAGCAGGACGGACCTCAGTGAAAAATACCACAGCCTGGATGCATCATTTAGCCCATAAACACACTTGTTTAGCTTCCATAATTTCCTTCCTTTCCATCTCTAGCTTCTTTTGGTCGCTCTAAAAATACTTCCCTTTGAAATTTCTCCCCTTGCAAAAATGCTGCTTTGATATCAATGGACTTACATTCCCATGAATGTGTCACTAAAAGGGCAAGGAAAATCCTCAAACTTGCTTTCCCTGCTGTTGGGAGCCCACTCTAACTTCCTGGTCGCCTGCTCATTTCTCAAATCCCTGAGCTACAAGTCTGGCCTTCGCTTTATACGTACCATCGGGAAGTATTTGCTCTGTACAGATCCATCTTTGGGAAAATGCTGGTTGTCTCTATCTAGCACCTCCATGCATATACAAAACTCTCTCCAACTGTCAATCTCTTTTTGCTTGGCATCCTTTATCAATTTCCCATCCAACTTGGTAGTTGCCACGAGAGCTTCTCTATCGTAATGGCTCCTACTTCTTGTGGCACCAGGTAATTACAGACCAGTGAGTCTAACATCAGTGGTAGGGAAAATGTTGGGAAAAAAACTGAGGGACAGGATTAATCTAGGATAGTCAGCATGGCTGTCCGGGGGTGGAGGGGGGGGGGGGGGGGGGGAAAAAGAGATCATTTGATTGAATTTTGCGAGGAAGTGACTAGGTATGAAGATGAGGGTAAAGCAGTTGAGGTAGTCTACATGGACTTCAGTGAGGCTTTTGATAAGGTCGCACATGGGAGATTGGTCAAGAAGGTAAGAGTCCATGGGATCCAGGGCAATGTGGCAAATTGGATCCAAAATTGGCTCAGTGGCAGGAGGCAGAGGGTAATGGTCGAGGGTTGTTTTTGTGATTGGAAACCTGTGACCAGTAGTGTACCACAGGGATCAGAGCTGGGACCCTTGCTGTTTGCCGTGTACATTAATGATTTAGACGAGAATATAGGAAGTATGATCAGTAAGTTCACAGATGACATGAAAATTGGTGGTGTCATAAATCGAGGAGGAGGAAAGCCTTAGATTACAGGACAATATAGATAGGCTGGTAAGATGGGCAGAGCAATGGCAAATGGAATTTAATCCTGAAAAGTGTGAGGTGATGCATTTTGGGAGGACTAACAAGGCAAGGGAATATACAATGGATGGTAGGACCAGAGGAAATACAGAGGGTCAAAGGGACCTTAGTATACTTGCCCATAGATCACTGAAGGCAGCAGCACAAGTAGATAAAGTGGTTAGGAAGGCATATGGGATACTTACCTTTATTAGCAGAGGCACAGAATATAAGAGCAGGGAGGTTATGATGGAGCTGTATAAAACGCTAGTTAGGCCCCAGCTGGAGTACTGTGTACAGTTCTGGTCGCCACCCTATAGGAAGGATGTGATTGCGCTGGAGAGGGTGCACAGGAGATTCACCAGGATGTTGCCTGGGCTGGAGCATTTCAGCTATGAAGAGAGACTGGATAGGTTAGGGTTGTTTACCTTAGAGCAGAGAAGGCTGAGGGGGGGACCTGATTGAGGTATACAAAATTATGAGGGGCATAGATAGGGGAAAAAGTTTCCCCTATCTACCCTTAGTAGAGGTGTCAATAACCAGGCAGCATAGATTTAAGGTAAGGGGCAGGAGGTTTAGAGGGGATTTGAGGAAAAAGTTTTTAACCCAGAGGGTGGTTGGAATCTGGAACACACTGCTTGAAGGGGTGGTAGAGGCAGAAACCCTCAAAACATTTAAGTAGTATTTAGGTGAACACTTGAAACGCCATAGTATACAAGGCTATGGGCCAAGTGCTGGAAAATGGGATTAGAATAGATAGGCTTGATGGCTGGCACAGACACAGTGGGCCAAAGGGCCTGTTTCTATGCTGTATAACTACGACTCACCTGCTCTTGTGAAACCACATTCCCTACTAGAGTTCCTCTCCCTTTTTGGACTACTACTACTTGACCTGTCCCTTCATCAACCAGACTTTTCACAAGTTTGTGACCTTTTCCTTGGACTATGA
Source organism: Heterodontus francisci (assembly GCF_036365525.1). Taxonomy (NCBI): domain Eukaryota; kingdom Metazoa; phylum Chordata; class Chondrichthyes; order Heterodontiformes; family Heterodontidae; genus Heterodontus; species Heterodontus francisci. The sequence continues at coordinate 114,687,522 of NC_090379.1, forward strand.
TCATCTTCAGGCTCACTGTCTGAACTTACACTATGTTTTCTGGCCTTCCACATTTTCACTTCCTTCTGCCAATCTACAGGTCTGATATCCTGTCCCTTATCTTGCACATTCAGCCAATGTTTGTATTTCCCAGTGGCCTTTCCTACCCTTCTTATAAAGGTGGCTTCCCTCCATTCAATAGTCCCTTCTGGCATATCTGTCACTCTAGTCCCAACTTTTGTTAGTAGACCTTTGGGATAAATGGCCTTATGTGGATCTTCACTATCATTTAGTCCACTCTCAGTCAGCTCTTTGAATCTAACTCCAGTCAATACCAAGAACCTATCCATGTTCGATATCCTTGCACAATTTAAAGGCAAGTACTGACCTAGGAATTTCCAAGCAAAATTGCTGCAACCTTGCATATAGTCAGCTAAACTCCACAATATATTCTTCAATGGAAGAACCATCCATTTGTCTAACCACACCTCATAGGCACTCAATAAGTCATCTTTCATATAAATTTTATCCATAAGTTTCAAGAGATTGTCCAAACCTTCCTCATCATCCAAATGATGACCCGCTAGCTCTAAGAACACTTTGTCCCTGATCCTGCTTCTGGCAGGAAGCGAAAGTGCAAGGGCTATTCCTTGCTTCCTTTTAGGCAAAGATGCAACACACGTCCATAGATCAACTTCATTCTTCCATTGATCGTAAGGTTCGGCTTCACAAAACAGCAGTGGAAAATCATAACCCAACATCTTACACTTGATTTCAGTCATCTTTTTTCAAAAAAGAAACTCCAATCACAGTCTTCTTAAAGAAAAAAAATTTAACTCCAATTTTGATCACCTGTCTGAAAACAAATCCTAGTCTCCAATCTTCACTTTCAGGCAACCATCCTCTGCTACCAAGGTTAGAGAAACTGCCAAGCCTGTATGTGAAGAAGACATTGCAACTAGGTTGCTTTATTTATTGCTTACTTCTACTCTCCAAACAACAGTACTGCCTGGCTCTTCTTTATATATACACTTGAATACAATTAATTAATTGACACCCAACACCTGTTCACCCTATTACCTTGAACTACCAGGTATTTATCATCCATTAACAGAACTTCAGATCTTAACACCTATCACTACCGCATTCCTCTTCACACCCCCCACTGAAATAGCATCTTTCACCATGGTGCTATGGTCAGTCTGCTTATCCACCTTGCAGTCCTTCTCTTCATCCACACAGGTAGCAAGGACCTCATACCTGTTGGACAAGGTCAGGGGCCGAGAATCCTCCATCTGGGCGGCACAGTGGCGCAGTGGTTAGCACCGCAGCCTCACAGCTCCAGTGACCCGGGTTTGGTTCTGGGTACTGCCTGTGTGGAGTTTGCAAGTTCTCCCTGTGACTGCATGGGTTTCCACCGGGTGCTCCGGTTTCCTCCCACAGCCAAAGACCTGCAAGGTGATAGGTAAATTGGCTATTGTAAATTGCCCCTAGTGTAGGTAGGTGGTAGGGAATATGGGATTAATGTAGGATTAGTATAAATGGGTGGTTGATGGTCGGCACAGACTCGGTGGGCCAAAGGGCCTGTTTCAGTGCTGTATCTCTCTATGACACTACATGCCGATTCCCCCTACCTGCCTCACTTGCAGTCACACCCTCCTGTCCCTGACCATTGGCCATCTCTAGTGGTCTCCCTACTCTAAGGGGTGTGACTGCCTTCTGGAACAAAGTGTCCAGGTAACTCTCCTCCTCCCTGATGCTCCATAACGTCTGCAACTCAATCTCCAGCTTAGCATTTCTGAGCTGAAGTTACTCAAGCTGCAGACACTTACTGTTCCTCAGGGAAGTTTCCTAGACCCAACCATTTTCAATTGCTTTATCATTGATCTTCCCTCCATCATATGATCATAAATGGAATGATTGCAGCATTGAGTACCATTCACAACTCATATTTTTAAAGCAGTCCATGCCCACATGCGGCAAGTTCTGGACAACATTCAGGCTTAAGTAATAAGAAGCAAGTAACATTTGTACCACAAAAGTTGAGAAACAAAACTGAGATTGATAGATTTTTGGACGCTAAGGGAATCAAGGGATATGGAGATCAGGCGGGAAAGTGGAGTTGAGGTAGAAGATCAGCCTTGATCTTATTGAATGGAGGAGCAGACTAAGGGGTTGGATGGCCTACTCCTGTTCTTACTTGCTTAATCTGAGTTTGGCAATCCTGTGTTTATCCTGCTTGTTCAGCATAATGTCATAGACCTTCTGGCCCATCGAGTTAATAGAATGATTCCAATAAAAGGGTTCAATTAGGACAAGTTACATAGACTAGGCTTGTAGTCCCTTCAGTATAGGAAATATAGTGGTGACCTAATTAAGGTACTTAAGATGATTTAAAAACTCATTAAAGTAGATAAACTATTTCCTTTGGTGGGATGAATTCAGAACAAAGTTGCATATGCTCAAAATTAAAGCTAGACCATTCAGGGGTAATGTCAAGAGCATTTCTGCACACAAAGGGTAGTGGAAAGCTGGAACTATCCACCCTCCGCACCCCAAAAAAGCTGTTGTGGCTTTCAGTCGATTCAAGATTTCAAAACGGAGTTTGATAACATTTTGTTGGGCAAGGGTATTATGGGTTATGGAACCAAAGTGAGTAGATGGAGCTAAGGTACCGATCAGCCATGAACTAACTGAATGATGGGAAAGATTCGAGGAGCTGACTGGATTCCTCCTGTTCCTATACAATTTCAAAGAAACGTTTGAAGAGGTTAGGGAGGGCAGAATGATGGAATGCATCATGACAACTTGCAACATATCTATCATTGACATGTTGCATGTTGATGCACCCAGTCCCTACATTCAGGGAGCAGAAACCTTTCCTGCTATGGAGGTTGTCTATCGGAGGTCACAGAGCAACATAGGTAACATCAACCATGCAACATGGGCCTTGAGAAAGCCAACAATGAATAACACTGAACATCCTACTGCTGCTTTCCAGTGATTTTGATGAATTCCCCAATCTCCTGAAAAGCCCTTCAGACTGAATGCATTCCCATACTGCACCCTGGCTGGTATTAGAGTTTGCCTGTATCCAATTTGTACCAAATCCCGTTCATCTATCACCTGTGCCCTCACTGACCTACATTGGTTCCCATTCCAGCAAAGCTTCGATTATAAAATTCTCCTTATGGAGCTCAGTGACAATTTGCTTTGACTGACGACGCTCTTGAGAAGCGCCTGGAGTAGTTTTACGAAGTCAAAGACTCTATATACATGCTGACTGTTGCTGTTATTGAGTTCCAGTGGATCACAGTGATGGCTGGGTACATTCCCAACATCGTGCTGTTCCAAACAGTAATTCCCAATTATCCTATTTACTCCCCTGCTGCCCTCCAGAACTTTAGGCTTCAGGCTGAGCCTAGGGCCTACCAATAAAAACACCCACAGCAGGAAGGCACACACTGTATTCTCACCTGCTCCCATTCACTACAAGGCACAGCCCAATGAACCAGTTCTTCATCCTAAAGAGAAAAGTGTTAAGAATATTAATTATTAGGCAATTTGGCTTTTGGCCTTAAAACAAGCTCCAAGTTCATCCTGTCACTGCCTTCAAATGCAAGTTGTTGTTGTAGGAAGGAAGCATTTTCATTGGAAAAAATACATCTAGTCAAACTCAAAGTGAAGGTTTGGTGATTAATGGTGTCCTAGTGTTCATGTGATATCCCATAACTCCAATCGGGACAGGATGGGGACTCAGAATTCTGCACCACACTTCCCACTCCAACAGTGGAATTTGTTGCTCAATTTAGATTATTAGGGCATTCAAGGTTTTTAAAAAAGGATTCCTACAGCAAAGGTACTTCAGAGACTTGGGCCCATGATCCAGGCCGACAGTCCCAGTGACAGCACTGAGGGAGTTGGAGATGCCATCTTTCAGATGAAACATTAAACCTAGGCTGTGCCTGACCTTTCACGTAGATACAAAAGAGCCCACAGCCACTATTTCAAGAACAGCAAAGAAGCTCTCTCCATTTCTAACATCACAACGGTGATTATACTTCAAAAGTACCTTCAATGGTTGTAAAGCGCTTTGAGACATCCAGTGGTCATGAGCAGCACTATTTAAATGCAAGTCTTTCTTTCCAGTGTCCAGGGGTCAATATTTATCTGTCCTCCAACATCAGTTAACATCGTCTGGTCATTGTCACAATGCTGTTTGTGGGAGCTTGCTGTGCGCGAATTGGTTGCCGTGACTACATTTGAAAAGTACTTATTGGCTGTGAAGTGCTTTGGGATGACCTGAGGTCATGAAAGGCGCTACAGAAATGCAAGTCTTTTTCATTCTCCAGAGGGCAACCAGGGAAGGGCAATAAATACCAACCTTCCCAGCAACTGCTGTGCATATTAGCGGCAGCATTTCTTACAACAGTAGCTACACTTCAAAAGTACTTAATTGGCTGTGAAGTATTTTAGGGCATCCTCTGCTGGCATTATATAAATGCAGCTTTCCTTTCGTGATTCCAGGTGGCCTGCCACAACTTGTCCTATACAAGCTTAGTTTATGTGATCTTGCCTCATAATCTAACTTTTGGAGCCCTGCTAATATTCTGGTGAATTTGCACTGCACTCCGTCCAAGGTAAATATATCCTAAGGTGTGGTGTCCTGAACTGTAGCAAAACTTTCTCCCTTTCTCCCGGCCCTCATACTATAAACATTAACAATCCATTTGCCATTTTGATTTTTTTTGTAACTGAATACTACATTTTAGTGATTTGTATAGACGAACCCCTAAATCTCCTAGGATTTCCATTGTTCCTAGCTTTTTACCATTTAAATAATACTCAGATTTATCCTTTTTTGGTCCAAAATGGATGACCTCAGACATACCTGCATTTAAATCTTGCTCCACATCTTTGCCCACTCGCTAAACATATCAATGTCTCTGTAATTTTATTCTCCTTTCTATCCTGTTTACTATCCCAGCAATCTTTTCGAGTCAAAGGCAAACTTGGATATATGGCTCTCTATTTTGTTATCTAAGTCATTAATATAGTGAATAGTGGGGCCCAGCTCAGATGCAAGTCCTTCTTTCTTTAATGTGGGAATGATTTTTAAGTGATGGGAGAAACCAAAGTGGAATTTATCTTTGAGTTATATTAGAACATTGGATGGTTAACTCTCCTTGTTGCTATGATTTGGGACATGTTTGACCATCACTGGGCCTCAAGACACACTACTTTTGATTACACCCCTGCTTCAGAACAAACTAGACCTTCATCGTTGTGATTGAGTTTAATTCAGTACTGAGCACACATTGAACACTGGTTGTGGTTGGGTTTGTTTCAGTATCCAAGCCACAGTGAACCTCCTCATGGCTGTGGCTAGGCTGGCTTGGGTGCTTCTTGGGGTTTAGTGTTTTAACCAGACACTCTTTGTTATGTCAGCATTCACGATCCCCACCTGTTACTCCATGTGGTGAAGGTACTCTTGTGGTGCTGTTAGGGAGGGAGTCCTGGGATTTTGAACCAGCGATGATGAAAGAACGGATAATATATCTCCAAGTCGGGACAGTGGGAGTGATTCGGAACCTGGGAGCTTGGAAGTGATGGTGAACCCATGCTCCTGCTGCCCTTGTCCATCTAGGGAGGCTGGAGTTTGTGGGTTCGGAAGGTTTTGTTGAAGAACATGGTGTGGTGGATCCATGTGTGCAGACTGCTATCTGAACAGTGATCTGTTGAATGTACTGCTAGGTGCACTGACTTTGGATTCAAAGCTTGTAATTTTTCTGAGACCGTCCTTTACTGGAAAAGGAAACTGAAAGCTTCAGAAGTCAGACTGGATGGAACCAGGTAAAACAAACAGTCATATGATCAGAGGAGTGACTAGAGACATGTAAACTGAAACCTAAGTTCCAGTTGCAAGATTACAGACTGCAGTGTTGAAGCAAACAGCAAGCTGTTGTTTTTTAAAAAAAAGACAAGCTGCTGTAATTGGAAACTGTTTTCTGGGAGCTGGCCCTTGGCAAATACAAGTTCCTACAGCTGTTTTCAGTGCCTAAAGAGTTACTTGTGGAACCACGCCATCAAGACTGTCGTGAGCAGGACCAAGGACATTCAAGAGGCAACAAGACCAAAATGGTGCAAGGAAGACTGCAACACTCGCGATCTTTTTTAAAAAATTATTTCATGGGATGTGGGCATCGCTGGCATGGCCAGCATTTCTTGCCCATCCCTAATTGCCCTTGATGTGGTGGTGAGCTGCCTTCTTGAACTGCTGCAGTCCATCTCGTGCGGGTACTCCCACAGTGTTGTTAGGGAACTCCAGGATTTTGATCCAGCAACTGTGAAGCAACAGCGATATATTTCCAAGTCACAATGGTGTACGGCTTGAAGGGGAACTTGCAGGTGGTGATATTCCCATGCATTAGCTGCCCTTGTCCTTCTAGGCGGTAGAGGTCATGGATTTGGAAGGTGCTGTCCAAAGATGAGTTGCTGCAGTGCGTCTTGTATATGCTGCCACTGTGCATCGGTAGTGGAGAGAGTGAATGTTGAAGGTGGTGGATGGGGTCCTGGATGGTGTCAAGCTTCTTGTTGGAGCTGCGCTCATCCAGGCAAGTGGAGAGTATTCCATCGCACTCCTGACTTGTGCCTTGTAGATGGTGGACAGGCTTTGGGGAGTCAGGAGGGATGGCATCACCTCTGTGTCTGCATCTTGGAAGACGGGATCTGGAGGACTGTAACTGGTGCCATCTTTGCTGAGAGGTCTGCCCAGAAGAGTTGTGAGATCTATCGTTGTTGCATCTGATACTTAACGAGTAATCTTTAAGCTATATATAAGTAAAGAAGTACTGTTGCAATAAAGATACTGATTTCACTGAAAATATTTTGCGCGTCTCTGTTAGTGCAACAGTAATGCTGAGAGAATAAACATAACAACATAGTATAAGAAATAGGAGCAGAAGCAGGTCATGCTGCCCTTCGAGCCTGATCCGCCATTCAATAAGATGGTCCACCTCAACTCCACTTTCCCATCCTAGCTCCATATCCCTAGATTCCCTTAGTCCCCTAAAACCTATCGATCTCAGTCTTGAATATACACAAAGACTGAGCATTCACAACCTTCTGGGGCAGAGAATTCCAAAGATTCACAACCCTGAGTGAAGAAATTTCTCATCTCAGTCCGTAAATAGGCGATCTATTATCCTGAGACCGTGATCACTAGTTGTAGGCTCTCCAACCAGGAAAAACAGTATCTCAGCATCTACCCTGTCAAGCTCTCTCAGAATCCTTCTAAACCAGTGTTGTCTAATACACTTAACACTTGCCACATATAGCGAATCGGCCACAGACATTTGGTGAATTGATGCTCTTCATTTTTAGAGTCACACAATACTGAGCTGTGTTAAAGTTGCATCGGTGGGAGGTTTGCTAGTGCTGTTGGTGGGGGGGCAAACTAATTTGGCAGAGGGGGTGGGATACAGTGTGGAGGTACAGTAGGGGGTGATGCACAGTCAAATATAGAAGAGAAACTGAGTCAGTCTGGAAGGCACAAGCGAATAATACAAGGCTGGATTGCATCTATTTTAATGCAAGGAGTCTTCCTAGTAAGGCAGATGAATTGAGGGTGTTGATTGAGACGTGGGAATATGATATTATTACTATCACAGTGACATGGTTGAGGGAAGGGCAGGACTGGCAGCTCAATATTCCACGCTCTAGAATATTCAGGCGAGACAGGGGAGGGCGTAAAAGAGGAGGTGGCATTGTACTGTTGATCAAGGAGTCAATTACTGCAGTAAGGAGGGATGACATCTTAGAAGGTTCTTCAAATGAGGCCTTATAGGTAGAACTTAAAAACAAAAAGGGGGCAATCACTTGGCTGGGAGTGTACTACAGGCCTCCAAACAGTCAGGGAGAGATAGAGGAGCAGATATGTAGGCAAATCTCAGAGAGGTGTAAAAATAGTAGGGGATTTCAAATTCCCCAATATCAACTGGAATAGTCTTTGTGCATACAGCAGTGAAAGCTGAGCTGGGACCTGATTGAGGTATACAAAATTATGAGGGGCATTGATAGGATAGATGGGAAGAAACTTTTTCCCTTAGCAGAGGGGTCAATAACCAGGGGGCATAGATTTAAGGTAAGGGGCAGGAGGTTTAGAGGGTATTTGAGGGAAAATGTTTTCACCCAGAGGGTGGTTAGAATCTGGAACACGCTGCCTGAAGGGCTGGTAGAGGCAGGAACCCTCACAACATTTAATAAGTATTTAAATGAGCACTTGAAACGCCACAGCATACAAGGCTACGAACCAAGTGCTGGAAAATGGGATTAGAATGGACAGGTGCTTGATGGCCGGCACAATAATCAGAGACAAAGACAGAGTAAAAAAAGACACAATACAAATAAAGACATTCACAAATTGGATGAAGGTACATGTGGTAGTGAGAGAATTATGGTACAGATGAATATTCCTATATATGTTGAAGTTGTATGGTGATTCGTGCCCCACCAAAATCACGGCTGTAACATGCATCACAGACCATGAAAGCTCAGGTCATTTTGTGAAGTTCGTGTATTTTATTCATTGACACATGGCTCACCTTGCTGATGGCTGGGCATGTTGCAAACTTCGCACATTTAAGTGATTGACACAAGGCTCACTTTGCTGATTGGTAGATGAGGGAGGGTTTCCAGTGCAGTTTTGAGAGAGGCAGTCTCAAGCATTAGCAGACAAGTGAGAATGCCAGAATGAGCAAATTAAAAAACAGCCACAATCATTACTGCAACACAACGAGTGAAAGAATTTGGAAGTCAAATTCTGCATGCCGATGGTGGAATACTGGTTAGTACAAGCTGCAATCTTTTATTGGATCACACACGGCAAGCAAGGGATTAGCGCCACTTAGAGGCCGAAAGGCGTCGCAGCGGAAAGAGAGCATCCGACACTGCGCTGCTGGAAAACAAACACGCCAAAAAAAAAGCAACGATTTCATCTCTTTTTAAGAGGTTGACAGAGAGCTCAGGAAATTGTCAGGTGGTTACAACGGAATTTGTGGATGCTTTTGCAAACACCAACATACCATTGGAAAAACTTGGATCATTCTAAGCTGCGGGTACTCATTCAACGTAAAATGTGCAAAATGGTGGTTGCCTGCCAAGTACAAATAAACAACAGGACTACCTACCAAAGGTTCTTTCTACATATTGTGAGGCGATGAAGTCTCAGATTAATGCATGCAAATCTTTTGCAATTATCTGTGATGAGTCCACCAATGAGCAAGACAACCATGTGCTGCATGTTTTGTTTGATTTTGTCTGGTAAGGCCAAAGATACACAGTCAGGAATGCTAACAACAGTGCTTGCAAACTGCGTCCACTTAATTACACCAGTTTCCCAAGCAATAATCAAAACAATTTCAAAATACAGTGCAGATTTCAACAAAGTGTCTACTTCCATTTGTGACAATGCAACTTACATGACAAAATCTTTCAAATCTGTGCTCCAAGATGTTTTGGCTAATGCTGTCCATATTACATGTAATGCGCATATAATTTACCTTGTCAGTGATCTGTGGAAGAGCGAGTTTAGTAAAGTCAACAAACTGGTCAGCTACATTAAAAAGATCTTCAAACACTGCCCTAACCGCAAGCTTCGATACAGGCAACACACTGAAAATGTGACTGAGATCGCTGACATTGGGGAACAAAAGATCACCAATTCCTCCAGAGTCAGTAATTACACATTGGAGTTCTCGGTTTTGGGCAATACAGTATCATGCCGCTCACCTGAAATAGTACTCATACTTCATCTCAGAAGAGTGCACACTGACATTAAAAACACAGGTTTTAACAAACATAGTAATGCTTCCAAATGATGCTCAGCTCAATGAGGAGGTTCCGTTTGTTGCCAAGAATGCTACATGATTGATAGATTTAATCACTTTGTTTGAATCTCGACACATCACAATCCACAAAGTTTACAATAAAGTAACAGATGTACTGTTCTGGGCTGAAGACAGTCAAACAATCAACACTCTGATGACGCTGAATTAAATGCCTGGCCTGTGCTCAGATATTTTCTTGCATGGCAAAGAAGCTCAAACAATATTATTGCTACAGCAAAGAGTCAAACAGCGAAGATAAAGCGACTCAGAGGTTTCAACAACCTTCTGCGGCATTCCTGAAAGCTGTGCATATCTTTGACCCTGCACAAATGCACCTGTTGATGGTGATGGTTTAAACTCATTTGATGCAATTCCTGGCTTTGACAAGAACTATAGGCTGGAGGTTCCTGCTTATAAAAGCATTGCAAAAGCAGATTGTACTTTACCTGTGCTGCTGTTTTGGAACTCTGTGGAATGCAGAATCCCCCCACCTTACAAGGCGAGCACGGCACTGTCTGACAATTCCAACAAACTGTGGATGCGGAGAGAGTTGTGTCTACAGCTGTTCATGGTGCAGAGACGGCGAATGAAGAGACAGTTGCAGGTTGCTCCATGCTCACTTTCAACCACTGACTTCAGTGAGTAAAGAATGCTCTGTTTAGAGTCAGCTTTTTACAATAGTTTTTGAGTATACAATAAATTCCATCTGAAATCAGAAACCGCCTTTGTCTTTTTTTAAAAAAATAGACCATTTTCATGGTTTGTTGCAACACCGTGAAATTTACAATTTGAATACATGAAATTGTGATATTCACGATTTTTAAAATGCTGTGACTGTGAAATTTGTAAAACTTGACCGTGAATTTGGTAGGGCCCTAATGATGATCTAAGTTTTCACAAAGAGGCAATAGTAGTTTCAATAGAGATAGAGGGTTGGGTTGTTATCATGGAAGTTGATACAGGGTCCAGCGTAACAATGGGACCTTTGGCCTTCTATGCAGCCAGCTTAGCTCATTTACCTATGTTGGAGGCAGAAAAGTAATTTTCAGCTTCACAGAGGAAAGTATCAAGCCCACTGGAAAGGTGAAGGTTAGATATGCTAACTTCAAAGATGAGCTGAGTTTGTATGCTGTAGTGTGTACAAACAATACTACTGAGCTGCCAGCCCTCTGATTGGCCTTCGGAAGGCTGCAGGCATATACCCTACAGTGTGAGTGGAGCCGGCTACTGGCACTGTTTAAATATCTATATAGGTCCAGCGATGTATGGAAAAGATATGTCGCTAACATATTCTGTGTTGCCTCTTACATTGAGTTGTTGCTGAAAATGGGTCACTTTCAGAGGGACCCTATGGTTTTGGCCCTTGTCTCAGCTCATCTGCTGCTGAAATCCGGAACTGACAATTCCACACACTCCTGGCTGACCTCCCACATTCCACTCTTAAACTTAAATTAGTTTGCTTCTGTCTTCACTATAGAGGATACATCAAACATTCCAGTTATAGCTGTAAATAAGGAGGTGGAAGGAAGAGAGGAACTTGCTGAAATTACAATCACCAGCGAAGCGGTACTGAGCAAACTGATGGAGCTACAGGCTGACAAGTCCCCAGGTCCTGATGGTCTTCATCCTAGGGTCTTAAAAGAGGTGGCCAATGAGGTAGTAGATGCGTTGGTGTTAATTTTTCAAAATTCCCTAGATTCTGGAAAGGTTCCATCAGACTGGAAAGTAGCAAATATAACTCCTCTGTTCAAGGAGGGAGAAAACGGGTAACTATAGGCCAGTGAGCTTGACGTCTGTTCTGGGGAAGGTGTTAGAATCGATCATTAGGGAGGCTATAGCTGGGCACTTAGAAAAACTCAAGGTAATCAGGAATAGTCAGCATGGTTTTGTGAAAGGGAAATTATGTTTAACCAATTTATTGGAGTTCTTTGAAGGCGTAACATGTGCTGTGGTTAAAGGGGAGCCCGTTGACATACTGTACTTGGATTTCCAGAAGGCATTTGACAAGGTGCCACATAAAAGGTAATTGCGCAAAGTAGGAGCTCATGGTGTAGGAGTAACATATTAGCATGGATAGAATGGGCGGCGCAATGGCTGGCACCGCAGCCTCACAGCTCCAGCGACCCGGGTTTGGTACAGGTATTTTGAGTGAGTGAGCAAAAATCTGGCACATGGAAAATGTGAAGTTGTTCACTTTGGCAGGAAGAATAAAAAAGCAGAATATTACTTAAACGGAGAACGACTGCAGAATTCCGAGGTGCAGAGGGATCTAGGTGTTCTAGTGCATGAGTCACAAAACGTTACTGTGCAGGTACAGCAATTAATAAAGAAGGCGAATGGAATGCTATCCTTTATTAAGAGAGGAATTGAAAATAAAAGTAAGGATGTTATGCTTCAGTTATACAGGGCATTGGTGAGACGACATCTTGAATACTGTTTTGGTCTCCTTATTTAAGGAAGGATGTAAATGTGTTGGTTCAGAAGAGGTTTACTAGATTGATACCTGGAATGAGCGGGTTGTCTTATGAGGAAAGGTTGGACAGACTGGGCTTGTTTTCACTGGAGTTTAGAAGAGTGAGGGGAGACTTGATTGAAGTTTATAAGATCCTGAACGGTCTTGACAAGGTGGGTGTGGAAAGGATGTTTCCTCTTGTGGGTGAGTCCAGAACTAGGGGGCACTGTTCTAAAATTAGGGGTCACCCTTTTAGGACTAAGATGAGGAAATTTTTTTTCTCTGAGGGTTGTGCAACTTTGGAATTCTCTGCCTCAGAAGGTGGTGGAGACGGGGTTAATGAATATTTTTAAGGCGGAGGTAGATAAATTCTTGTTAGGCAAGGGAATCAAAGGTTATCAGGGGTAGATGGGAGTGTGAAATTCAGGACACAAACAGATCAGCCATGATCTTATTGAATGGCAGAGCAGACTAGAGGGGCCAAATGGCCTACTTCTGCTCCTAATTCGTACGTTCATATGTAAGTTTCAGTAAGCATAGCGGGAGCTTTACTTGGTAGCTAACCTGTGCTGTACCTGTCATGTTGAAGTGCAGTAGAGGGAGATTTATCCTCTATCTCATCCGTGGTGTATCTGACCTCAGTGTTTGATAGGAGAGTGCAGAAGGAGCTTTACTGTGTCTCTAACCTGTACATTAGCTGCCCTTTGACCTGAAACCTTAAATATGTTTACTTCTCCAGATTCTGCCTGACCAGCTGAGTATCTCCAGGATTCTCTGTATTTATTTCACATTTCCAGCTTCCGCAGTAGTTGGGCCTTGTAGAGGGAGTTTTACTTTGTATCTGACCTGCGCTGTGCCTGCCCTGGGATTCTGACCACATCAATCTCCCATTCACCACACCCATTTCTCTCCCATTTACTAGCCCCATCCAAAACCCCCATCCATCACCTCATCTCTCTCCCATTCACCACCCCATCTCTGTCCCATTCACCACCCTCAATCACCACCAGCATCTCTCACTCCTTTGCCATCCCATCCATCACCTCATCTCTCTCCCATTCACCACCCCATTTCTCTCCCATTCCACCCTCATTCACCGCCCCCATTTCTCCCTCATTCACTACTCCTCTTTCACCATCCTCCTCTCCCCCATTCACCACCCCGATCTACCCATTCACCACACCCATCTCTCCTCTATTTACCACCTCCATTTCTCCCCCTTTCACCACCCTCATTCACCACCACCATCTCTCTCCCATTCACCACCCCAAACACCACCCTTATCGCTCTCTCCCATTCACAACCCCCATCTCTCTCCCGTTCACCATCCCCATCTCTGTTCCCCCATTCAACACCCCATCTTTCTCCCGTTCTTCAGCCCCATCTCTCTCCCATTCACCATCCCCATCTCTCTTCCTCCATTCACCACCCCATCTTTCTCCCGTTCATCAGCCCCATCTCTCTGCCATTCACCACTGACCTGATATAATTTACTCTTCTGCCAGTAAGGATTCATTTCCCCACCCCATTTCAGCTGTGCTCTCCAAAGAGCAATTAATCCTGGCTGACTCTTCAGTGCACTACTGAGGGAGTGCTTCACTGTCAGAGTGTTGTCTTTCAGATGAGACATTAAAGTGAGGCCCTGTCTGCTCTCTCGTGTGGATGTAAATGATGCCATAGCTCTATTCGAAGAAGAGCACCAGTCTCTCTGGTGTCGTAGCCAATATTTATCCCTCAATCCACATCACTGAAATAAATTATATTTTTCATTACCTCATTGTGAATTGTGAGACCGTGTTGTATGCCAATTTGATGCTGTGTTTCCTACATTACAACAGGGTGATTACACTTCAGAAAGTTACTTCATCGCCTGTAAACCACTTTAAGATGTCTTGAGGTTGTGAGAGGCACTATAGAAATCTAAGTCTTTCTTTCAATCGACCTTACAACCACCAATGAAACTAACACTCAAAACAAACATGAATTTCTCAATATGTGTATTCCATGATTGTTCATCAAAATAGTTCATACAAATTACATTCAACAATTTATACCCATAAGCTAAGAATATTCTACACATCCCTCTTGTTATCAAAGAGCACTTGTAGTTTTTCGTTAGTCATTAAACAATTCTAATTAACATAATTTTTTATTTTGAATCATCATGGAATCTTATGGCACAGAAAGATGCCATTCAGCTCATTGTGCCTGTGCCGGCTGTTTGGAAGAACTATCCAATTAGTTCCACTCCCCTGTTCTTTACCCATAGCCCTGAAAATTTTCCTTTTCAAATATTTATCCAATTCCCTTTTGAAAGTAACTATTAAATCTGCTTCCACTATCCTTTCATGCAGTGCATTCCAGATCATAACAACTTGCAGTGTATAAAAATGTCTCTGTAATGATGAGATAACACATTTGTAATAGTTAACTTTCAATGCCAGAGAGGTTGGCTGGCAGTAATTAACAACTATCACGTTATTAAAAGGTAACCGAGACTGGAATGAACAAGACAACTTTCTGTGGCTAGTTTAGTTTGTATCTACTGCGCAAACACAGCAACTTCACGTCACGCAATGCATTTTGATGGTGATCCAGAGAGAAAGATGCCATTTTCATAAAGCTAAAGGCGGAGTGGCACAATTCAGACAGCAGCTTTTGGATACCTGCATTTAACCACGCATCTACCCCTCGCCAGAAGTTACTATATCATTTACGCATCAATATTAACAAGTGCCATTAGCCTTATTGATACTTTGACAAGAAATTCAGAGCCAATGCTTCCACCTGTGGAGGAGTCCAAAACCAGGTGTAAAAATAAGATAGTCATTAATCAAGCCAATAAGGAATTCAGGAGAAACTTCTTTACCCAGAGAGTGGTTGGAATGTGGAACTTGCTCCAACATGGAGTAGTTGAGGCATGTAGCATAGGTGTATTTAAGGGGAAGCTAGATAAGACACAAAGGAAAAGGAGGATATGTTGATAGGCTGCAATGAAGTAGGATGGGAGGAGGCTTGTGCAAAACATAAACACCAGCATAGACCATTTGGGCTAAATAGACTGTGTCTGTGCTGTAAAATTCTATATAACTTTGAAGACCCTCCATCAGGTTACTCATGCCCTATTGGATTTATAATTCTTCAAATACAATAAATCTTTTAATGAGTTACTAAGACTGTTGCTCCTCCCTGACTCGAGTGATGTGCATTAACTGGACAGTAGATTTTTCTGTCTCTCTCTCTCCATGGCCAGCACCTCTCCAGCTCTCGGGCCCTTCAGAGTCAATTTGTACAGATTGATATCGGCACCCCAGTTTCTGTGGACGATGTGGGAGTTAAAATATTGCGGCACCAGCTCCTCGTGGAACTTATGGGTTGCACAGCACCCCCTCATTTCTGTTGCTATGTAGATGGTTGTTCTCTGGTTGCTGAGATGTCGCAGTGTCTGCAGGAGTAAGGGGTAATCCAATGGGTAGTACACAATATCTGAACCCAGGATTATGTCATAGTCGTTGGGGAAGTGCATGTGGTCAAAACCCCAAGAAAGGGCTTTGATTGTTGGGGAGTGTCCACAGGAAGCAGGGATGTTGTCGGAAACGTTGCGTTCGATTTGCTTCAAAACATGGGACTGGTCAGTCAGGGTTACCTGTCCACCTGAATGAGAAGAAATAACATGAGTGATCTCACTGCTAGTTATCCCATCACAGCAACCCATTCCCAATTACAGTAACAGGAGATGGGGTAGAACAGAAAAGGACAAAAGAATTTATATGTAGCCTTTCACGACCTCAGGACATCCCAAAGTGCTTTACAGGAAATTAAGTACTTTTCTTTGGAGTGTGTTACTGTTGTAATGTAGGAAACAGGACAGCCAATTTGCAAACTACAAACTTCTATAAACAAAAATGAAAGAAATTTCCAGATAATCTGTTTTATTGATGTTGGTTGAAAAATAAATATTAACCAGGACACAGGGAGAAAATCCTCTACTCTTGTTCGAATAATGCCATAGGATCTTTTGCATCCAACTAAAAGAGCAGATAGGGCTTGGTTTACTGTCTCATCTGAAAGACAGCATATCCGACAGTGTAGCACTCCCTCAGTACTTCATTAAATCCCCAGGCCTATCAGCCAGCAAACCTGCTCCATATAACCTAAGTGCAATGGAAGTTTACAGTGGAACTGAGGGAAAGGAAACAACAAATTGCATTTATATAGCACCTTCAACATAGTAAACATCGCAAGGTGCTTCACAAGTGCATAATCGAACAAAATTTGCCACATAAGGAGATATTAGGACAGGTGACCAAAAGCTTGGTCAAAGAGATAGGTCTAACGAGAGTTTTAGGGGTCACAGAGATGGGCGGAAAGAGCGAAGCCATGGAGGACTTGAACACAAAGATGAGAATTTTAAAATCAGGACATTAACAGACCGGGAGCCAATGTAGGTCAGCAAGCACAGGGGTGATAGGTGAACAGGATTTGGTGCAAGTTAGGCAGCAGAGTTTTAGATGAGCTGAAGCTTACTGTAGATGGGAGGCCAGCCAAGGGAGGATGGGAATAGTCATATTACATTAAGGATATTGCTGAGACACATTGTTAATCTAAGAAACTAGACTCTAACATCCTGTGGCTCTTTCCCAATCCTCAATTATTTCACCTTTTGTATCTTCGATCCGAACTCCATTGCGGGGGGGGGGGGGGGGTGGGGGGGGAGCGATTTTGCCCACTGGAACCAGATTTGCCCGCTGGTCTCCTGTTCCCTTTCAATTTCTGCCATTTGTCTAATGTTACATGCTCTTAAGCAGAAGACGAGGTCACCTGCCGGAAACTAGCAAGTCAAAAAGTTCTCGGTTCAAATCCCACTCCGGGAGCTCAAGCACAAATTGAGGCTGATATTTCAGTGCAGTACTGAGAGAGTGCTGCACTGTTACAGGTGCCATCTTTCAGATGAGATATTAAACCAAGGCTCCGTCTGCCTTCTCAGGTCGATGTAAAAGATCGAATGGTGCTATTTCGAAGAAGAGCAGGGGAGTTATCCCCTGTATCCTTGCCAATATTTATCCCTCAATCAACATCACTAAAACAGATTATCTGGTCATTATCACATTGCTGTTTGTGGGAGCTTGCTGTATGCAAATTGGCTGCCGCAATTCCAACATTAGAACAGCAACAACACTTCAAAAGTACTTCATTGGCTGTCGTGGGACTGTGAGGGCAGGGCGGTTGGAGGAAGTAGGTCATGTGACAAAATTTACAGGATTACATTTAGTCAGAGTTGGCAACACTAGCTCCCAGCCATATCAGGCAGGCAACTGACTGGGCGACATGGAGATGAGGCCAGGGAATTAAAATCACCCAGGCCTCACTCTGCTAAGGTTAGCAGGAGTTTAGTTCTTGCCACAAAACTTCCTGGTCCCAGGTTCCCTGGATTCTGCCAACAGGAGCCTGATCATCCAGAGGAAGATTTCACTGTTGCAATTCCTAAAACATGGAGAGCAGGGTCTTTGATCACACCAGTCAGCAGTGGTTGCCTTCCTGTAATGCGTGGGCCTTTTCCCATTATTGGCCAGTTCCCTTTTCCACATCAACAAAACGATTGCATTAGGTTGACATTGACCCTTTAACTCACCCAGCAATGCTACCAGAATCCCCACGATCCCAGTGCCTGATCCTAGCTCAATCACCTTCATCCGAGAGAAATTCATCCTCTCCCGCTGAAAGAACTGGCAGAGCGTGATTCCCTGAGGAAACAAAAACATGCTAAGCATTCGAGTCAGAATTAGTTCAGGCACTTGGTTGTCACAAAGCACCAGAGCAACTATAGGTGACGGTAGTGAGGTGCGAAGACCAAGGGACCCCCACAGCGCACAGCAGAGAAGGACAGGTCTCCAGCCGCTCTCACCCACCTCCCCATGGAGACCCAGCAAACACATCACCTATTTACCTTCTTGCAGGTGCAGCATAAAACAGGGAAAATTAAAATAGAACCTTACAGCACAGAAGGGGCCATTCAGCCTATAGTGCCTATGTCAGCTCTCTAATCATCTGCACCCCCCTCACTCTATCCCAGAGTTCAGGTATGGTTGTGGGTTTTGTAGTTAAGGCATTGAGGTGAATAGCATAGATGCATTTTAGGAGAAGCTAGATAAGCACATGAGGGAGCAAGGGATAGAAAGTCATGCTGATAGAATTAGATAAGGAGAGCTGGGAGGAGAGCATAAACATCATGTAGAGCATAAACATTGGCACAGACAATTTGGGCCAGAAGGCCTGTTTCTGTGATGTACATTCTGTGTAAAGACTAAGCAGCCTAATATGTCATGGCTTATCCCTTCCCCCAGTCTTACATAAGGATACACCCTACAGGTTTTTTGGCTCATTCCCCATGTCCAAAGATTCCCACCAAAACTCCAGCTACAGTGTACCCTGTCTCCTTAACAACTTCCTTCAATATTCGCGGATGGATAACACCTGGGGTTGCCAACTCTGGTTGGACATATTCCTGCCTTATTCATCACATGTTCTCCCGCCTCCAATCACCTTGCCCAGTCAAACTGCCTCTTTTCTCACAACTGATATTTTCGGAACTAAAAACAAAATTCTGTAGTTATTTTTCTCCCAGGTAACTGGCAGCTGTGTCTGGGAGATTAAGTTTTTAATTCCTGGAGACAAGGACAATCTTAGAGGGGTAGTTTGCTGGTGCTGATGGGGAGGGTTTAAACTAACTTATTGTTGGGGGTGGGGGGGGGGGTTGTGGTATGAGAACCAGGATGCAGCATTAATGTTCAAGGTGAAGATGACCATGTCCATCATCTGGGGTGTTCGGTAGAGTTCTGGTGGTTATGTAGCTGACTGCTAAGACCGATCTGCGCCCGGATGGCTCTGCTACAAATAGGGCAAGTTACCACAGACGACTGAGTTTTGGATGAGCTGCTGGCTCAGGATTTCCTCTCCTTGCATTTTCTCTCTGCCTCCGATGTGTGCTTGCTTTCGAAGGAGGCCCGTACCCTTTTTTATTTGGTTGTACCAGGTACAGGGATCCTTGGCAAGCTTCTCCCAGGACCCAGGGTCGATATCATAACTCCTAAGCGAAGCCTTCAGAGTGTCCTTGTAGTGATTCCTTTGACCACCTTGAAAGCGCACCTCAGTCTTAAGCTTTCCATAGGAGATTCGCTTTGGTGAGCCAGTGTCAGGAATTCTGGGTACACGACCATCCCAACTCAGTTGTGACTGTCTCAATATGGTGTGGATGCTTGGCATACCAGCTCGGGTGAGCACCTCAGTGTCTGGTATTTTGTCCTGCCATCTGATCTTTAGCAGCTTCCAAAGGCAACTCAAGTGAAAGAGGTTGAGCTTCTTGGCATGATGCTGGTACACAGTCCCAAGTCTTCCATGTGTATAGCAGAGTTGGCAGGACTATTGCTCTATAGACTTTCAGTTTGGTAGGCAGACTTACTCCTCTTTGTTCCCGGGCTAATGTTTGAATTCTGCCAAAGGCTACATTTGCCTTGACAATTCTTGCTTGTGCCTCATCATCGATATAGACAGCCCGAGAGAGTGTGCTGCCAAGATATGTGAACTTATTCAGTGCTGACAGTTTCTGGTCATGGACTGAAACCTTGGGCTTGAGATGGGGCTTTCCTGGAGCAGGCTGGTACATTACTTCAGATTTCATGGTGGTGATTATGAGGCCGAAGTTGTCACATGCATTGCATGTCCAGCTCTGAACCGGCAACTAGTGCACAGTCATTGGCAAACAGGAAATCACGAAGTATGTCCTTGGAGACCTTGGATTTTGCCCGGAGTCATCTCAGATTGAGTAGCTTCCCATCCATACGATATACGATTTTGATGCCAGGATCACCATCATGAAAGGCATCGGAGTGCATGGCAGAGAAAAACATGCTGAAGAGGGTTGGTGCTAGCATGCAGCCCTGCTAAGCTCTATTAATGACTGGGAATGGGTCAGGAGACTCACCATCATGCAGGACACATGCGAGCATACCGTCATGGAACTGTGTCAAACCATTGAGGTGAATTTCTCAGGGAAGCTGTATTTTTCCATTACCTTCCAAAGGCCCTCACAACTGACTGTGTTGAAGGTCTTGGTCAGATCAACAAATGCGGTATAAAGGTCCATGTTCTGTTTTTGGCATTTCTCCTGGAGCTGTCTAACTACAAACACCATATCAGTGGTTCCTCAGCCTGTTCTGAATCTGACTCTCTGGAAGCAGATCCTGGTTGAGATGTTGCACTAAGCAGTTCAGGAGGATTCTGGTGAAGATTTTGCCGGTGATGAAAAGGAGTGAGATCCCTCTGTGATTGTCACAAGATTGGTGAGCTCCTTTCCGCTGGTACAGGTGAACAATGGGGGCATCTTTGTTTTCTTGCAGGATGGTTCCTTGCTCCCACATAGACTGAAGGAGTTCAGTGAGCTTCTTGACCAGGCATTGACCTCCAGCCTTGTAGACCTCACCTGGGATAGGATCAGATCCTGGAGCTTTGCCAATAGACAGGAGTTTCATAGCTTTTATTGTTTCTAACAGTGTGGGAGGGTGATCAAGAGAACAGTTGATGGCAACCTGTGGCAGCCTGTTGATTGCTTCTTCATCGATGGATGAAGGCCGACCGAGGATTAGGGCTTTTTCTGTGAGTAGTGTTGACCCATTGGCGATGAGGATTGGTGATGAACCAGTAGACAGATTTCAGAGCATCGTAGAATCTCTTCCAGCCTTTGTGATCGGGATATGACGTGAGCTCGTCTGCTTTCTGATTCAGCCAAGTGTCTTGCATCTCTCTGAGCTTACATTGGACAGTACTGCAGATGTAACAGTGGACATAGTACTTGGATAGTGATGATTTGAGGTAAGCCTTGCTAAGGTGATGTTTCTCCTCCATTAGTTTCTGTATCACCTCATTATTTTCATTAAACCAATCTTGATGCTTACCAAAGATAGGGCCATGGACCTCTAGAGCAGTGGAGTACATTATATCCCTAAAGGTCGCCCAGTCATTCTTGCTGCAGTGTGTCTATTTTTGCTGTACACAGGCAACTCTCGAGTTTCCTTCACAACTGCCTGTTTAAGCCTTGAGACATTGAGACGCTTCTGGTCCTTCATGCCCTGGAAGCATCTAGGGTCATGGATCTTGATGTTTAGCTTTGAGATGATAAGACGGTGGTCAGTCCAGCCGTCAGCGCCGCACATGGCTTTCATTACACGCACATCCTGCTGATCCCTCTGCCTGGTAATGACATAGTTCATTCGATGCCAATGCATGGAACGGGGGTGTATCCAAGACATCTTGTTGCAGTTAGGGAGGCAGAAAACTGTGTTTGTGATTAAGAGCTCATGCTTAGCACACATCTTCAGCAAGATGAGACCATTGCTGTTACAACTGCCAACCCCATTTTTTCCGATGATCCCTTCCCACACCTGGTGATCTACACCAGCTCTTGTTTTGAAGTCATCAAAAATGATTAAGTTGTCTGATTTTGGCACAGCAGCAATCATGGAGTGGAGGTCGCCATAAAAAGGATGTAGCAGTAGAAAGGATGAACAAGGTGCACAAAGGATTGGGAGAGACAGATAGCACTAGTGTAAGAAATAGTAAGATATTAGATGGGGTCAGAGTAGGAGGGAGTATAATAAGGTGTAAATTAAGTTTACAGTGCATGTATGTAAGTGCACAAAGCATGGTAAATAAGATTGGTGAGCTGCAGGCGCAGAAAACCACATGGGAAAGAAAGGAGGAAGGGTAGGAGTATTGATTAAGGATAACATTACACTGTTTGAGAAAAAGAATATCCTAGAGGAGTCGAGGACAGAATCTACTTATTTAGAGTTAAGAAACAATAGAAGTACCATTACACTACTTGGTGTATTCCATAAGCCACCAATTAGTGGGAAAGATATAGAGGAGCAAATTTGCAGGAAAATTACAGAGAGAAGCAAAAACTATACAGTAATGATAATGGGTGACTTTAATTATCTTAATATAGACTGGAATAGTAATAGTGTAAAGAGCAGAGAGGGGAAGAGTTTCTGAGTGTATGAGAGAATTTTCTTGATCGGTATGTTTCCAGTCCAAGGAGGCATTGCTGGATCTGGTTCTAGGGAATGAGTTGGATCAAGTGTCAGTAGGGGAACATTTAGGGATCAGTGATCATAGTACCATAAGGTTTAGATTAGCTATACAAAAAGGTAAGGAGCAATCAAGAGTAAAAATACTCAATTGGAGGAGGGCCAATTTCAGTGGGGTGAGAATGGATGTGGTCCAGGTAAATTGGAATCAGAGACTGGCTGGCAAAACCATAATGGAACAGTGGGTTTCCTTTAAAGATGTGATAGTTCGGGTACAGTCAAGGTACATTCCCACGACGAGGAAAGGTAGAGCAAACAAAGCCAGAGATCCCTGGATGATGAAAGAGATAGAGAGTAAGATGAAGTGTTATGAAGATACTTCTATATTTTTTGTTAAGTATTAAGTATTTTTGAGGACTCATATTTAAATTGTGGAGATTGATTTACTGGAAGGCTGAAGATTTCATAAATGCTGGACTTTGCTTTGTTGTTGACAGATCACTGAAAGGACACTGATCTTGTTTGAAAACAAACTTTGCTGGAAATCATGTGCTTTGGGCTCAGTAAACAACAGAAACCTTCATGACCTGGGGAGGATGTTTACAGAGAAGCCACATGTCAAGGTTTATGGAGGTCAAGACCTTCTGTTTGTGGTTTGGATATTGTTTTCAGTTCAGTTGGGGTGTGAACTGTTTTGAAGACAATTGGTGTTTTGCCTGTTAAGGAAAAAGAAACCACCCAACTCACGTTTTTCTCTACCTCTTTGAAGAAACCCTGCAAAGATCCAGTGTAGGAGAGCTAAAATCCCTGGTGCTGCATCTCTT
Source organism: Heterodontus francisci (assembly GCF_036365525.1). Lineage (NCBI taxonomy): Eukaryota > Metazoa > Chordata > Chondrichthyes > Heterodontiformes > Heterodontidae > Heterodontus > Heterodontus francisci. The sequence continues at coordinate 114,710,749 of NC_090379.1, forward strand.
CTGGGAAGCTAGAAAAACCTGCCGGATTAATTCTCAGTACCATCTGAAAAGAACTGCTTTAGAGCAGATTCCAGTGACCCGTCCCCGTATACCTGGATGCCAGACCAAAAGGGACAACTGACTTCCTTCCATATATTCTCTTTTTTTCTTTAACAATTAGCAAGTATTTGGCCAAAGTATTCTTTCTTTGCCTTTTTTTTTGTAACAGACTTCTGCAATGAGAATTTATGTATTTTTTTTGCAGTGTGTGTGAGTGTATGTGTGGGGAATTTAAAAAGGGAACTTTCATATTTCAATCTGTGTCTTAATGCTTTGCTTTGTTACTGGATCAGTCTTGTTTGATAACAAACTGATAATTTTATTGTTTATTAATGAAACCTGGTTGGTGTATTTTATTCTGGGATAAAGAGTAGAATATACGATTGACCGCATCGGTAAATGGGTAAACATTTAAATGTATGTTGTGACCCGTGCAGAAGTGGAACTAGAAATAACAGTGTACTCCTCCCACCCCGGTCATAACAGAAGCAATAATAGGGTGTGTCTGTTAGATGTCAGGTTGATGATACAAGTGAGAACCAGGCTGAATATAGGAAGTTCAGAGGGTAAGCGAAAAAGTAAATGAGAGGCATAGAGAAAAAGTATGAGAAGAGATTGCCAACTAACCTAAAAGGGAATCCAATGTCTTCTCTAGGCATAGAAATAGTAAAACAAAGTAGCAAGATGAGGTGTTGAGCTGATTAAGGACCAAAAAGAGGATCAACAAGTGGAAGCTGAGGGAATGGCTAAGGTGCTAAGTGAGTACTTTGCATCTGTTTTACCAAGGATGAAGATGCAGCCAAAGTCATAGTGAAAGAGAAAGTAGTTGAGATACTGGATGGGTTTAACAATTGATAAAGAGGAGGTATTAGAAAGATTGGCTGTACTTAAAGGTGGTAAGTCACCAGGACTAGATGGGATGTATCCGAGGATACTGAGGGAAATAAGGGAGGAAATTGCACAGGCACTGGCCATAATCTTCCAATCCTCCTTAGATACAGGGATGGTGCCAGAGGACTGGAGAATTGCAAATGTTACAATCCTTGATCAAGAAAGGGTGTAAGGATAAACCCAGCAACTACAGCCAGACAGTTTAATCTCAGTGGTGGGAAAACTTTTAGAAATGCCAGCATGGATTTGTTAAAGGCAAATCGTGTTTAACTAACTTGATTCAGCTTTTTGATGAGGTAACAGAGAGGGTTGATGAGTCTGATGAGGTTGATGTGGTGTACATGGACTTCCAAAAGGCATTTGATAAAGTACGACATAGTAGGCTTGCCAGCAAAGTTGAAGCCCATAGAATAAAAGGGACAGTGGCAGCGTGGATACGAAGTTGGCTGAGTGACAGGAAACAGAGAGTAGTGGTGAACAATTGTTTTTCGGGCCGGTGGAAGGGAGACAGTGGGGTTTCCCAGAGGTTGGTATTAGGACCACTACTTTTCTTGATATATATTAATGACCTAGATATGGTGTACAGGGCACAATTTTAAAATTTGCAGATGACAAAAGCTTGGACGTATTGTGAACTGTGAGGAGGATAGCGCTAGACTTCAAGAGGACATAGACAGGCTGGTGGAATGGGCGGACACATGGCAGATGAAATTTAATGCAGAGAAGTTGAAGTGATACATTTTGGTACGAAAAATGAGGAGAGGCAATATAAATGAAAGGTACAGGAACAAAGAGACCTGAGGTTATATATGCACAAATTATTGAAGGTGGCAAGGCAAGTTGAGAAAGTGGTTACAAAGGCATATGAGATCCTGCAATAAAAACAGAAAGTGCTGGAAATACTCAGCAGGTCTGGCAGCATCTGTGGAGAGAGAAGCAGAGTTAACGTTTCAGGTCAGTGACCCTTCTTCAGAACTGGCAGATATAAGAAATGTAAAAGATTTTAAGCAAGTAAAGCAGGGGTGGGGCAAGAGATAACAAAAGAGAGAGTGTTGATAGGACAAGGTCACAGAATAGCTGACCAGAAGGTCATGGAGCAAAGGCAAACAATATGTTAATGGTGTGCTGAAAGACAAAGCATTAGTACAGATAGGGTGTTAATGGACTGAAAACTGAACAGCCACAAGCACAAACATGAAAAAAACAGTGGGTAGGCACAGTAGAAACAAACTGAACAAACTAAAATAAAATGAACAGGAAAAAAAAAACTAAAGATAAAAGTAAAATTGGGGGCCTGTCATGCTCTGAAATTATTGAACTCAATGTTCAGTCCAGCAGGCTGTAGCATGCCTAATGGGTAAATAAGATGCTGTTCCTCGAGTTTGAGTTGATGTTCACTGGAACACTGCAGCAATCCCAAGACAGAGATGTGAGCATGAGAGGAGGGGGGAGTGTTGAAATGGCCAGCAACCGGAAGCTCGGGGTCATGCTTTCAGACGGCAAAGTGGTCACCCAGTCTCCGTTTGGTCTCCCCAATGTAGAAGAGACCACATTGTGAGCAGCGAATACAGTATACTAAATTGAAAGAAGTACAAGTAAATCGCTGCTTCACCTGAAAGGAGTGTTTGGGGCCTTGGATAGTGAGGAGAGAGGAGGTAAATGGGCAAGTATTACCCCTCCTGCACTTGCAGGGGAAGGTGCCTTGGGAAGGGGATGAGGTGGTGGGGGTAATGGAGAAGTGGAACAGGTTGTCGCAGAGGGAACAATCCCTTTGGAATGCTGTCAGGGGAAGGAAGGGGAAGATGCCTTTGGTAGAGGCATCACGCTGGAGGTGGCAGAAATAGCGGAGGATGATCCTTTGGATATGGAGGCTGATGGGGTGGAACGTGAGGACAAGGGGAACCCTGTTGTGGTTCTGGGAGGGAGGGGAAGGGGTGAGGGTAGAGGTGCAGGAAATGGGCCGGACACGGTTGAGGGCCCTGTCAACCACAGTGGGGGGGAATCCTCGGTTGAGGAAAAAGGAAGACATATCAGAAGCGCTGTCATGGAAGGTAGCATCATCAGAGCAGATGCGTCGGAGATGGAGAAACTGGGAGAATGGAATGGAGTCCTTACAGGAGGCAGGGTGTGAAGAAGTGTAGTCGTGGTAGCTGTGGGAGTCAGTGGGCTTATAATTAATATTAGTAGACAGCCTATCCCCAGAGATGGAGACAGAGAAGTCGAGGAAGGGAAGGGAAGTGTCGGAGATGGACCATGTGAAGGTGAGAGAAGGGTGGAAATTAGAAGCAAAGCTGATAATGTTTTCCAGTTCGGGATGGGAGCAGGAAACGGCACTGATACAGTCATCAATGTACCAGAAAAAGAGTTGGGGGAGGGGGCCTGATTAGGACTGGAACAAAGAATGTTCTGCATATCCCACAAAAAGACAGGCATAACTAGGACCCATGCGGGTACCCATAGCAACAGCTTTTACTTGAAGGAAGTGAGTGGAGTTGAAGGAGAAGTTGTTCAATGTGAGAACAAGTTCAGCCAGGCAGAGAAGGGTGGCAGTGGATAGGGACTGGTTGGGCCTCTACTCAAGGAAGAAACAGAGAGCCCTCAGACTGTCCTGTGCTTTATAGAGGCATAGAGTAAAGAGCAAGGACGTTATGATATAAAACACTGGTTTGGTCTCAACTGGAATATTGTGTCCAATTCTGTGCAAGGAAGTAAAGGCTTTAGAGAAGGTGGTTCTGGGGATGAGGGGCTTCAGTTATGAGGATAGATTGGAGAAGCTGTGGTTGTTCTCTTTAGAGAAGATTGAGAGGAGATTTGATAGAAGTGTTCAAAATTATGAGGGGTCTAGACAGAGTAGATATAGCATTGGCAGAAGGGTCAAGAACCAGAGGACATCTATTTAAGGTGAATGGCCAAAGAACCAACAACAACGTGAGGAAAAACTTTTTTACGCAACAAGTACTTAGGATCTGGAATGCACTGAGGTGGTGGAGACAGATTCAATCGTGGCTTTCAAAAGGGAATTGGATAATTATCTGAAAAAGATTGCAGGGCTACGGGAAAAGGCTGGGGGAGTGGGACTAGCTGAGTTGCTCTTTCAGGGAGCCAGCAAAGACTCAGCAGGCCAAATGGCCTCCTCTGTGTCGTAACTGTTCTATGATTCTAATTCTAAAGGTATCTGGGCCTGGACAATTTTCTACATTTAGTTGCATTCATCAGTAGCTTCTGTGTATGTGGGCGAGGGGGTTCTTCTCATCTCCAACTGGAATTCCCCTCCGGATCACAGATTATCTTGACTTAGACATATATAGCCATTCCTTTATTGTCACTGGATCAAGATCCTGGAACCTCCTACCTAACAACGCTTTGGGGGTACCTACACCACAAGGACTGCAGTGGTTCAAGAAGGCGGCTTACCACCACTTTCTCATGGCAAATAGGGATGGGCAATAAATGCTTAACTTGCCAGTGACGCCCACATCCTGAGAAAGAATAAACTTTTAAAAATGAAAGAAAATAAAAATTATGACAGTTGATCAGGGCCAAGTTCTATCCCATTAACTTTGGTGTCAATGTACCTGAGACTAGACATTGTAGCTCTGGAAACACCCTTGTTGGAGCTGGAAGCATAGGCTTTGTGATTGCTGGCTGAGCTGCCAGTTACAAGCCGGCGAGGATTTGTTTCTCATTGAAACAACACCGCCAACTCACATTTATATAGCACCTTTAATGTAGTAAAACATCCCAAGGCAATTCACAGGAGCATTATCAAACAAAATTTGACACCAAACCACTTAAGCCATATTAGGGAAGGTGACCAAAGAGATAGGCTTTAAGGAACATCTTAAAAGAGGTAAGAGAGACAAAGAGATTTAAGGAGGGAATTCCAGAGCTAAGGGCCAGGAAAGCCAAATGCATGGCTGCTAAAGGTGTAGTTATTAAAATTGGGAATGTGCAAGAGGCCAGAATTGGAGGACCACAGAGATCTCTGAGGATTGGAGGGCTGGAGGAGATTGCAGAGTTAGGGACCACAGATGGATTTGGAAACAACGGTGACAAATTTAAAATCGAGGTGTTGCGGATTGAGATAAATCAATTGAGCCTCTGCAAACACAGCAAGAGGCTTCTTCCTTGAATGGAGGTTCAACCAGTCCGCATCCACCATCACTCTGCTCCACCTGGCTGAACTTGTTCCCACATCATTCAACTCCACTCACTTCCTCAAAATTAAAGGTGTTGCTAAGGGAACCTGTATGGATCCTAGCTAAGCCTGCCTTTTTGTGGGGTATGTGGAACATTTTTTGTTCCACTCCTACTCAGGCCCCTACCCCCACATCTTGTTTGGAACATTGATGACTATATTGATGCAGTTTCCTGCTCACGCTCCAAACTGAAAAATTTAATAAACTTTGCGTCCAATTTCCTCCCTTCTCTGACCTTCCATGTGATCAATCTCTGACTCTTCCTTCCCTTCCTCTACTTCTCTGTCTCCATTTCTGGGGATAGGCTATTACCAATATCGACTATATCGCCTCCCATAGCTACCTTGACAACCTTTCCTTCCATCCCACTTCCTTTAAGGACTCCATTCCATTCTCCCATTTTCTCCATCATATCTGTCTTAACAATGCCATCTCCCATACCAGTATTTCCAGTATGTCATCATTTTCCCTCAACTGATTTCCTTCCACCATGGTTGACAGGGTACTTGACAGTGTCCATCCCATTTCTCACATTTCCGTTGGAATTCCCAGAACCTTGTCCTCACCTTCCACCCCACCAGCCTCCACATTCAACAGATCATCCTCTGTCATTTCCGTGATGCCCCCACCTCCCATTTCTACATTCCAAAGGGTCCGTTCCCTCTGCAATACCACTCCTCAATTACCCCCAACAAACCCTCCCCACAGCACCATCCCACGGAAAAGCAGGAGATGCAACACCCATTTACTTCCTCCCTTCCCACCATCCAGGGCCCCAAACACTCCTTCCAGGTGAAACAGCAATTTACCTAAACTTCCTTCAATTTAGTATACTGTACTCGCTGCTCACCATGTGGTCTCCTCTACACTGAGGAAATCCAATTGCAGATTGGGTAACCACTTTGCAGAACACCCATTTTTAGTCTGCAAGCATGACCCAGAGCTTCCGGTCACCAGTCATTTTAATTCTCCACCTCAGTCCCACTCGGCTTCCTACACTATTCCAATGAAATTCAATGGAATTGAATGGTTTACACCCCACAAGACTCATCCCTTGTTTCTTTACATGTCCCATTACCATCTCCTTTTGCCTTGCACCATCATCCCTTTTATCATTTAAACTCTCCTGTCTTCTACCCTATCGCACATCTTCCCTTTTGTTCTTTCCTCCCCTCCTGCCTTTCCCTGTCTCTGTACTTATGTAACACTTGCTACAGCTCTAACTTTTTCAAGTTCTGATGAAATGTAAACTTTGATGCTTTCTCCACAGATGCTGCCTGACCTGCTGAGTATTTCCAATATTTTCTGCTTTTATTACAGAAAGAGGGCGCATAAATGAGATGAGTAAATACTTGAAGTTTCGACCAGTTGCCCTGAGCTATGTTAACACAAGAGTTCTTTAGACTTACACAATCCCAGACAAAAGCTGAGACACCCAGATTTTCACACATGTACCGATTGATCTGTAAGTCATAGCCACAAAACTGAAAGTGCTTCACCAGAATGAAAGGGGAATAATCCTTAGGATCTTCCTTGGACAGAACATCACAGGATTTCTCCTTATGCTGGGCTGTCATCCTGCTCCCAGAGCTTCCTCTGGAAGTCTGAATATCCAATAGATTCTCTGCAACTTCGAATAGTTCCTGTTCTGACATTGATCACGTTTGACCAGCTCACGTGTCCAGTCCTTCTGTCACCTTTAACACAAAGAGTAAAACAGTTCAAATCTACATCTGGGAAGGCGATAAACTATTGATTTAACTTATCTTAACAAAGTCTGTACAAACTCTGGGTCAAGACTGTCAACATAACAGGTTAGAGCTTCCTTCTTGTTAGTGTTTGTTACATGGGTTCATAGACAAATCTTCTATTTTACAAAAGATTCGCAACATCTTAAAGTTGCAGTGAGGACAAAGAAACCTTTATATGAGGAATAAAGGGGTTCACTCTTTAGGGTCATTGACTTGGTTGCCAGCAGTAATGGATCCATCAACACCAAAATATAGTTGAGGGGTCAAGGAGAGGCCACAGATACAAGATTCAATGTAAGACATTTAGAACCAAGAGTAGGAGAAACCTCTTTACAGAGTTGAGAGGGCACTTCCAGGTCTAGTGATTAAGGCAAAAATTAGGTCAAGATTCAAGATTAGATTGGATAGGTGGATGAAAGGATATGGGAAAGGATGGATAGATGTGATCAGAAAGATTTTCATGAAGCATTTGATCAGATGCCAAATAAGGTCAGCAATTTCATGGGAATACCATCAGCCCCAAGTCACACACCATCCTGACTTGGACATGTCACACCGTTCCTTCATCATCGCTGTTCACTTATCACCCCTGTGCTAGCTGACCTACATTGGCTCCTGGTACGAGAAGGCGTCGATTTTAAAATTCTCATCATTGTTTTAAATCCCTCCATGGTCTCACCCCTCCCTATCTCTTTAGCTGCTACCCGCCTCTGACATCTCTGTGCTCCTCCAGTTCCAGACTTTTACACATCTCCGATGTTAATTGTCCACCACTGGTGGTCATGCTTTCAACTGCCTGGGCCCTAAGCTCTGACATTTCCTCTGTAAACCTCTCCACTTCTCACCCTCTCTCTCTTCTTTGAGACAGTCCTTTAAAATCTACCTCTTTGATCGAGCTTTTGGTCATCTGTTGTAATATCTTCTCATGGGGCTCAGTGTCAAATTTTGTTGGGACATTTTACTAGGTTAAAGGTGCTATATAAATGCAAGTTGTTGTTATCACTGGGTCAAACTCCTGGAGCTCCCTACCTAACAGCACTGTGGAGGAGCTTGCACCAGATGAACCTCAGGGGTTCAATAAGGCAGTTCAAGAAGAAGGTTCACTGTTACTTTCTCAAGTGGTAACTTGGGATGGACAATAAATGCTAGCCTGGCCAGCAAAGCCCACAAACAGAGAAACTGAGAAGCCTTGACAAGATTTTAGTTAACACCCAGTTGTGCCAGGGTATAAAAGCAATGGGTTGAAAGGTTCCAATTATGACGAGACACTTGAAGTTGGGATAATTTGGAATAGAACTGGAAAGACGAACCTGCGACCAGATAGATGTCTTCAAGATCATAAAGGGTTTTGTTAAGGTAAATTCAACTGGTCAGCGAGACAGTAACAAGAGGCACAGATTGAAGAGAAAGTCAAAAAATTAATGGCGAGATTAGAAAAATGTTTACACTGAAGCTTGTTAGAATGTGTCAGTCTGTCACAAACCGCTGGTGAAGCAAAGTTTATCAAAGCTTTTTACAAAGAGCTTTCGATAGTTGCTCGCGAAAGACAATATTAAACAGTATGACTGCCATTCACAGAGCAAATGCAAAGATACTTATGATGGAAAACTCACTTAAAAGTCCCGCAGTGATCTTTAACTCCTTTCAGTACAGTCTAGCTCATGACACACTCACAAGATCTCACCAATGCTGCAAAGTAAATCTCCAGTTTTAAATGGTCATAACCTGGCAAGGTGCCAACCAATCACTGGAGACTGATTGGGCAGAACCAGCAATGACAAACTACAGCAGTATTTTTTTAATTTGTTCATGACATGTGGGTGTCACTGGCGAGGCCAGCATTTGTTGCCCATCCCTAATTGCCCTTGAGAAGGTGATGGTGAGCTGCCTTGTTGAACTGCTGCAGTCCATGTGGTGTAGGTACACCCACAGTGCTGTTAAGGGGGGAGTTCCAGGATTTTGGGCATTTACTTCTCCGTAAATGTCAACTTTCAAAACAGGTTCAATTCTTCGCAGCCTTTTGCTGTATCAGGCTTCCGACAGCAGGTGTTCCCTCCCTCTCTCTCTCTCTCTCTCTCTCTCGAGACTGGTTGTCTTCCTTTCTTACAGCCTGCCCTGAGGCTCCCACCACTGGTCACCTGTACAGCCTGTCTGCCTTCAGAAAATCTGTTAAATTTATCTGGAATCAAATGTCACTAGCTTGCTTCCTTTTGCACTATGCAAAGTCCAGAAGTCTGGTCTCAGCCGAACCGCCTCGGCCTTCCATTGTGCTCGGATGTTAACAGCTGCTGGGTACATTTGCGGCCTCAGAATTACTGACTCCTTGGGGGGAATTTTATGCTCTCCCATGTGGCGGGTTTGGAGACAGGGAGAGCATAAATTCAGGTGGGATGGTGGTTGGGGCGACCCCGCCACCTTCCCGCCTCCGCCAAAATTAAGTCCAGGATGGGAAGGCCTGTGTATGTCGCAATTAATGCCCAATTAAGGGCCTCATCCCACTACCACAATTAGCCATGTGGCAAGCAGCCCTGACACCGCATGGGAAGCATGGCATGAATAACCGTGCGGTTTGCTTCCCGACTCCGGGGGTGGTGGGGGCAGGGTGGCTCTTGTTAAAAGGCACTTTACTGCCTGAACGAGAGACCCAGCATCGGGAAGGGGAGGCCTGATGAGAGACACCCCCCCTCCCCATGCTAATGACCCTCCTCCCCCGTGACCCCCATACTACAAGACCCCTCCCTCCCTGACTTGCCTGTGGTCTTGGTCCAGCAATGTTCCTGGGCCTCTGGTAGTTGCTCCACCAGCAGAAGCCACCGCCTAATTGGCACTAGATTCGGCGGGCCTTCTACAGAATAGGCAACGCAGGGTTCTCAACGTCGAGACCCCCGTCACCATAATAAAATCCCGGCCCTTGTTTACGATTCGAGGGTGAAACTCATTGTTCTTCAGGTGTTACCCCTGCAGTCTCTGTTTTTTTGAACAAAGTCTATGATCCGTGTTCTCTGTTGTCTTGGCAACCAAGATTTTCTGTCTTGTCCATAAGCGGAGTGAATGTGAGGTCACCTGACTTCTCCAATTCCATCTTAAACGCTTAAAAATCTCAGTTTTTAAAACATAATCACATTACAAAGTCCAGCGTTCATAACATGAAGGCATCGTCAATAGTGCTATCAAGTGGCACTTGCTTAGCAACAACCTGCTCAGTGATGCTCAGTTTAGGTTCTGCCAGAGCCACAGCTCCAGACCTCATTACAGCCTTTGTTCAAACATGGACAAAAGAGCTGAACTCAAGAGGTGAGGTGAGAGTGACTGCCCTTGACATCAAGGCAGCATTTGACCAAGTATGGCATCAAGGAGCCCTGGCAAAACTGAAGTCAATGGGAATAAGGGGCAAAACTCTCCATTGGCTGGAGTCATAGTTAGCACAAAGGAAGATGGTTGTGGTTAATAAAAGCATAACACTGCGGATGCTGGAAATCTGAAATAAAAACAAGAAATGCTGTAACCACTCAGCAGGTCTGGCAGCATCTGTGGAAAGAGAAGCAGAGTTAACGTTTCGGGTCAGTGACCCTTCTTCGGAACTCTTCGGAAGATGGTTGTGGTTGTTGGAGGTCAATCATCTGAGCTCCAGGACATCACTGCAGGAGTTCCTCAGGGTAGTGTCCTAGGCCCAACCATCTTCAGCTGCTTCATCAATGACCTTCCTTCAATCATAAGGTCAGAAGTGGGGATGTTCGCTAATGATTGCACAATGTTCAGCACCATTCATGACTCCTCAGATACCGAAGCAGTCCATGTAAAAATGCAGCAAGACCTGGACAATATCCAGGCTTGGGCTGATAAGTGGCAAGTAACATTCGCGCCACACAAGTACCAGGCAATAACCATCTCCAACAAGAGAGAATCTAACCATCTCCCCTTGACATTCAACGGCATTACAATCGCTGAATCCCCCACTATCAACATCCTGGGGGCTACCATTGAGCAGAAACTGAACTGGAGTAGCAAAATAAATACCGTGGCTACAAGAGCAGGTCAGAGGCTGGGAATCCTGAGGCGAGTAACTCACCTCCTGACTCCCCAAAGCCTGTCCATCATCTACAAGGCACAAGTCAGGAGTGTGATGGAATACTCTCCACTTGCCTGGATGGGTGCAGCTCCAACAACACTCAAGAAGTTCAATACCATCCAGGACAAAGCAGCCCACTTGATTGACACCCCATCCACAAACATTCACTCCCTCCACCACCGACACACAGTGGGAGCAGTGTGTACCATCTACAAGATGCATTGCAGCAACTCACCAAGGCTCCATAGACAACACCTTCCAAACCCGCAACCTCTATCACCCAGAAGGACAAGGGCAGTAGATGCATGGGAACATCACCACCTGCAAGTTCCCCTCCAAGCCACACACCATCCCGACTTGGAACTATATCGCCATTCCTTCACTGTCACTGGGTCAAAATTCTGGAACTCCCTTCCTAACAGCATGGTAGGTGTACCTACCCCACATGGACTGCAGCATGGTGAGTCCAGAACCAAGGGTCACAGTCTCAGGATGTGGGGTATGCCATTTAGAACTGAGATGAGGAGAAATCTCTTCACTCAGAGGGTGGTGAACCTGTGGAATTCTCTACTGCAGAAGGCAGGGGAGGCCAAATCATTAAATATATTCAAGAAGGAGATAGATATATTTCTTAATGCCAAAGGGATCAAGGGATATAGGGAAAAAGCAGGAACAGGGTACTGAATTAGACGATCAGCCATGATTTTTTTTGAATGGCAGAGCAGGCCCGAAGGGCCGGATGGTCCATTCCTGCTCATATTTTCTATGTTTCTATGTTCAAGGAGGCAGCTCACCACTACCTTCTCAAGGGCAATTAGGGATGGGCAACAAATCCTGGCCTAGCCAGTGACGTCCACATCCCAGGAACAAATACAAAAAAGTTGGTAATGCTGTTGAATGTCAAGGGAAGATGGTTAGATTCTCTCTTGTTGGAAAAGGTCATTGCCTGGTACTTGTGTGGCACAAATGTACTTGCAACTTATCAGCCCAAGCCTAAATGTTGTCCAGGTCTTGCTGCATGTGGGCACAGACTGTTTCAGTAGCTGAGGAGTGACAAATGGGACTGACCATTGCAATCACCAGTGAATATTCCCACTTCTGACCTTATGATGGAGGCTAGTTTATTGATGAAGGAGCTGAAGATAGTTGGACCTAGGACATTACCCCGAGGAAGTCTTGCAGTGATGTCCAGGGGCTGAGATGATTGGTTTCCAACAACCACAATAATCTTTCTTTGTGCTCGGTATGACTCCAACCAATGGAGGGTTTTCCACCTGATGCCCATTGATTCCAGTTTTGCTAGGGCTCCTTGATGCCATACTCAGTCGAATGCTGCCTTGATGTCAAGGGCAGTCACTCTCACTTCACCTCTGGAATTCAGCTCTTTTATCCATGTTTGGACCAAGGCTGTAATGAGGTCAGGAGCCGAGTGGCCCTGGCGGAACTCAAACTGAGCGTCACTGAGCAGGTTATCATGGACTAAATGCCGCTTGATAGCATCGTTAACGATACCTTCCGTCACTCTGCTGGTGATTGAGAGGAAACTGATAGGGTGATAATTTGCCAAATTGGATTTGTCCTGCTTTTTGTGGACAGGACATAACTGGCCTGTTTTCCACATTGTTGGGTAGGTGCCAGCGTTGTAGCTGAACTGGAACAGTTTGGCTAGGGGCACGGTTAGTTTTGGAGCACAAATCTTCAGTGCTACAGCTGGGATGCTGTCAGGCCCATAGCCTTTTCTGTATTCAGTGCTTTCAGCCATTTCTCAATTTCACATGGAGTGAAATGAATTGCCTGAAGACTGCCAACTGTGATGCTGGGAACCTCAGGAAGAGGCCGAGATGGATCTTATACTCGGTACTTCTGGCTGAAGATGGTTGCAAATGCTTCAGCCTTGACTTTTGCACTGATGTGCTGGGCTCCCCCATCACTGAGGAAAGGAATGTTTGCAGAACCGCCTCCTCCTGTTTGTTGTTTAATTATCCACCACCATTCATGACAGGATGTTGCAGAACTACACAGCTTTTATCTGATCTCTTGGTTGTGGGATTGCTTAGCTCTGTCTATAGAATGCTGTTACAGTTCTGAGGCTGATTCACTCCTCTCAATAGGATCACTTCAAAAAAATATTATTATTAAGCAGGAGACCCTTTAGGGCCACAGGGAATTGATGATGATTGGCTCTTGTCTGGGTTTACTCAGTAGATAATGACCTCAGAATGGGGATGGTATCCTTCCAGCCACTTTAACACCAGCAATTCACCCACCACCATTTTAAAAGAACCTCCCTCGGGTGTCCAAATCACCTGACCTTTTGAGGCGATGGCCCCTTTAATACAGGAATCAGGGTCCAAGGATGGAATTAGGACCCAATTGCCATTTGAGGTTGGAACAGGACAGAGCCTGAATCGTGTTCACTCCGACCACTCTCGTGGGAATGGGAGAGTCGAGGCCCAGCAAATGGGAGCACCATTGTGCTGGTTTCTAAATCCTAACAGTGCTCCCTGTCCCAGCAGTGTGCTGGTGTGTGGTGCTGACAGCCCTCCCTGTCCCAGCAGTGTGCTGATGTCTGGTGCTGACAGCTCTCCCAGTCCCAGCAGTGTGCTGGTGTGTGGTGCTGACAGCTCTCCCTGTCCCAGCAGTGTGCTGGTGTGTGGTGCTGACAGCTCTCCCTGTCCCAGCAGTGTGCTGGTGTCTGGTGCTGACAGCTCTCCCTGTCCCAGCAGTGTGCTGGTGTCTGGTGCTGACAGCTCTCCCTGTCCCAGCAGTGTGCTGGTGTGTGGTGCTGACAGCTCTCCCTGTCCCAGCAGTGTGCTGGTGTGTGGTGCTGACAGCTCTCCCTGTCCCAGCAGTGTGCTGGTGTCTGGTGCTGACAGCTCTCCCTGTCCCAGCAGTGTGCTGGTGTGTGGTGCTGACAGCTCTCCCTGTCCTAGCTGGTCCTTGCCTTTGGGTGCCAATGATTTTCATTGACCTGTCTCTGTCTTCTGATAATGGGAATGGACTGCTTGCTATTCTTTCGATGTCATTACCCATCCTGCTCTGATTGTTTTATCTGTAACCTTGTTCTGAAAATATTCAGAGACGTCCTGGCCCCAATGTAACCCCTTTCCTTTCTAGTTATTCAGTTTTATCACTGGCAATGAATAGGAATGACCTCACTGAGCACACAATGAAACTGCTCCCTGTACGCTTGATTTGGAGAGGGCTGACATCAGGATAGAAAGCCCTTGTAACTATGTTGCAGCTCAGCACGCCCTCAGAATGAGTGCGTGCAATGGATCAATGCTCAAGTGCAGTAACAGCTGTTACATTGGGAACTCACAGAATGATCCTCAAAGAAAAAGGTTATTTTATTGTGGGTGATAGTTTAAAATGGGCAATATCAAATTGAAGCATAGAGAACAGAAAATTTATGGCACAGAAGGCCTGTGCTGGCCAAAGAAAAGCTGACAAGCCAAATCCCACTTTCCAGCTCTTGGTCCATAGCCCTATAGTTTACGTCACTTCAAGTGCATATCCAAGTATTTCTTAAATGCAATGAGGGTTTCTGCCTCTACCACCCTTTCAGGCAGTGAATTCCAGACCCACAACCACCCTCTGGCTGAAAATATTTCTCCTCAACTTCCCTCTAATCCTCCTGCCAATTTATTTTAAATCTATCACTCCTGGTTATTGACTTCTCTGGTAAAAGAAATAAGCCCTTCCTATCCATTATATCAAGGCCCCTCATAATTTTATACACCTCAATCTCCCCCTAAATCACCTCTGCTCCAGAGAAAACACCCCCAGCCTATACAACTTTCCTCAAAGCTAAAATCTCCATTCCTGACAAAATCCTCGTAAATCTGCTTTGTACCTTCCTCTCTAGTGCGATCATGTCCTTCCTGTAATGTGGTGACCAGAACTGTACACAGTTTTGATCTAATTACTGTTTTATACAGTTCTAGCATAAACTCCCTGCTCCTATAATCTATGCCTTGTCAATAAAGGAAAGTATCCCATGTGCATTCTCAACCACCTTATCTACCTATCTTGCTACCTTCAGAAATCTGTGGACATGCACTCCTAGGTCCCTCTCTTCCTCTACACTTCTCAGTATCCTACCATTTACTGTGTATTCCTTTGCCTTGTTAGCCTTCCCCAAATGCATCACCTCACACTTCTCCGGACTGAATTCCATTTGCCACTTTTCTGCCCACCTGACCAGTCCATTGCTATCTCCCTGCAGTCTACAGCTTTCTTCCTCACTATCAACCACACTGCAAACTTCTTAAACATGCCCTCTACATTTAAGTCTAAAACAGTAATATATACCACAAAAAACAAGGAATCTTGTACGGAGCCCTACGAAACCCTACTAGAAACAGCCTGCCTGTCACAAAAACAACCGTCAACCATTACACTTTGCTTCCTACCACTGAGTCAATTTTGGATCCAACTTGCCACTTTCCCTTGGATCCCATGGGCTTTTACATTTCTGATCAGTCTGCCATGTGGGACCTTGTCAAAAGCCTTGCTAAAATTCATGCCACTACATCAAATGCATCGTCTTCATCGACCCTTCTTGTTGCCTTCTCGAAAAATTCAATCAAGTTAGTCAGACATGACTTTCCTTTAATAAATCCATTTAATTAATTAATTGATTGGTTGATTGATTAAGTCTAAATGACGATTTAAACAGTCAGAATTTTTTTCAATAAAAGTGCCTACCACCAAGGTTAGGCTAACTGGCCTGTAATTACTTGGTCTATCCCTCCCGCCCTTTTTAAAAAATGTTACAATGATAAAATGTTAGCAGTCTTCTAGTCCCCCAGCATCACACCGTTAGCCAGAGTGGATTGGAAAATGATGGTTATTTCTTCCCTTTGCAGCTTGGAATCCATTTTTTTTTTTAGAGATACAGCACTGAAACAGGCCCTTCGGCCCACCAAGTCTGTGCCGACCATCAACCACCCATTTATACTAATCCTACATTAATCCCATATTCCTACCACATCCCCACCTTCCCACAATTCTCCAACCACCTACCTATACTAGGGGCAATTTACAATGGCCAATTTACCTGTCAACCTGCAAGTCTTTGGCTGTGGGGGGAAACCAGAGCACCCGGCGAAAACCCACACGGTCACAGGGAGAATTTTCAAACTCCGCACAGGCAGTACCCAGAATTGAACCCGGGTCGGTGGAGCTGTGAGGCTGCGGTGCTAACCACTGCACCACTGTGCCGCATTTCATCTGGGCCTGGTGGTTTATCTACTTTCAAAAATGCTAAACCCCTTAATGTTTGTTCCCTCACTATGTTTACCCCATCCAATATTCCACACTTCTACTCCTTAACTACGATGTCTGCATTTTCCCTCTCTTGTGAAGACAGCTATGAAGTATTCATCAAGAACTGTTTTCACACTCAAGTTACCTTTTTGGTCTCTAATTGACCCTACTCTTTCTTTAGTTATCCCCTTGCTCTTTATGTATTCATAAAACGTCTTAGAGTTTTCCTTGATTTTACTGCCAATATCTTTTCATGCTCTCTCTTTGCTTTGTTAATTTCCTTTTTAATTTTACCCCTGCACCTTCTATACTCCTCCAGGCTTTCTGCAGTATTGAGCTCTCAGTACCTGACATAAGCTTCCCTTTTTTAGCCTTATCCCACTCTGTATGCTCTTTGACATCCACTGGGGTCTAGATTTGAGAGTCCCACTCTTTTTCTTTGTGGGGACATATTTGTTCTGAACCTTATACCTCCTGCTCAAATGCCTCCCACTGCTTTGACATTTACCTTCAAGTAACTGTTTTCAGTCTGCTTTTGCCAAATCACCTCAACTTAGAAAAATTGGCTTTACTCCCAGCAGTGTAATTGCCCCTTTTCTCCCCTCAGTTCAACCCATATGGCCTCATTTGATGATCCGTCTAGCATATCATCCCTCTTCAGAGCTGTGATTGTTTCTTTACCCAATATTTTAGGCTGCGTTTGCTGACAACGCAACCACTAGGTAGCGCAGTATTGGCACATGTACAAATGCAGCCTCATCAACTGAGACGTCACTGTCTGCGACGTCTCAGACAGCTGCCAGTAACAAAGATGGCACTGCTCAATTTGTCACAAAAAACTAATTAAACCCAAACCTTCTCAATGGCTGCGATCACTGCCTCCATCCCATCCTCAACACAATCCCGCTCCCTCCTGTGCCTGTCTGCTCGCCGGTCGCTCCCCACTTCACTGCTTCCTGCTCTCAGCCACTCGCTCCCCAGCTCGCTGCTTCCCCCCCTTTAGCCACTCGCTCCCCACCTCACTGCTTCCCCCCCTTTAGCCACTCGCTCCCCACCTCACTGCTTCCTCCTCTCAGTCACTCGCTCCCCAAGTCGCTGCTTCCTCCCCTTCAGCCACTCACTCCCCGCGTCACCCCATTACCCTCAGTGGCTCCTTCTCTGCCGCTTCTCCGGGTGGCAGTTGGCTGGGGGGGTGGGGGGGGAGGGGGGCTAGCGGTGAAGCAGCTGAAGCGGCGATGCGGGGAGCAAGTGGCTGGGGGGTGGTTAGGTGAGGGGAGGTGCAGAAGTGGCAAGGCCGGGAGCGAGTACCCAAAGCAGCAAGGCCAGGAACAAGCGGCCAGTGGGGGGGGGGGGCGTAAGCGGCGAGGCCTGGCGCTTGCAGCCATTGAGGGGTGAAGCATGCTCGGACGTCATTATGTCTGGCATCATTGTGTGGTGATATTGGTGCGTGCATGCGCAGATTCATATTGGCAAGCTGACAAACGTTTCGGCGCACTGATGACATTGGCGATCGCTCTGCGCATGCTTTGCGTCCCACTCTATCCCATTTGAAACCCTATAACCAGGAACATTGAGCTGCCATTCGTGTCCTTCTTTAAGCCATGTTTCAATAATAACTATCTGTACTCTCAGCTCATCTGCCTTATTCACTAGACTCCTTACATTGAAGTATTTACTACCAATCACTGAACAACTCCCTCATTGTCTATTTCTAGCCTTTGTTTCCTCTTTCTTCCATACTTGCTTACTAATTTTGGTGCTAATTGGGGTGCCAATCAAGCAGGCTGCTTTGTCCTGGATGCACCCATCCAGGCAAGTGGAGAGTATTACATCACACTCCTGACTTGTGCTTTGTAGATGGTAGACAGGTTTTGGGGAGTCAGGAGGTGAGTTACTCGCCGCAGGATTCCTAGCCTCTGACCTGCTGTTGTTGCCACGGTATTTATATGGCTACTCCAGTTTAGTTTCTGGTCAATGATAGGCCCTAGGATGTTGATAGTGGGGGATTCAGCGATGGTAATGCCATTGAATGTCAAGGGGAGATGGTTAGATTCTCTCTTGGTGTAAATGTTCATTGCCTGGCACTTGTGTGGTGCAAATGTTACTTGCCACTTATCAGCCCAAGCCTGGATATTGTCCAGGCCTTGCTGCATTTCTACACGGACTGCTTCAGTATCTGAGGAGTCACGAATGGTGCTGAACATTGTGCAATCATCAGCGAACATCCCCACTTCTGACCTTATGATTGAAGGAAGGTCATTGATGCGGCAGCTGAAGATGGTTGGGCCTAGGACACTACCCTGAGGAACTCCTGCAGTGATGTCCTGGAGCTCAGATGATTGACCTACAACAACCACAACCATCGTTCTTTGTGCTCGGTATGACTCCAACTAGAGGAGAGTTTTCCCCCTGATTCCCATTGACCTCAGTTTTGCTAGGGCTCCTTGATGCCATACTCGGTCAAATGCTGCCTTGATGTCAAGGGCAGTCACTCTCACCTCACCTCTTGAGTTCAGCTCTTTTGTCCATGTTTGAACCAAGGCTGTAATGAAGTGAGGAGCTGAGTAGCCCTGGCCGAACCCAAACTGAGCGTCACTGAGTGGGTTGTTGCTAAGCAAGTGCCGCTAAACAAAATTAAAGCGCATGGGATTGGGGGTAATATACTAGCATGGATTGAGGATTGCGTAACAGTCAGAAAACAGAGAGTAGGAATAAATGGATCATTCTCAGGTTGGCAGGCTGTGATTAATGCCACAAGGATCAGTGCTTGGGCCCCAGCTGTTCATAATCTATATCAATGATTTGGATGTGGGGACCAATTGTAATATTTCCAAGTTTGCAGATGGGAAACTTGGTGGGAATGTGAGTTGTGAGGATGATGCAAAGAGGCTTCAAGGGGATTTGGACAGGCTGAGTGAGTGGGCAGGAACATGGCAGATGGAATATAATGTGGATAAGTGTGAGTTTATCCACTTTGGTAGGAGGAACGGAGGGGCAGAGTATTCCTTAAATGGTGAGAGATTGGAAAGTGTTGGTGTCCAAAGGGACTGGGTGTCCTTGTTCATAAGTCACTGAAAGCTAGCAAGCAGGTGCAGCAAGTAATTAGAAACGCAAACGGTATGTTAGCCTTTATCGCAAGAGGATTTGAGTACAGGAGCAGAGAAATCTTTCTTCAATTGTATAGAGCATTGATGAGGCCGCACCTGGAATACTGTGTGCAGTTCTGGTCCCCTTGCCTGACGAAGGATATACTTACCATAGAGCGAGTGCAGCAGAGGTTCACCAGACTGATTCCTGGGAACCAAGAACCACTGCATTAATGTACCCAATAACCACTACGCCATTGTATCCATTAACCATTGCACCAATGTACCCAATAACCACTACACCAACATACCCATTAAGGACTACACCACCATATCCAATAACACTACTCCACTGTATCCAATGACAGCTACATCAATGTGCTCAATAACCACTACTCCACCGTACCCAATAAACACAACACCAGTGCACCAAATGACTACTACACAACTGTACCCAATGACTACATCACCATAACCATTAACCATTACACCCCGTACCTGTTAACCACTACAACCCGTACCCATTAACTATTACACCACTGTACCCATTAACCATTGTACCACAGTACCGATTAGCCACTACACTGCGGCACCCATTAACCACTGCACCCCCGTATGCATTAACCACAACATCAGGATACCAATTAACCACTACAACAGTATAGGTATAGTAGTTTGCCAATTATCCATAAGTGCACTGTACCCATTAACCACAAGACCAGCATACCCATTAACCACTACATCACCATTACCAATAAGCACTAGACCACCATACCCAATGACCGCAATACCACAGTCCCCGTTATCCACTCCACCACCGTATCCACTAACCACGACACCACCGTACCTATAACCACTATATCAGTGTCCCAATAACCACTATATCACTGTACCCATTAACTGCTACACCGCCGTACCCATTATCCACTACACCACTGTATCCATTAGCCACTACACTACTGTCCCCTTTAACCATTACATCACAGTACCCGTTAACCACTACACATCTGCACCTATTAACCACCAGATCACCAATTATCCATAAATGCTCTGTACTCAATAACCACAAGACCACAATACCTACTAACCGCTACATCACCATATCCAACAGCCATTGCATCAATGTACCCAATATCCACTCCGTCATCGTACCAAGTAGCCAACACACTACTGTACCGATTAAGCTCCACATAACTATATCCAGTAACCGCTATATTACTGTACCCAATAAGCACTACAAAACCGTACCCAAAAAGCACTCCACCACTGTACGCATTTACCACTACATCACTGTACCCAAAATCACTACACCACCACACCTATAACCACTACACCACCACACCTATAACCACTACACCATGTACCCATTAACCCTACACCACAGTACCCATTTAGTATTACACCACCGTACCCAATAACCACTACACCACCATATACAATAACCACTACATCACCGTACCCATGTTGGACTACACCACCATACCCAATAACCACTACATCCTGTACCCATTAACCACCACACCACCGTACCCAGTAACCACAGCAGCACTGTATCCATTAACCACTACACCACTGAACTCATTAATCACTAAATAGGCATACCAATTAACCACTACAGCAGCATACATATTAACCATTATAGTCGCTTGCCAATTATCCAAAAATGCTTGTATCCAACAACCACAAGACCAGCATATCCATTAACCACTACATAACCAAACCCATTAACCACTACACCATCATGAACCGGACGGACCACCCGGCATCGAACAGCACTGTGGGTGTACCTACCCCAAATGGACTGCAGCGGTATAAGAAGGCAGCTCACCACCACCTTCTCAAGGGCAATTAGGGATGGGCAATAAATGCTGGCAAAGCCAGTGACGCCCACATCCCATGAATGAATAAAAAAAAATATCCATTAAGCACTACAACTCAGCATACATTAACTGCTACAACACCATGAACATTAAGTACTACAATTCTGTATGAATTAACCACTACACAACCTTTCCCATTAGCCATAACTCTTCTCTACCCATTAACTATTACACCACCATACCTATTAACCACTACACCAACCTAAAGCCTGGCTCGGGTATAAAATTAAAACCCAACCTGGGCACGCCCCAACCACAGCCAACCCGAACCTGAACCCGACCCAAGCCCGAATCCTTTAATTATTTTTCGTGCCCGATCCGACCCGACACAAATATCCTTCATCCGTTTCGGCAGCAGGCTATTCCTGCAGATGGAGTTGTGGGGAATTTTGGTAAGCCTGATACTGTGACTTCCCGGAAGCAGCACTGTCCAGCCCGAATGCTGGACTCGGAATATAGACCCGACCCCGACACATGTAGTTGGGCTCGGGTTGGGTAGCCAGGCTATACACCAACCTACCCATTAAGCATTACGCCGCTCTACCCATTAATCGCTACACAACCATATCTATTAGCCACTACACCATGTACCCATTGGCCACTCGCTCACCATACCCATTAAACAGTGCACCGGCATACCGCTTAGCCACACCACTGTGCTCATTATCCAAGGCACCACTGTACCCATTAACCAACACACCAAAGTACCCCTTAACGCATAGACCAGCGTACCATTTAACCATTTAAACTCATCACTATCATAACCATTAACCATTACACCAGTGTACCATTTAAGCACACCAGCATACCCATTAAGCACTGCAAGTGGAGCTGGAGGAAAGGCAAGAAAGGGATTAGAGAGGAGACCTGCAGTAAAGGGTTAGCAGCGATCCCAGATGATGGGCCCAATGGACTCCTCCCCCCCCCGGCTATGATTTGCAGGAATCAGTTCACCTGAGGCTGCGCAGCACGCGGAGAGGAGGCGGGAAGCCCAGCAGGGAGCCGCTGATCACATGACCTCAACGACATGACATCAAACGTTCGTCTCCGCCCTGTTTGTGCCGGACGTGACGCAGGGAGGTGGTCTTGGCAGCGTACCGGCCCGTGGGTGGGAGAAGGCGGTGCCCGTGCAGCGGCCGGAAGCCTGATCCAGTGGTATTGGCCGCCGCGCCTCCCGATTCCATGAGCACCAGTTGCAGCTTCGGGTGAGTCCGCTTTAGTGTCAGCCCGGCCCGGGGGAACGGGACCCACCTGCATCCCTGCTATGGTCTGGGTCGAAGATCGGGTTTCCTGGGGGTGCCATCGTAATAGATGGGGGTGACTGGGGCCTCCCCCCCCCGAACTAGGGTCTACTTCCACCCTTCATAGGAACAGGTGAAGCTAGTTTAACTCCTTGAACCTGTTCTGTCATTCGGTGGGATCATGGTTAATCTGTGCCTTAACGCCTTCTACCCACCATGGTTTTGTGTCCCTTAATACCCTTATCTAAAAATCTTATCAATCTCACTTTTGAAAGTTGCAGCTAACCTCAAGTGTCACTTGGGCGAGAGTTCTTGGTTTCCACTAACCTTTGTATGAAGAAGGTTTTCCTGACCACACCCCACTGCCCGGATTGGCTTGGCTTGGCTCGGCTCTAATTTTAAGGTTATGTCCCCTTGTTCATCCATGGAATTGGTCACCCCCTTCAAAGAAAAGGTTGCAAGTTTGTCGAGCACTACTTGCATTGAAAAAATCTGTACTAACTCTCCACTGTTATCCCATATTTACTAATTGGATATTGAGTTATAGATTGTAAGAATTTGGCCATGACAAGTTAAACAAACTGAAGAACAATTTTTTATTTATTTATTTTATTTAGAGATACAGCACTGAAACGGGCCCTTCGGCCCACCGAGTCTGTGCCGACCAACAACCACCCATTTTTAAACTAGCCCTACAGTAATCCCATATTCCCTACCTACACTAGGGGCAATTTACAACGGCCAATTTATCCATCACCTGCAAGTCTTTTGGTTGTGGGAGGAAACCGGAGCACCCGGCGAAAACCCATGCGGTCACAGGGAGAACTTGCAAACTCCGCACAGGCAGTACCCAGAATCGAACCCGGGTCCCTGGAGCTGTGAGGCTGCGGTGCTAACCACTGTGCCATCCAGTGAGAATGAGAAGGATGTTTGAGGTGTGGTAATCCACAGAACCCGAACAACTGGGTGGATATTTAAAGCATAACATTCAATCATACAGATTATGATAATGCATATTGGATTTTAGCCATTATTTCACAAGATGAATTTTCGTACATCATTCTGTCATAGGCCTCACCTATGTCAACATTACATGTCATTAGGCATATGAGCATGTGTTGAGAGGAGACAATGTCTTTGCTTCAGACACCATGGGATGTTTTGCAACATTAAAGATCGTGTATAAATACAGGTTGACCTGGCCATTTGGGCTGATCCAGGCAGCACTTCTTCACAAAGGGTAGTGGAAATCTGGAGCTCACTTCCCCCAAAAAGATGTTGAATTGCAGGAACAATTGAAAATTTCAAACATGAGTGATACATTTTTGTTAGATAAGGGTATTAAGGTTTATGGGAACAAGGTGCATAAATGGAGTTAAGGTACAGATCAGCCACGGCAGAACAGGCTCGAGGGGCTGCTTCCTGTTCCGATGCCAGAGTGTCCCTGAACTCAGTCAATTTTTTTTATATTGGATTTTCAGGCAACAACTTCACCAATATTCAAAGACTGTAGGCCACCAAATGGTTTATGAGTCATAATGCAATGAGGTAGTACATGGTTTGTATTTGCAAGAACGTTAGTCATTGGCATGAGGCTAAGTGAAGATTTTAGACTGACTGTCCTTCACCAGTTTTGAAAATGATGGAGAAGCTTCCAGTTATGATATCGTCAGTTGATTCCTGCTTGCCAGTCTGTAGGGTTGGGTATGATTGTATGATTTTATGATTCTTGGGGCATCTGTCTACACCAACAGCTTGATAAGTAAATATCAAAGAAATCGGGAAAGGTTGCCCACATTGTGTTAGAATTCAGAAAACTAGTTGAAGGATAGCACTGGAGCAAATTTTTACTCAGTCCTATATATATTTAGAGAGTAAAACATTCCAAACACACATTGCTGTATCAATAGTGCCTCTTATGTGCTCAAGTGAAACCTCTGTTAATACCCACCACCTGTGTAAAATTAAATACAATTAATATACAATGAACAGATTGGGGGTCTTGATAGTGGGTAGATAAAGGAACATGGGGGGATCATTTTAACCAGGAGTGATTTTTTTTTTCCCACTTGTGTGCCTTACAGTGAGAAGGTGCTGTGTCTGCATTGACGAGGGCGACAGTTTGATTTGCTCCGTGGGACCTTCCCAATGTCGGAACTATCTGCCCAGGTTGTGCCCGTATTTCAGGGTGGGCAGCCGAGAGAAAGTGCCTCAGAAAACCATCAGACCAACTCGGTGAGACCTCACATTTCTCATTTAGATCTCCTACTTCAAAATTGCAAAGATTTTGTTGAGAAGTAAGGAGAAACTGTTTTTGTTGGCAGAAAGGTCAGTAGCAGGGCGGCACCAATTTAAGATAATTGGCACAAAACAAAACTGACGGGGTAATGAGCAGACCCTTTCTTTACATTGTGAGTTATGATGATCTGGGATGCACTGTCTGAAAGGCTGGTGGAAACAGATTCAATGGTAACTTTCAAAAGGGAATTGGATAAATACTTAAAGGAAAAAATTACAGGACTGTGTGCAGAGAGCAAAGGCGTGAGACGAAATGGATAGTTCTTTTAAAGAGCCGAATGACCACCTAAGCTATCTGATTCTATGATGTTTTGGTTTCTGATGAAAAAGTATAGATGATCACAATACGTCTGATTGATCAAGAACAATTTCTTGTTGATTTTAAATAGGGCTAGAGTTGTCAAACACATGCGAGTGTGTCCTGTTTTCAGGCGCAACTGTTAACTTGATTTTGGTCAGTGTTTGACAACTGGTAGAAATTCCAATGGATGCTGCTCTTTCTCTTCAATTACTTGTGTGTGCCAGTAATAGTCTGTTTTGGTAGTATCGATAAATTGCTTTGGTATTTGGACAATTGGTTTTTGCATTTCAAGATGTTGCATGTTGAATTTTTTAAAAAGCTTAACTTTTCAACATTCTTCTGATTTTCTGTTCTCGTTTCCAGTACAGGATGCTTGCTCCAAATATATAATTCCCCATAATGTTCTAGGAAATTACATCTTTAATTTTCTGAGAATTTTTTCCGACATGCCCTTTCTTTGTTGATGCACCTGGAATCTGAGCGCAACTGTGAATAGTTAGTGCAGTTGTGAAGCATTTTTATTTAGTGAATTAAAAAGGTAGGTCATTCTTGTCACATTGTTAGCATGGCAGGTGTGTTGAAAATGTTTTCTATTCGTTCATAGGATGTGTGCATCGCTGGCTAGGCCAGCATTTGTTGCCCAACACTAATTGCCCTTGAGAAGTTGTTGGTGAGCTACCTTGTTGAACCGCTGCAGTCCGTGTGGTGTAGGTACACCCACAGTGCTGTTAGGGGGGGGGAGTTCCAGGTTTTTGACCCAGTGACAGTGAAGGAACGGCAATATAGTTCCAAGTGGGGATGATGTGTGACTTGGAGGGAACTTGCAGGTGGTGGTGTTCCCATGTGTCTGCTGCCCTTGTCCTTCTAGGTGGTAGAGGTCGCGGGTTTGGAAGATGCTGTCAAAGGCGCCTTGGTGAGTTACCAAGCCCGTATGTTTGTGAAAAAATGTTGAAGATTTTTAAAAAATTCATTCATGGGATGTGGGTGTCGCTGGCTAGGACAGCATTTATTGCCCATCCCTGATTGCCCTTGAGAGGGTGGTGGTGAGCTGCCCTCTTGAACCGCTGCAGTCCATGTGAGGTAGGTACACCCACCGTGCTGTTAGGAAGGGAGTTCCAGGATTTTGACTTAGCAACAGTGAAGGAACAGCAATATAGTTCCCAGTCAGGATGGTGTGTGACTTGGAGGGAACTTGCAGGTAGTGTTCCTATGCATTTGCTGCCCTTGTCCTTATAGTTGGTTGAGGTTGCGGGTTTGGAAGGTGCTGTCTAAGGAGCCTTGGTGCGTTGCTGCAGTGCATCTTGATTATGGTACACACTGCTACCACTGTGCATCAGTGGTGGAGGGAGTGAATGTTTGTGGATGGGGTGCCAATGAAGTGGGCTGCTTTGTCCTGGATGGTGTCGAGCTTCTTGAGTGTTGTTGGAGCTGCACCCATCCAGGCAAGTGGAGGGTATTCCATCACACTCCTGACTTGTGCCTTGTAGATGGTGGACAGGCTTTGGGAGTCAGGAGGTGAGGTACTGTCTGTAGGATTCCTAGCCTCTGACCTGCTCTTGTAGCCACTGTATCTATATGGCTACTCCAGTTTAGTTTCTGGTCAATTGTAGCCCCGAGGATGTTGATAGTGGGGGATTCAGCGATGGTAATGCCATTGAACATCAAGGGGAGATGGTTAGATTCTCTCTTGTTGGAGATGGTCATAGCCTGGCACTTGTGTGGCACGAATGTTACTTGCCACTTATCAGCCCAAGCCTGGATATTGTCCAGGTCTTGCTACGTTTGTGCACGGACTGCTTCAGTATCTGAGGAGTCGTGAATGGTGCTGAACATTGTGCAATCATCAGTGAACATCCCCACTTCTGACCTTACAATTGAAGGAAAGTCATTGATGAAGCAGCTGAAGATGGTTGGGCCTAGGACACTACCCTGAGGAACTCTTGCAGTGATGTCCTGGAGCTCAGATGATTGACCTCCAACAACCACAACCATCTATGTATGTCTAAGATTGAGTATTTGGAAAGTTCATGCTACTTCCATACAATAGGTTCAGTGTTGTAGTTTAATAGCTGTCCAAGTGATTGGACTTTGAATTTTTGGTTCGATGGAGTTTGTAGGATGAATGGGTTTTATTCTTAAAAATTACTTTAGTCACCCACACTCCCGACTGTCTTTTTCGGTTTCTTTTCAATTTCCCAGTCTCTGTTGCTCGGCTTGATTATTTATCATTCTTGGGATTCTCTGTTCTCTGCCTAGCCTTCTCCTCTTATGCTTGGTATAGATTGAGATGCTAGCAGTCCTTATGACTTGTCTGTGGCTATCCTTCATGTACAACAAGACAATGAATGTCCTGAATAGTGACTGAGAATGAGAATAAGGGACATTTTTTTTTAGTTCTCATTTCTTCTTCCTCCTCACACAGCATCTTCACCAATGCATTGCATCTCGACGGTGCTGAGGCCAATTGTAGAGCCTCAATTGCTGCTGGAGCTGATGTCGGGCTAACTCAAGTTGAGAATAGAAACTGGGAGCTTCTGGTCATTACAGCATGGAAGGAGGCCATTCAGCCCATTGAGTCCATGCCAGCTCTTTGTAGAGCAATCCAGTCATTGTGCCCCCTTGTTCTAGATTCCCCCACAAGGGGGAACATCCTCTCAGCATCTACTATCAAGCTGCCTGAGAATCTTGTATGTTTCAATAAGATCACCGTTCGTTCTTCCAAACTCCAATGAATATAGGCCCAACCTGCTCAACCATTCCTCGTAAGACACCTCCTTCATCTTAGGAATCAGCCTAGTGAACCTTCTCTGAACTGCCTCCAATACAAGTATATCCCTCCTTAGATAAGGAGACCAAAACTGTACACAGTACTCTAGGTGTGGTCTCACCAATGCCCTGTACAGTTGTAGCAAGACTTCCCTACTCTTCTACTCCATCCCCCTTGCAATAAAGGCCAACATTCCATTTAAACTGAATTAAGTTGAGTTCAGCTGTGAATTTGCCTTCTTTGGGGCTTGCATTGTTTATCTCCCTTGAAAGATCTAACTGGAACTTTCTTGGTTTGATTATTGTCCTCAACTCGTACACATGTTTGCACTTTGACAATTTAAAAAATATTTTCCCTTTTCTTCATGTAACGCAAGGCTCTCTATTATCTAGCCCCAAGTTGTTGTTTTTTCTTCCGTGAATAAACCCAGATTGTGAATGTTTGTTGCTCCTTTGACAAGAAAGACCACCACAGTCTGATCCAGCTGCATTGTCTTTCTCTTGCCTCAGGTTGCTGAGACCTGTTTTGTGCTATAACTGCCAACCCGACTGAGTGCAGATTTTGAGTTTGGCCTGATCTGTGTTGTTCAGCTCAAGCTGCTTCTACTAACTGAGCTGCGGAGGGTTATGATATTGGATGGATTTAGGTGATGCAACTGCTGTTGATGGAACATCAATATATGGTGCATGATTGAATTGATGTCCTGGTATTTCATTGTTACTTTTCAGGGTTGGGGGTAGGTTTCACAGGCCTTGGTCTGGAAAGATTTATCTTTGCCTTGCCTTATCTGAAAGTTTGTGACTGTTGGGTGAATTGTTGATTTGCGAGGCAATGAATTTGATGAGCTAAGTTGCTTTTTTAAATGTTTAAACATATGAATTTGCAAAAATGAAATTAAAAACTCTATCATGACTCTCCAAGTCCTGTATGCCCATCACCTTTGTGCTTGCTGACTGACATTGACTGGCAATGTCTTGAAAATAAGGATAAAAAATTTTAAAATCAAATCCCTCCAGGCCCTTGCCTCCCTATCTCTGTAACCTCCTCCAATCTCTTGTGCTC
The DNA here is from genome assembly GCF_036365525.1 of Heterodontus francisci. Lineage (NCBI taxonomy): Eukaryota > Metazoa > Chordata > Chondrichthyes > Heterodontiformes > Heterodontidae > Heterodontus > Heterodontus francisci. The sequence continues at coordinate 114,739,604 of NC_090379.1, forward strand.
CTCCAATTCCGACCTCTTGCACATTCCCAACTTCCCTTCACCTCACCCTTGGTGGCTGTGCGTTCAGCTGCCTAGACCCTAAGCTTTAGAATTCCCTCCCTCAACCTCTTCACCTCTCTACCTCTCTTTCCTCATTTGTCGCTCCTTAAAGCCTACCTCTTTGACCAAGCTTTTGATCACCTGTCCTTGTGTGGCTCAAAATCAAATTTTGTCTGCCCCTGTGAAGCACCGTGAGGTGTTTTATTATATTAAAGGTGCTATATAAATGCACGTTGTTGTAACCAATGTTCAATTTACACAGTGTACAAATTACTGCACTTTGTGTGCTTAGCTTCATTCGTAGTCCTATTCTTTGATCTGGCCATAATGCTGACTCATTAGAACCAAACACCTCACTGCCTAGTTGTGTAGGTTTCCCCTGTGTGTTCAGTTCAGTGGCAAACACCTGTCTTGTTCTCTGACCAGGCTTGCCTTGCCGTAGAAAAGAAAACACCCACAATCTGCCAAGGTTGTGAGCAGGACTGTTTGAAAATGGATAGTGCTGATGAAAATGAGGAGTGTGTTCCTTTGCTGACCCTCAGAGAGGCGATGTCTGGCGAGACTGTCAGAGCTGACCAGGTAGGCCACCAGCTGTGATGGAGACAAAGCATCAGAGTTTGTCTAGGCTCTGTGCCTGGTGTAACGGGTGTTTATTCAGACAGCTTTGTTACTGCTGTTTAGCAAGGAACTTATCTCCTGGCACATTGACAAGCAGGAAAAGTCTGTGTTTATACAGAAGGAGAATTTTCCAAGATGAATTTCTAAGTTTAATGTTGAGCAGGAGCTCAACAGTTCCACATCAGCTGTTGGGTGTGTACATGTGGAAGTTGCTGATAACTTTTCGGTGCACTGGGAGCATAGCTTTGCTGAGGGGATTTGTTGTGTGAATAAAGTCAGAATTGAATACGTTTCGAAAGATCTGGTACTCGTTTGGGCTGATTTACTGACTTTAGCTGAGCTTCACTTGGGTATTGGTGATCAAAAGTATTTTTAAAAGATTAAACCATTAAATCAGTTCTTCTAAATGTGTATTTTAGTGTATTTGTTCTTTCTCTCCCCCCAGCCCCATAATCTTTGAGCCTTTACCCACGACATGGGAACATGAAGGTGCCATTCAACCCCTCAAACCTGTTCACTATTCAGTTAGTTGATCTGTGTCTTGACTCCATCTTCCTACCTTTGTTCCCTTGATACCCATACCTAACAAAAGTCTATTGAGCTCAAACTCTTGAATGGTTCAATTGTCCCAGTATCCACAGCATTTTTGAGTAGAGAGAGTTCCAGATTTCCACTACCCTTTTGTGTGGAAAGTGCTTCCTGATTTCACTCCTGAATGGCCTAGCTGTCATTTCAACATTATGTCCTTTGAGGAAATAGTTTGTCCGTATCTACCCTATCAAATCGTTTTAATCATTTTAAAGACCTTGATCAGATCACCTCCCCCCACAACTGTCTAAACTCAAGGGAATTGCTTCCAGTTCTGGTCACCACATTTCAGGAGGGATGTGAGGTTCCTTGAGAGGGTGCAGAAGAGATTTACCGGAATGGTTCCAGGGATGGAGTATTTTAATTACAAGCCTTAAGTTGGAAAAGCTGAGTTTGTTCTCTTTAGAACAAAGGAGATTGAGGGGAGATTTAATAGAAGTGTACAAGATTATGACAGGCTTAAGTTAGACAAGGAAAAATTGTTTCTATTAACAAATGGTACAAGGACTAGGGAACACAGATTGAAAGATTTGGGCAAAATATGCAGGGGGAATATGAGGAAGCACTTTTTTACGCAACGGTGATAATGACCTGGAACTCGCTGCCCACAAGGGTGGTGGAAGCAGAAACAATCAATGACTTCAAGAGGAAGTTGGACGGCCAGCTGAGAGAAATAGACTTGCAGAGCTATGGGGATCGAGCCGGGGAGTGGGACTAATTGTCTAGCTCCCTGGAGAGCGGCATGGACTCAGTGGGCTGAATGGCCTCCTTCTATGCCATAAATGTGTCTCTAACTCTATGAATGCAAATCAATTTATGTAACCTCTCCTAATTTAACCTGTCTGTTACTTACTTTTCTGGGGATAATAATTCTTACAGGTAGCCACAAATGAAAAACCTTCTGATAATTTAGTGGTTAAACATACTGTGTGCTGAGCTATTAAACTACACAGACCAACGCCTCCCAGTTTTAATGCCTGATCTATACAGAGTAAGTGGATCTCGGCTAGAGAGTAACCATTGGGGCATTACTGATGACTTCTGGGGCTTAGGGCTATGGGAGAGGAAAAAATTGGACAGGTTGCCCCATTGCCATTTGCTGTCTGGTGGCTCTTGCAGGAAAGTAAATTTGTGTGGTCCTCGAGAGGGCAGGATGAGTCTCCTCTGTACATGGGCACCTTGCATGGTCAGGTCTCTGGCCTAATGAAATGGGCACTTGCCTGAGTGCTGCTGACTCCATGGGACTGGACGCCAGTGAAAACCCCTCTGGGTTGGGTGCCCCCATGAGAGAATAAAATATTTTGCAAATTAAGTCTAAGATTTGCCTGATTGAGTAAAGTTGCCAGCATTTAAAATTTTAGTTAATTAGTGCTCTTTAAGTGTATTTAAATGCAGATGCAGCTATGCTTATGGTTTCATAGGAAGAATGTATTTGTATATAGATTCTCTACCTTATTGCCATTTTCAAATCCTCAAGTAATATTAGAGGTGGGGAGAAACGTAACTGGTTGACACCACATACGTGTATAAAGGTGTGACTTGTAAGCTAACTGAGTTAGAAGTTCCTGTAACGTTTCCCTTTGGAACTAAAATGTAACAGATGTCAATGTTCAGTAAACTCAAGGACAAATTGAATTACATTTATAAGGAGACTTTGGAACTTCAAAAGCTTTTATATTGCCACATCTAACTGCATGCTGTTACAATAAAACGCAACATCACATATACTTAGTGGAAAAAACAGAGAAGTATAGACCAATTAGCCTAACATCAGTTGTGGGTAAAATGCTAGAATCTATTATTAGGGACTTGGTTACTGGGCAATTAGGAAATCATATGATTAGGCAGAGTCAACACAGATTTATGAAAGGGAAATCGTGTTTTACAAATCTTAGTTTTTTTGAGGATCTAACTAGTAAGATGGATAATGGGAAACCAATGGATGCCACACAAGTTTATGACACAAAATTAGGACTCATGCAATTGGGGGGAATATATTAGCATGAATTGAGGATTGGTTGATTGACAGAAAACAGTGAGTAGGAATAAACAGGCCATTTTTGAGTTGGCTGGCTGTAACTAGCAGGGTACCGCAAGAATCAGTACTTGGAACGCAGTTATTCACAATCTATATTAATGACTTAAATGAGACTGAGTGTAATGTAACCAAGTTTGTTGACGCTGCAAAGTTAGATGGGAAAGCGAACAGTGAGGGGGATGCAAAGAGGTTGCTGAGGTATATAGACAGGTTGGGTGAGTGGGCAAGAACATTGCCATATTGTATTCCATCTGCCAAGTGTGAACTTAGCCACTTTGGTAGAGATAGTAAGTAATTTTTGAATTTTGAGAGACTGGGAAATGTTTGTATTCAGAGGGATCTGGGTGTCCTTGCACATAAATCACAAAGTTAACATGTAGGTGTAGTAAGTGATTAGAAAGGCAAGTGGTATGTTAGTTTTTGTTACACAGGGATTGAAGTACAAGAATAAAGAAGTCGTACTACAATTACACAGGGCATTGGTGAAGCCACATCTGCAGTACTGTGTGCAGTTTTGGACTTCTTACCTGAGAAAGGACATAGTTGCCCTAGAAGGTTCACTCAACTGATTCCTGGGATGAGGTCATTTTGCGATGAAGACTAGGCCTATATTCTCTTACGTTTAGAAGAATGAGAGGTGATCTGATTGAAACATAGAAAATTCTTAAGGGACTTGACAGGGTAGATAGATGCTGAGAAAATGTTTCCTGGCTGGGGGATCTAGAACACAGGGTACCAGTCTCAGAATAAGGGGTCTGCCATTTAGGACTGAGATGAGAAACATCTTCACCCAAAGGGTGTGGATCTTTAGAATTCTCTGAACCGGAGAGCTGTGTCAGTCATGGAGTATATTAAAGGCAGAGGTCAATAGATTAAGTGTTAAGGGATATGAAATATTGTGGGAAGGTAGAGTTGAGGTAAAAGATCAGCCATGATTGTATTGAAGCAGGATTGAAGAGCCAAAAGGCCACTCCTGCTCCTATTTCTTATGTTCTTATGGAGTTCTATTTTACCAATAAACTGTAAAAGGAAATGCTGGTAGCTTGATGGTCTGTCATTTGACTGTTAAACTGTTGGCTAAACAGCCTGACTGACTCAGTAAATTCATCACCTAGTGCAGAACTGAGACATATAGATCAGAATGATTCCGATTCTATCCCTGGCTTCTATTAAGTTAGTCCAGAGAGATGAAAGGAAGAATTTGATAACTGTTCAGCCTCTTTCCTTCATCTACCAAAAGTAGGCAGCGCCGAAAATATTTGAGTTCCAGTGTCACAATGAACAGTAACAGGCAATATGCACTAGACACAATGAGACAGCAATCCTCCTCAGAATTGTCTCCATTGTAAGTTTTTCTCATAAACGGGTGCAAATGTTTTTCTCTTAAAATCGCAACAATGTAGAATAGCCTCCATCTGTGCTGTAATCATTCAGCCTGTAGCATCTGTGCTGGCTTTCTGCATAAGCCTACATAATTTTCTTCAGAGCAGCTCATCGATGGTCAGAACAAACACTATAAAAAGCTAAATTTTCTTGAAGCTTTGCCTTGAAGCAAGATATTTGTTGGAAAATGTTGCCAGCTCATTGGAGAGATCAGTCACGGTGCCCAGGTTAATGTTATTCAATAGGAGACAAGTTTATAGTCAGAAACTGAAGTTGTTCTGCTGGCAGAACAGAGATCTTTCCTGTTTAAACAGTTTTCAAAATGCTGTGTTTGCTACAGACTTATCTTTGCATTAATTCAAATGTCATTTTCTGATCATTCATATCGGTAATAGAACAGCCCAGTTACTTAAAAGGGAAGTGAGTTCTGTTGTCAGATATCTCTGTGCTACAAAGATATTTTGTATGCATTGACTCACACGTGTTTAAATGATTTTTCATAAAGGTTTAGTGAACTTCAGACGCCCGGTGTCACATCAGGCTCTCTTCGGCAGCTTCCACTGAGCAGTGGATTGCGACACAAAGTTAGAAACACATGCAGTATTTGCATACAGATCAAAACTCTTGTTCTGCGCCTTTCTGTTATAATTTCACTGACCTTGTTTGAACAATTTGAAGTGCAAAGTCCAGTTGAAGTGGGAAATAATAATACTCCATGTCCGAGGTTAGAAGTTCATTGTCATGAAGAGTAAGATTACACAACAGTTTTTAGGCTTGAGCAACTTCACTTTGGAATGCTGAGTATTGCAGAACCAGATTCTGGTAAAGAACAAGATGTCAGGAATAAAAGAAGTTTCTGATCTCAGGCTCCCAATTATGATCTTTTAGTGTTCTCATAATTTAGTTACTAAAACCAGTGAATGGTGGTGGTTGCTTTGGTTCCTTTGCACTCTACCTATGGTGAAGTGTATTCTGTCATGGGATAAACAGTAGGTTGATAAACAGTCTGACAGGTTGCGATAGGAAAGCTCCTTCTGTGGCCGTAACCACCTTTATACCGGCCCATTGGGGAGCAGGGGTTGTAGGATACCTAATAGCATTCATAATGTGACCGAGTACAACGTAGTGTTTGAAAGGGAGAAATGCGAAACAGCTACTAAGATAGGCAGAATACGGTGGCTGGATGTCAACCCAGGATTCGGAGCTGAAGCTCTGGTCTCTACTCAGTGGGGCTGCGTGAGCCCTTTTGCCCCTCCCTCTCCTCTTCCATTCCTCCCCCATCATTGTGATTCAGAACTTGTGTCTTGTCTTTTGTTCTCAAGTAGTTTCTTTTCATGGTTACGCTTTTTTTTCCCCCAACCCCAACCCAAAAATCTTTTCACAGTCCGATCTTGGCTGCAGGAGGCTGGGTGATGAGGAACCCTGTCCGGAGAGCAATGGTCCGTCTCAGACTGCAACGAGGCCGGCCCAGGAGGAGGTGGAGGGGGATGATGAAGAGCTGACTCTTAAATATGGGGCCAAACATGTCATCATGCTCTTTGTGCCTGTCACCTTATGCATGGTGGTAGTGGTTGCAACTATCAAATCGGTCACCTTTTACACACGGAAGGATGGCCAGTTGTAAGTATTTCTTTCCTCTTGAGTATCTTTTAATGGGATGATTTGCATGTATCAAAGGCAGAATGGTTTTACGGGGAGGATGTTGTGTTTCATATAGATCGTAGTCAGACTAGCACATGTCAGGTAGTGAATTTGTTGAGTGTGTTTGGGATAGTTTTCTACAGCAATATGTCTTACAGCCAACAAGGCAGCATGCCACATTAAATTTAATAATGAATAATAAATCAGATTCAGTTAGCAGCCTAACAGTGCATGAACACTTATCTAATAGCAATCCTAGTATGATCGAGTTTGACATAGTGTTTGAAAGGGAGGAACGTGAATCAGCTACCAGGATTCTAAATTTAGGTAAGGCTGTCTTCAGTGGGATGCAACAGGCTGTCCACAGCAAACTGGGCTAATCTGTTATTGAGTAAAAACGACAGAAGATCAGTGGGAGTTGTTCAGAAAATAATTTGTGATACAGAACCGGTTTGTACCCCTAAGGGGCAAGAGTTCTACTTGCCAAAAAAGACACCCATGGACAACTGAAGAGGTAAGAGACAACATAAAACTAAAAGAAACAGCATTTAAAAATGCAAAAAAAAGCATAGATCCTGGTGACTAAGAAAGATACAAAGAACAGCAAGGGTGACAAAGCAGATAGTAAGAGCTACAAAAAGGAGTATGAAAAGAAACTTGCAAGGGATATCAATCAACACAAATTTTTACAATTACTTCAGGAAAAAGATGATGGTCAGGAACAATGTGGGCTCCTTGAAAACTGATAATAGTGATGTCAATGAAAATAAGGGAATGCAGACATGCTGACTAATTACCTTGTGTCAGTATTTACAGTAGACTAAGAGGTCAGCATTCCACACATCCCAAGGAAACTAACATTGAATCAGGGACTCCCCTAAATTAATGTAATCAAAGTAACATTCATGAAAATAATGGCACGTTTTAAAAATCATTCCTGGGAATGTGAGCGTCACTAGCAAGGTCAGCATTTGTTGCCCATCCCTAATTGCTCTTGAGAACACTAAAAGTGACAAATCCCCAGGGCTAGATGCTTTCCATCTGGAGTTTTAAAGGAAGTAGATGAAAATATTGCTGGTGCCCTAACTATAATCTTCCAAAGTTATCTCAATTCGGGAGCTCTTCCTTTAGATTGGAAAATTGCACTATTTAAGGAACTTTAACTCTGCTTCTCTCTCCACAGATGCTGCCTGACCTAAGTATTTCCAGCACTTTCTGTTTTTATTTCAGATTTCCAGCATCTGCAGTATTTTGCTTTTATTTTAGGAATTATAGACTAGTTAGCCTAACATCTGTTGTTGGGAAATTTCTACCGTCTATAATTAAGGATAGGGTAAGAGAGCATCTTAAATTTTCTGCTGATCAGAGAGAGCCAGCATGGATTTGTAAGGGGGTCATGACTGATGAACCTGGTTGAATTTTTTGAAGAAGTGACAAAAGTGGTGGACAGAGTCTGTGATATTTATATGGATTCCAGAAAGGATTTGACAAAGTCTCTCTAAAGAGACTGTTAGCTAAAGTTAAAGCTCATGGAATTGAAGGCAAATTATTGACTTGGTTAGGAAATTGGCTGAGCGGCAGGGGATAAAGGATGATGAGCAGGTACCTTAATTGTGACTAAATGTGACTAGTGGTGTCCCACAAGGTTCTGTATTGGGGCTTCAACTATTAACTTTGTTTGTTCTTGACTTAGATAATAGGATAGAAAGCCAGATGTCCAAATTTCCAAAATGAGACAAAGGTAACATTGTAAGCAGTAAAGATGGAAGCATAAAATTACAAAGAGATAATAATAGGTTAAGTGTGGCAAATGGATTTCACTCGAGGCAAATGTGGGGTCATCCACTTAGCACCTAAAAAGGATAAAACTGGGTACTTTCTAAATGGTGCAAAGCTAGAAACAGTAGAGGTCCAAGGAGACTTGGGGGTTAGGTCTCTAGGTCATTAACATGTCATGAAGAGATACAGAAAATAATCACAAAGGCTAATGGAATGCTGGCCTTTATATTTAGAGGAATAGAATACAAGGGGGTAGAAGTTACACTTTTTTTCTTCTTCTTTGGGCCTCCTTATCTCGAGAGACAATGGATACGCGCCTGGAGGTGGTCAGTGGTTTGTGAAGCAGCGCCTGGAGTGGCTATAAAGGCCAATTCTGGAGTGACAGGCTCTTCCACAGGTGCTGCAGAGAAATTTGTTTGTTGGGGCTGTTGCACAGTTGGCTCTCCCCTTTCGCCTCTGTCTTTTTTCCTGCCAACTACTTACACTACAGCTATACAAAGCCCTGGTTAGATCACATCTGGAGTACTGCGAGCAGTTCTGAGCACCACAACTTAGGAAGGATATATTGGCCTTGGAAGGAGTGCAGTGTAGATTCACCAGACTGATACCTGGACTCCAAGGGTTAAATTGCGAGGAGAAATAACACGTTAAGCTTGTATTCCCTGGAATTTGGAAAGTTAAGTGATGATTTGACTGACGTTTTCAAGATATTAAAGTGAACAGGTAGGGTAAATGGAAACTATTTTTGCTAGTTGGGGAGTCTAAGACTAGGGGGCATAGTCTAAAAATTATGACCAGACTTTTCAGGAATTAAATTAGAAAACGCTTTTACACAAAGTGTGGTAGAAATTTGGAACACTTTTCTGCAAACAGCAATTGATAGATCAATTATTAATTTTAAAACTGAGTTGGATAGATTTTAGTTTACCAAATGTATTAAGGGATTTGGGATAATGGTGGAGCAGGATCGAGAGGCTAAATGGCCAACTCCTGTTGCTCCGTTCCTATTTGAGGTTTCTGCAGTCAAGTTGCAGAGGTGGTACCATTCACCTTTTTGATGTATTATAAAATTATACACCATGAAAACAGGCCATTTGGCCTAGCTGGTCTGTGTTGGCTCTTATGGTTCATACGATCCTCCTCTCGCTCTACATCTAACCTTATCAACATATTCTTTTCCTTTCGCCCTCATATTTATCTAGCTTCCCCTTAAAGACATCTATACCATTCACCTCAACTACTCCATGTGTTAGCAAGTTCTACATTGTAACCACCCTCTGGATAAAGATGTTTCTCTTGAATTTCCTATTTATTTATTCATGACTATCTCATATTTAACTCCCCTAGTTTTAGACACCAATATAGACAAAATAGCCATTGTCTTTAGTGGTGTCTCTGAATATCTTTGAGAGTACTATAGTGTGCTTTTATTTTGTGAACCACTCCCTTCTGGCACCAAAGTAAAGGTATTGTCTAACTTCAAAATTCATAGTCTGAGTGTGGGGGACAGTTGAATGAAGCAAAGGCACAGAATGGGAATTAAGCTGCTTTGTGTTTTAATTTCAGTTATTTGCGGTGAAAAATGAAGGGATGAAGTTTTGAAATAGGAATAAGCATGTAAAGCCATCCCAGTTCGTAACAGATATGTTACTTAAGTACAGTGTGTAGTTTATGGCGTTTATGGTAACAGATCATGCCGTGTGACAACTTTTTTTTTAAAAAGCACAATCCTGGAGGTACTGAAAATTTGAAATTAGAGCAGAAAATGCTGAAAAACATCCAGCCGGTCAGGCTGCATCTGTGAAGAGAGTGTTAATCTTTCAGGTCAATGACCTTTCCATCAGAACTGATGGACTGCACATTAGAAATGAGTTCTAATGAAACGTCATTGACCTGAAATGTTAACTCTGTTCTTTTCTCCGCAGATGTTGCCTGACCTGCTGAGTGTTTCCAGCATTTTTTGTTTTTGAGGCAGTTTGCTTTGGTTGGGTTTGCATGTTGTGCTTGACACTGGATTTGTTCCTTCTCTCCCTATGCGTTTCTTCTATTTCTACTGGTGTCAGCTGCAGTTTGATGTCTTTCCTTCTGAGGGAAAGATGTGGGGACCTTAGAGTCACATGCTCGGGGAGGGGGAAGTTCACCACAAGTCATAGCCATAGTGGCACAGAAGAAGGCCATTTGGCCCATTGAGTCTGTGCCAGCTCTCTGTAGAGCAGTCCAGTCAATCCCATTCCTTACTCTATCCCCATAGCCCTGCTGTTTCCTTCAAATACCCATCCAATTTCCTTTTGAAATTATTGATTCGTCCCTGCTTCCACCACCCTCGTAGACAATGAGTTCCAGGTCATTACCACTCGCTGCATTTTTAAAAAAAAAAATTCTTCCATACATCCCCCCACATGTCTCATCCAAACCTCAAAAATATATGCCCTAATCCTTGTAAAATCAGCTAATGAGAAAAGTTTTTCTTTGTCTGCCTTATCTAAGCCTGTCATAATCTTGGACACCTATCAAATCTCTGCTCAATCTCCTTCTCTAACCTAGCCTTGTAGCTGTTCACATCCCAGGAACCATTCTGGTAAATCTCCTCTGCATCCTGTCAAGGACTGCACATCCTTCCTAAAGTGTGGTGACCAGAACTAGACGCAACACTCTAGTTGTGGCCTAACCAGAGCTTTATAAAGATTCAGCATAACTTCCTGCTTTTGTACTCAGTACCTCTTTCTGCGAAGCCAAAGATTCCATATGCTTTACTAACCACACTCTCAATATGTCCTGCCATCTTCAAAGATCTATTCACATGAACACCAGGTCGCTCTGTTCCTGCACTCTCTTTAGAACTCTGCCATTAAGGCTGTATTGCCTCACCCTATCCCTTCCGTCGAAATGCATCACCTCAAACTTATCTATCTCAACAGCTTGCATTTATGTAGCGTCTTTAATGTAATAAAATGTCCCAAGGTGCTTCATGGGAGTGTTATCAAGCAGGCTTTGACACCAAGCCGTGTAAGGAGATATTGGACTTTAAGGAGTGTCTTAAAAGAGGAGAGAGGTGCAAAGGGGAATTCCAAAGAGCTTAGGTCCTTGGCAGCTGAGGGCATGGCCACCAATGATGGAATGAAGGCAGTGGGGGATGCACAAGAGGCCAGAATTGGAAGGGCTTGGAGAGCTCAGAGGGTTATAGAGCGAGAGGAGATTCCAGTCTGATAGGTGAGGCCGTGGAGGGATATTGAGCACTAGGGTGAGAATTTTAAAATTGAGCACCGGCCTGGGAGCCAGTGTTGGTCAGTGAGCACTGGGGTGATGGGTGACCAGGATTTGGTGGAAGTTAGGATCCAGCAGCAGAGGATTAGATGAGCTTAAGTTTACAGAGGGTGCTAGATGGGAGGCTGGCTAGGAGAGCATTAAAACGTTTTTCTAAGCTAAAAAGTAAGATCTTTGAGCACTTTCTCAAATATGCACACAATGCTTTATCTCAGTGTCCACTTTTTACTTTTGTACTTATTCACATACAAACAATTTATTAAATTAAGGTTCTTGTGTTGAAAGTTGAAAATCCTGAAGCTAACCTGGAGCAGGTCAATCAGCATCTGCGAACAGGGAAGATAAGCAAATGTTGCAGGTGTATGAGAAACCAAGGGAGGTGGCGAAAAGGCCAGCATTTTAGTCTCGGTGGCAGTAAACTGGTTGAATGGCCTCCAAGTAGTTTAATAAAAACTTTTAGATAATCTGAAAAATTATCCGTGTGAAGTACTGAAAGGACAGTAAAAGATGAGAGGAACGTACAGATAGTTAAGGGTGATGAAGGTGCACACAAAACAACTGATAATTGGAGGAAGAGGGGAAGAAAAACCAGGCAACTGCAGGAAGTCTGACACAACAGATCATGGGGGGTGAAGAAATACAACATATCTGCCAGTCCTGAAAACAGGCAAATACCACAGGCAGGCAATGCCTCCTTCTCTTCAAACACATTCCTCTACCCTGCCTCCCTTCCATTCTCCAGCATTGTGTTTGGGTAGAGGGTCTATACCTGAACTGTCAAACTCCCTTGCACTCCCTCCCCCCCCCCCCAAGCCCCCACATCACCAGTAATATACCCCTGCTGTAAAGGCAGTGGAGGGCGTTGCTAAGACTCAGAGCAGAATGATAGCAATTGTCCAATGGAAAGATGAGTTACTTTTTCCCAGAGCTTAAGTTGAACCTGGTCGGGTCAGTACAGGAGGTCACTGAAAGAGGTTAGAGTTGAAGGGGGAGTTCAAGTGGTGAACTGCAAAAAGTGGGGAAACTACTTCCTATGGTGAGAGAGGGACATAACCTTAAAATTAGAGCCAAGTTATTCAGGGGTGGTGATTGGAAAAAAATCTTTACACAAAGGATAGTGACATAAACCCCCCCCCCTCCCCCCCCTGCTGAAAATTTCTAAAATGAGTTTGATAGATTTATGTTGGGCAAGAGAATCAAGTGATCCGGGTCAAAGGCAGGTAAACAGAGTTAAAATAAAGATAAGCCATAATATACTTGAGTGGTGAAAAACAGCTCAAAGGGCTGAATGGCCTCCTCCTGTTCTTATGTTCTATGAGATCAGGGTCAAACTTGTGGGCAGAAGTGTTCAGAAAACTCATCAACCAATCAACCTTTGGTTTTATTACCATAGAGGAGATTGCACTATGAGCAATGACTGTATTGTTCAAGATTAGAGGAAGTACAAGTGAATTGGGTCACATGGGAAGTATTTGGGGCTTCGGACAGTGCTATTGGAGGTCAGTGACAGGTGTTACATCTGCTGCAGTTGCAAGGGAAGGAGGTGTTGGGAAAGGGGACCTGGATGAATGGGAATGGTATCTGCAGTAGAAATGAGGGAAGGTGATCTAATGCGGAAGCTGATGAGTTGGATGTTGAAGAATGGAGGATATTATTTAATTATTCATGCCCTCCACGCTATCACAGATCTTCCCCTTTATTCTGCTCCCCTCCTTCTCTTGGCTCTGTACGTGCTTAAAAACTGTTGGATTTAACATCTCTCAGTTCTGATGAAAATGATTAAACTGAATTGTGGCTGAGTGTTTCCAATATTTTCTGTTTTTATTTTGGATTTTCAGCCTCTGCAGTATCTTGCTTTTATTCCACAATCTGTAGATCAGGGAAGAGAGATAAATAAGTGGGAATTAAAATACAAAAATGGCAACAAAAAAAAAAGTGTCGTCCTGTAAATTGTTAGCTTCTTTTGAATGAACTATTTTGTTAGACATCATATGGATGTATTATAATCTCATTCTGATGTCTGCCAGAAGATGGCACACTTGTAACTGTATACTACATTGAGCTTGCAGTTACAAATCTGCAGAACTAACTACCTCTTTTCACACACAAGTTCTGTATCAGTAATATAATAAGGTTTAAAAAGGATTCTTATCTATTGAAGTGTCTCCAAGGATCTATTCTTGGGCCCCTCCTATTTCTCATCCACATGCTGCTCCTCGGCAACATCATAAACACATCAGTTTCCACATGTACATTGATGACACCCAGCTCTACCTCACCAGCGCCTTTCTCTACCCCTCCACTATCTCTAAATTGTCAGACTGCTTATCTGAAAACTCAGCTCCTCACCACTGATTCCATCCTTCTCCCTGGCAACTGTCTGTAACTGAACCAGACTGTTAGTCATATTTGATCCTGAGATGAGCTTTTAACAAAATATTTATGCCATCACTAAGACCTCTTATTTCTACCTCTGTAGCATTGCCCGTCTTCTCCCTGTGCCCCCCCCCCTCCGCCCCCCCAAGCAGCTGCATTAGCTCTTCTACTGCTGAAACCCTCGTCCATGTCTTTGTTGCCTCCAGGCTTGACTGTTCTTTCATACTCCTGACCGGCTTCCCACATTCTACCCTCCGTAAACTTGAGGTCATCCATAGCTCTGCTGCGCGTGTCCTAACTCGAACCAAGCCCTGTTCACCCATCACCCCTGTACTCGCTGACCTACATTGTCTCCCGGTTAAGCAACACTACCCTTTGTGTGAAGTGCTTCCTAACATTACCCCTGGATGGCCCAGCTCTAATATTGAGATTATGTTCCCTTGTTCTGGACTTTCCACCAGAGGAAATAGTTTCTTCACTTTTTGTGGTGTGCCACTTGAACACCCCCTTTTTCTCTGACCAAATTAATTGTTAACAGCACCAAAAACATACATGGTTAGTGCAAAAGCTGTAAAGGACACTTTACACCTCGGGGGTTTTAAGCTATGAATCCACATAATAGAAAAATGTTTTTGGAAGCACAGCTCAAAAAAAGAACCAAGAAGTAAATGAATGCCATAGAACATATTCTCTCACTGAATATTTGTTTAGAAATATTTATTTAAAATCTAGAAACTTGTACAGTGTAGCTTCCAAGTGTGTAAAGCAAGACATTGTCACACCGTTAATCAGAATATTGCAACTGAATAAATATTCAGAATGGGAAACTGAAACCTTGCAGGTTTATATTTAAAATAAAGATTATTCCATTAAGTAATAGGTCCAGAAATAGTTCAATTGAGGATGCAGATTTAGGAATGAATTATGAAGACGTAGAGTGGGTTGAACAGCAAAATACTGCGATGCTGGAAATTGGAAATAAACACAGAAAATGCTGGAAATACTCAGCGGGTCTGACAGCATCTGTGGAAGGCGAAACAGTTAATGTTTCAGGTCGAAGACCTTTCGTCAGAACTGGTGTGAATTTAGTGGATTGAGATAATGCATGAAGGACAGTCACTGGGGTGATAGTTTGTCTACCAGCCCTGTAGTGTCACTGCGATTGATTGTGAAGGACAGTCACTGGGGCAGATATCTGGAATCTTAGCCTAGCATTGTGCCGATGAAAAGGAGAGAATCTCTGGCGACAGGGAAGAGCACAAAGAGACTTCCGGGATGCAGAGGGGCAGCAAGGGGAGACTCACTGGGTGCAGAGGCAAGCGAGGGGCGACTCGTGGCGTGCAGAGGGGCAGCGAGGGGCGACTCATGGCGTGCAGAGGGGCAGCGAGGGGAGACTGGCGGGGTGCAGAGGGGCAGCGAGGGGAGACTGGCGGGGCGCAGAGGAGAGCAAGGGGAAAGTGGCGGGGCACAGGAGGGGCAGCAAGGGGAGACTCGCGGGGCGCAGGAGGGGCAGCAAGGGGAGACTCGCAAGGCGCAGGAGGGGCAGCAAGGGGAGACTCGCAAGGTGCAGGAGGGCAGCAAGGGGAGACTCGCAAGGCGCAGGAGGGCAGCAAGGGGAGTTCATGTTTGGCTTTACTTTTGGTGAACCTTCCTGCTTAGCGCAAAGTGTTGGGGAATGACTTCAGATATTTTTAGTTGGGTCACTGCTCACATGATAATTGCATTGATGACACAAACGACTAACGTTACTTTATCTGAATATGGACACTCACGGGGACTTTAAAAAAGGGGAGACGGAGAGCTTGTGAAATCCTTTAAAATGTGGAGAGAATAGTTAGAAATTGGAAGATGTTTTTAAATGTTTCTATTGTATAATGACTGGGACTTGACTTTAATCTATTGTATTGCAGTTTGAGAAAAGTCTTGAATGTTTGTTAATGATTAATTACGAAGAAAACTGGTACTGGATCAGTTAATTGTTCTGATGAGAATGGTCTGACTATTGTGGGATGTTTGCCTTTAGGTTATACACTCCATTTACAGAAGACACAGACAATGTTGGACAGCGAGCTGTAAACTCCATATTGAATACCCTCATTATGATCAGTGTCATTGTAGTGATGACACTGATTCTCGTACTTCTGTATAAGTACAGGTGCTACAAGGTATGTATGTACAGAAAAGTTCTCGCGGTGCACAAGACACTTGTTTGTAAAATTTGCATGTGCAAACTTTTGACTTCCTATTTCCCAGTGAGCACCTTTAATTGATTCACAGAATAACCAAAAAAAGATTGCAGCACGTTTTGGGAAACAGTCAAAATGGTTCTGTTCGATGTAACTAAGCCCTAATTTAATCATGTTTGCTAAGTTTGTAACACTCCAAATAGCAAAGGGAAAAGTGAATTGTGTAATCTGAAGTAAAGGCCTGCTACCCGATCCGAACCTGATGGGACCCGACGACGTGTGTCGGGTTCGGGTTGGGTCACTCCTCCAGGTCCAACATTTCGGGGTCGGGTCCAAGTCCGGGTCGGACACACACAGGAAGTCTTGCATTTTGCTCTTCTGGAGTGGAAAGTGTAAAAGTTGAAAAACATACCTGAGCTGGAGTCCGGGATGTAAAGGAGGGAAACTCGAGTCTGCGCAGTGAGCGAGTGAGCGTCTCAATGACATCATCACGCTCATACTGCAGCGTCCTTAATCCAAAAGTAGTACAGTGAGTGAATGCACTATGGAATCAAGGTAGGTAACCATTCCGGTGGTCGGGTTGGGCACGGAAAAAAGTAGAGGGACTCTGGCTCAGTTTGGGTCTGGTTTTAATTTCCTGACCTGAGCAGGCCTTTAATCTGAAAGCTGCTTGTTCCTTTAACTGATCTAGGGTGAGATACAGGTTATTCCTTGCAGCATCCCATTAGGGCAGTGCCTCAGGCAGCAATTCTAATTTCTGGCTTGATATTCCGAAATCCAGTTAGCTTTCCTTGCTGCTGCTATGCACTGCTATACACTGAGGGTGTGGTATAAAAGCAACTTGTTAGTTATAGTGAGCTATACCAAACTCCGATTCCTCTCCTGTTGTCCTGTAGCCTGACATTCAGTTTATGTTCCCGAAGTTTATTTTCCTTCTATAGTCATTGCCTTGCATTTGTTCACGTTAACTGCTGCCTACCACTCATCAGTCTGTCTCCCAACCTGTCCGGATCCCTTTATATATGGCCTGTTGCTCATCCCCAGTTTTCATTGCTCCATTATTGGTGGCCATGTCTTCAGCTGTCTAGGCCCTAAGCTGTGGAATTCCCTCCCTAACTCTCTTTCCCCTCTCTCCTGCCATAGGTTGCTCCTTAAAGTCTGCCTCTGACCTACCCTAATATCTCCTTATGTGGTTCAGTGTCAAATTCTTTTGATAACATTCCTATGAAGATCCTTGGGGCATTTTACTACATTAAAGGCACTATATAAATGCAAGTTGTTTCCCTGTTCCATAATGTTTCAATGCTGCCCAGGAAATTTTGACATCAGCCAACGTTTCCAGTTCCCAATAATTTCTATAGACTAAATAAGCAGCCTTAACGCTGGTCCCTGTGGCATTTCCATACTGACCCCTTCCTATGCTGCGTTGCTCTACTCATATCCACCTTTTGCTTTCTCTGGTTTTGCCAACTTTCAATCCACCTCAAAACATGCCCAAGGTGGTGTGTTTACAATGCTTGTAGACTAATTGCTTGTGAGGCAATTGCTGAAATCTTTTTTTTTTTTAAATTGCTTTTAAAGCATTTCCATTGTCGACAGGGTTAGCCATTTCCTCATTGAGCTCCAGCATAAACCCTTTGTCCTGTAAATCCATGCTAATCCTCTCTTATGGACCATATCTGACAAAGTGTTTCAAGAGCCAGGGAGGAAGTTAAAAAGCAGTACTTCAAAGGTAGTAATCTATGCACTGGTGAGTATAGGAATAGTAGGATAAAACAGGTTAATACATGGCTGGAGAAATGGTGCAGGATAGAGGATGTCAGATTTCTGAACCCCCACCCTCCTGGGTGTAGGGACCTATTCGAGGCTCACCACCATTTTCTCAGGGCACTTCGGGATGGGCAACAAATGCTGGCGTTGCCACTGGTGCTTTTATCCCATGAAAGAATTTTTCAAAAGTGTGGGCAGAGGGGTTTCAGTTCATGGTGCACTGGCACCAGTATTGGGGAAAGAGGGAGTTGTTCTGTTGGGATGGGTATGGCTTAAACTGGGCTGGCCCTGGTGAATTGTAAAACAAGGGCTGTGGATAGGGTTTTAAACTAAAAAAGGGTGGGGATTGCTGCAGAGGGGTCAGGTAAAGGGAGATTTAGAAATCTAAAGAGAAAAGTGGAGGCAATAGAGCAGTGTAGCAATTGGACAAAGACAAGTAGAGTGGGATAGGAAGGAACAGAGTGTTCAACGGTAATAGTGCATCAGTGAATAAGGTCCATGCAAAGAATAGTAACAAAAAATAAAATTAAAGGCTCGTTATCTGAATGCGTGAAGCATTCGTGATAAGGTAGATGAACTAGTGGCACAAATAAAGATCTGTGAATTAGATTGAATGTTGAGACACCATTACCGAGACATGGTTGGGAAATAAATATTCTAGGGTACACATTTCAAAAAGACAGGTAGAATGGAAAAGGAGGAGGAGTAGCTCTCAAAGGATGATGGAAGAACAGTGGTAAGAAATTGGCTCAAATGATCAGGAAGTAGCGTCCGTATCGGTGGAGATTAAGAATAAGAGTCAGAAAACGCTAGTGGGAGTAGTTTATAGGCCCCCTAACAGTGGTTATATTGTCGGACAGAGCATTAAGAAAGAAATAATTGGAGCTTGTAACAAAAACAGTGTAATAATCGTGGGGGACTTCAATCAAATTGTAGCCTGGAAGAAATCAAATTGGCAAATGTAGTCTGGAAGATGAGTTTGTAGAGTGCTTTGGTGACCATTTCCTGGAGCAATATGCTGTGGAACCAACTAGGGATAAAGCTATTTTAGATCCAGTATTGTGTAATAAGGCAGTAGTAATAAGTAACTAAAAGAGGTAACTTCAGCGATTGTGGATGTGCTAGTTATAATTTTCCAAAATTCCCCAGATTCTAGAACATTCCCAGCGTATTGGAAGTTAGCAAATGTAACACCACTATTCAAAAAAGGAGGAAGAGAGAAAGCGGGGAACTACAGGCCAGTTAGTCTATCAATCAGGGAAAGTGCTGGAATCCATTATTAAAGAAGTCTTAACAATGCCCTTAAAAAAATTATAGTATGATCAGACACTGCCAATATGGTTTTACCAAAGGTAAATCGTGTTAGGCAAATTTATTAGGTTTTTAATGAGGATGTAACTAGTCGGGTAGGTAAAGGGGAGCCAGTAGATGTGGTATACTTGGATTTCCAAATGGCATTCAGTAAGGTGGCACACAAAAGGTTAATATGCAAGGTAAGGGCTCATGGAATTGAGATTAACATTAGCATGGATGGAGGATTGGTTAATGACAGGAAGCAGAGAAAATGGGACATTTTCAATTTGGCAGGGTGTAAATAGTGGAGTGCTGCAAGGATTGGTGCTGGGGCCTCAGCTATTGACAATCTATACTAAAGACTTTGATGAAGAGACAGAGTAATGTATCCAAGTTTGCTGTTGATAAAAGCTAGGTGGGAATGTAAACTGTGAGGAGGACACAGGCTGCAAAGAATCATAGACAGATTAAGTGAGTGGGCAACAAGGTGGCAGATAGAGAATAATGTGGTGAAGTGTGAGGTAATTCACTGGTAGTAAAAATAGAAATGCAGAATATATTTTTTACAAAGCTTTAAACTTCTAAATGTTGATACTCAGAGGTTCTTGGGTGTACTTGTACAAGGAACTCAAAGTTGGCATTGTCTGCTCCAGGGAGTTGTGGATGCTCCATTGTTGAGTATATTGAAGGCTGAGAGAGACAGATTTTTGGTGTCTTATGGAATCGAGGGATATGGGGAGCTGGCAGGAAAGTGGAGTTGAGGCTGAGGATCAGCCATGATCATATTGAATGGGGGAGCGAGCTCGTTTGGCCTACTTCTCCTATTTCCTATGTTCTTAAGTTGGACAGGTTGCACCTCAGCAGGACTGGGACCAATGTCCTGGTGGAAAGGTTAACTAGGGCTGTGGGTAAGGGTTTAATCAGACCTGGCAAGGGGATTGGCACCAGGATGGAACAATAGAGAATAGAGACAAGGTACACCCTGGGCAGGGAGAGGCAAATAGCATGAGAATAAAGACTAGGTCAGTAATGAGAGGGATCAGGTGGGGCAAATGAGAAGCAGTCTAAGCATGTTTGTCAAAGGATGGAGCGTGGTAAATAAAGTCGGTGAGCTGCGGGCACAGGTCGCCATATGGGTCTATGATATAGTGGTAATAACAGAGACATGGCTCAAAGAAAGGGAGGATTGGGATATTTCTGGCTACAAGGTATTCAATAAAGAGTGGGAAGGACAAAAAGGAAGATGGCACATTATTGATCAATAACTAATATAGCACTTGAAAGGAATGATGTATTTAAGGGGCCAAAGACACACATTTTAATTGGTTAGAACTTAGGAACAATAGAGAAGCTTTACACCTCTGGTTTTGTATTCTAGGGCACCGAATAGTGGGAATGAGATAAAGAAACAAATTTGCAGATGAATTGCAGAAAGTTGCAAGACTTAAAGTATGGTGATAATGCAGGACTTCAATTATCCTCATATAGACTGGGATAGTAACGGTTTAAAGGGCAAAGAGGGAAGGAATTCCTGAAATGTATGCAAGAGAACTTTCTTGATCAGTGTGTTTCCATCCTCATGAAGAAGGCTATGCTGGATCTAGTTCTGGGGAATGAAGTGAGGCAAATGGAGCATGTTTCAGTGGGAGAGCATTTGGGGAACAGTGATCAGATCATAAGGTTTGGAATACTATAGAAAAGGACATGGTACAATTGGGTGTAAAAATAACAACTGGAAGAGGGCTAATTCCAGTGAGTTGAAAAGGGATTTGGCTCAGGTGGATTACAATCATAAATTGGTCGGCAAAACAGTAATTGAACAATGGGAGGCCTTCAAGGAGGGGATGGTTTGGGTACAGAGAGGCACATCCCTATGAGGGGGGAGAGGAAGGACATCCAAAGCTAGAGCTCTCTGACTATAGATATAGAGGTTAAAATGAGGCAGAAAATGGAGGCTTATGACAATTGTAAGTTGCTTAATACAGTAGAGAACCAAGCTGTCTATAGAAAGTACAGCTATCTTAAACAAAAAATAGCATAAGAGGGGCAAATATATGAGAGTAGATTGGCAGCTAATGTAAAAGAGGACTTGGGTCTTCTATAAACACATAGAAAGGTAGTCAAAGGAAGTGTGGGGCCAGTTAGGGACCGAAAAGGAGATGATTTGGAGCCAGAGGACATGGCTGAGGTGCTAAATGAGTACTTCGCATCTGTCTTCATTAAAGAAGAGATTGCTGCCAATGTAACTATGAAGGTGGCGGCAGCAGCAACATTGGATAGGATAAAAATAATGAGGCTGTTACTTAAAAGGTCAGCTGTCCTCATGGTAGAAAAGTCACCTGATCTGGATGGGACACATCCTATGATATTGGAGGAGGCTAAGGTGGAAATTGCGGAGGTTTTGTTCTGTCTTCCAGTCCTCTTGGATATAAGGGTGATACCAGAGTACTGAGTTGCAAATGTTACTTTTTTTTTAAAAAAGGGATAAACCTGGCAACTACAGATTAGTCTGCTTAACATTAGTTGTGGGGAAGCTTTGAGACGATAATTCCGTGACAAAACTAGTAGGCGTTTAGAGAAAAGTATGAGCTAATGAATGAAAGTTAGCATGGATTTGTTACAGGCAAATCCAAGAACACAAGAATTAGGAGCAGGAGTAGACCATGTGGCCCGTCGAGCCTGCTCTGCCATTCAAAATGATCATGGCTGATACTAGGATTCAACTCCACTTTCCTGCCTGCTCATCATATCCCTTGGTTCCCTGACAGACCAAAAATCTCTCTATCCCAGCCTTAAATGTATTTAACAATGGAACATCCACAACACTCTCGGTTAGAGAATTCCAAAAATTCTCAACCCTTTGCAGTAATTTCTCCTCATCTCAGTCCCAAATGATCAGCCGTTATCCTGAGACTGTGCGCCCGTGTTTTAGATTCCCTGATCAGCGGGAATAATCTCTGTGTCTACCCTATCCAGCCCCTTTAGAATCTTATATGCTTCAATGAGATCACCCCTCATTCTTCTAAACTGAGGCCCAGTTTATTTAGCCTCTCATCATAGGACAACTCCCTCGTCTCCTTTCGCTGTGCCGCCTCCAATGAAAGTATATCCTTTCTTAAATGTGCAGACCAAAACTGCACACAGTACTCCAAATGTGATCTCGCCAAAAGCCTGTACAATTGTAGCAATACTTCCTTATTCCTGTACTTGACTCCCCTTGCAATAAAGGCCAACATGCCATTTGCCTTCCTAATTGTTGCTGTACCTGCAAATAGTGCTCGAGTAATTTGATTGTGTTCTTTGTCACAAAGAGGGTTGATGTGTATCTGGACTTTCAAAAGGTGTTTGACAAAGTATCACTTGGCAAAATTAAAGCCATGGGATTAAAAAGACACTGGCAGCGTGGATACAAAATTGGCTAAGGGACAGAAAGTGGAGAGTAGTGGTGAATGGTGTACAGTGATAACCCCCACAGAGGTCAGAGGACCACTGCTCATTTTGATTTATATAAGTGGATATATAAGGCATAATTTCAAAGTTTACAGATGATACAAAGCTCAAACGTTGAGTGTTCAGGAGGACATAGACAGACACATGGCAGATGAAATTTAATACGGAGAAGTGTGAAGTGATACATTTTGGTAGGAAGCATGAGGAGAGGTAATATGAACTAAATGGTACAGTTTTAAAGAAGGTGCAGGACAGAGACACCTGGGGGTGTATGTACACAAATCTTTGAAGGTGGGAAGTGAGAAGGCTGGTAAAACAGCACATGGGACCCTTGGGTTAATTGATATTAGAGTACAAAAGCAAGAAGTTATGCTAAAGCTTTAAAGATCACTGGTTTGGTCTCAGTTGGAATATTGTGTTCAGTTCTGAACACTGCACTTCCAGAAGGATGTCAACGTCTTGGAGAGAGTGCAGATGAGGTATGCAAGGATGAGGGACTTCAGTTATGTGGAAAGATTGGTGAAACTGGGGTTGTTCTCCTTAGATCAGAGACCAGAGGAAATTTGCTAGAGGTGTTCAGAATTGTGAATGGTTTTGGTAGAGTGAATAGGGGGAATCTGTTTCCATTGGCAGGAGGGTCAGTAACTAGAGGACTCCGTTTTCAGATAATTGGCAAAAGAACCAGAAGGAAGATGAGTTTTATTTAGTCAGCGAGTTGTGATCTGGAATGTTTGAAAAGTAACATTCAAAAAATAATTGGATAAATATATTATATATTGGCCATCCCTCACAGGCGAGGATGATTGTCTTCCGTGACTCCGAAGATGACTGAGGCCAATTTGGGATCTATAGACTTTGACATGTAGGGCATTTGTTGTCATGTGGGATGTCTGGTCGTGAATTATTAGTTCGGGTCATAGCTTGTTCTTTCCACCGCTCTCGCTTTTCCTCTACATTTTGTTGTCATTGGGACTCAAAATGCTGGGATCCTTCCCACAGACTCTGCCTCCATCTGGTTCAGTCCAGAGCGAAGGTCTACCAAGAGTTGATGTCAGTGTTGCATTTCTTCATGTTGGCTTTCAGCACATCCTTGAAGCGCTTCTTTTGTCGTCCTCTGGTGCATCTGCCCTCAATGAGCTGGGCTAAGAGGAGCTTTTGGGAGCCTGGTATCTGACATCCAAACTATATGACCAACCCAACGAAGCTGATGGTGGATAACCATAGCCTCGATGCTTGTGAGAGGACACTGATGTTGGTGTGCCTGTCCTCCCGCTTGATGTGTAGGATCTTCTGCAGGCAGCATTGATTAAATGACTCCAGTGCTTTGAGGTGCCTCCCATACGGTATCCATGTTTCAGCCCCACACTGTAAGGTAGGGATCACAACCGCATGGCAGACCATGAGCTTTGATTCAGTTTTGATGTCACTTCAAACACTCGCTTGCTTAGGTGGCCAAAGGCTGCACCAGCAGATTTCAGGCGTTGCTGGATTTCTTTGTCAATGTCCGCCTTCTGTGAAAGATAACTTCCAAGATACTGGAAGTGTTTCACATTTTCCAGGCGCTCATCATGAATCCTAATCAATGGAGCTGGGGCGTGTGCATTTGGAGCTTGCTGATGGAGGACTTTGGTCTTCTGAATGTTGAGTGTAAGTCCCATCTTCTCGTATGCCTCAGTAAAAATGTCGACGATTCTTTGAAGATTCGTTTCCGACGCAGCACTTACTGTAGCATCATCAGTGTATTGGAGCTCAATGACTGAAGTCGGAGTGGTCTTAGGTTTTGATTGGAGTCACCTGAGATTAAATAGTTTACTGTCCATTCGATAAATGAGCTGTACTCCAGCAGGGAGCTCGTCTCTAGTCAGATGGAGCATGGCAGTCAGGAAGATAGGAAGGAGTTGGCGCGATGACACAACCATGTTTAACTCCTGTCTTAACCTCAAAGGAGTCCGGAATGAATCCGTTGCTAAGGATCACCACTCACATATCATCATGAAGCAGGCGAAGGATATTGACAAATTTTGGAGGGCATCCATACTTCAACAGAATCTTCCAGAGTGCCTCATGATTTACAGAGTCGAAGGCCTTTGTCAAGTCAAAAAACACTATGTAGAGAGGTTGATAGCAACATTTTTCTTGTAGTTGGTGAGCTGTGGAAATCATGTCAGCAGTGCCTCTTGATGGCCTAAACCCACATTGAGATTCGGGGAGTAGCTCTTCAGCAAATGTAATGAGTGGTTCAGAAGGGTTCTTGTAATGATCTGACTTGCAATGGAGAGCAGGGAGATGCCTCTGTAATTCCCATAGTTGGATTTACCCCCTTTCTTGAAGAATGTCACAATCATAGCATCCTTGATCATTCGGGGCTTCCTTTACATTCCAGATCTGTAGGATGAGGGTGTGGAGCTGTAATGTTAGTTGCTCTCCTCTGTGCTTAAAGATTTCCGTGGGGATTCCATCATCACCTGCTGCTTTGTTATTGTTCATTTGTTTCATGCCTTTCATCACCTTCAGGCATTGGTGGAATTCCGAGCTCATCTCAAACTGGGTGTTGTGGGATGGGAATTGAAAACACTGGCGTCAACAACGGAATTTTGATTGAAAAGCTCTTCAGAATGCTCCCTCCAATGGGTGTTGACAGCTTCCCTTTCCTTGATCAGGTCTCCCCATCCTTAGGCCTCAAAGGAGCTGGTCCTTGAGTAGCAAATGTAACCCCTCTATTCAAGAAGTGGGGGAGACAGAAAACGGGTAACTATAGGCCAGTTAGCTTGACGTCTGTCATGGGGGAGGTGTTAGAATCGATCACTAAGGAAGCTATAGCTGGGCACTTAAAAAAAAAACTCATGTAATCAGGAATAGTCAGCATGGTTTTGCTAAAGGGAAATCATGTTTAACCAATTTATTGGAGTTCTTTGAAGGAGTAACATGCGCTGTGGATGAAGGGGAGCCTGTTGACATACTGTACTTGGATTTCCAGAAGGCATTTGACAAGGTGCCACCTAAAAGGTTATTTCGCAAAGTAGGAGCTCGTGGTGTAGGGGGTTATTTATTAACAGGGATAGAAGATTGGCTGGCTGACACAAAACAGAGTATGCATAAATGGGTCCTTTTCTGATTGACAGGGTGTGATGAGTGGAGTCCCGTGGGGATCTGTGCTGGGGCCTCAACTTTTTACAATTCATATCAATGACTTAGATGAGGGGAGCAATGGCTTGGTAGCTAAATTTGCAGATAACACAAAGATAGGTAGGAAAGTATGTTGTGAAGAGGACATGAGGTTGCAGACCGATATAGATGGGTTGAGTGAGTGGGCAAAAATCTGGCAGATGTAGTATAATGTGGGAAAATGTGAAGTTGTTCACTTTGGCAGGAAGAATAATAAAGCAGAGTATTACTTAAATGGAGAATGACTGCAGAATTCCGAGGTGCAGAGGGATCTAGGTGTTCTACTGCACGAGTCACAAAAGGTTAGTGTGCAGGTACAGCAAGCAATAAAGGAGGCTAATGGAATGCTATCCTTTATTACGAGAGGAATTGAAAATAAAAGTAAGGATGTTGTGCTTCATTTATACAGGGCATTGGTGAGACTGCATCTCGAATACTATGTACAGTTTTGCTCTCCTTATTTAAGGAAGGATGTAAATGCATTGGAGGAAGTTCAGAGGAGGTTTATTAGATTGGTACGTGGAATGAGCAGGTTGTCTTATGAGGAAAGGTTGGACAGACTGGGTTTGTTTTCACTGGAGTTTAGAAGAGTGAGGGGAGCCTTGATTTAAGTATATAAGATCCTGAACGGTCTTGACAAAGTGGATGTGGAAAGGATGTTTCCTTTTGCGGGTGAGTCCAGAACTAGGGGGCACTGTTAAAATTGGGATCGCCCTTTTAGGACAGAGATGAGAGATTTTTTTGAAGGTTGTGCGACTTTGGAATTCTCTGCCTCAGAAGGTAGTGGAGGTAGATAGATTCTTGTTGGGCAAGGGAATCAAAGGTTATCTGAGCTAGATGGGAGTGTGGAATTCGCGACAAACAGATCTTACTGAATGGCCTACTTCTCCTAACTCGTATGTTCGTATACTTGGGCCATAAATGGTCTTCGTGGCAGTGAAGAAGCCACGGCTATCATTCATGTCAGCCAGATGCTGAATTTCCTTTGCCTGTTCTGCCCACCACTTGTTCATGTTACGGGTGCTCCTTTATACCTCCACCTTTGCTTGTCGGTAAGCCAGTTTCTTTTGCTTTGAGTTTGGGTAATTCCGCCAGGCACAGAAAGTCTTGCGTGATATCCTGATCATTTTCATCAAACCAGTCCTGATGTTTCTTGACAGAAAATCCAAGTGTATCTTTGCAGGCATTGATGATATTGGACTTAAGGACATCCCAAGTGTTGTGGATATTTCTGTTCTTAATTGAAGTTTGAAAGTTTTTCCCTAAGACATTGCTGGAATCGGTCTCTATTGATTGGATCTTTCAGAGCTTCAATGTTGATCTTTCGTCGGCATCTCTACTGTTACATCCGTCGTTTGGGAGCCAGTTTGATGGACATATTTGAACGAATATGTCGATCGGTTCAGTGGTCATCAGCTCCTGTCATTGCTCTGGTGATGCAAACATCTTTGCGATTCTTGACATTAGCGATGATGTAATTGATCAAGTACCAGTGTTTGGACTGTGGGTGTTGCCATGACGTTTTGTATTTGTTCTTCTGGCAGAACAGGATATTGGTGAAGATAAGCCCATGTTCTGCACATTTGGTAAGGAGAAGAATGCTGTTGGGGTCGACGTTTCCAATTCCTTCCCTGCCAATGGTTCCATTCCAGAGATTGGAATCTCTTCCAACTCTGGCATCGAAGTCTCCGAGAAGAATAAGCCTGTCCTCCTTTGGAACCCCACCAAGAGCTTGGTCAAGTTTAGCATAGAAATCTCGGAAAGGAAGACGCCTGTGCATGATATCTTCTAGCTTGGAGAAACTGCTGCACATCAGCTTCCACACGTATCTTGACAGAACGACACTTTGATCCAATGGCAAGAAAACCAAGATGATTGGGGGGTTTCATTCTGCTGTAGCCTTCATCCGCCAGAACAGCCATTGAGATATTTCAGATGGCACATCTTCCTCCGCCTTTTCTACTGTTGAGGACTTGTTTGCCAAAGCCCCGTCTGCTGAATATTTCTCTGGTTCCTAACAAGCCTTCATGGTAACTGAAGCGACCCAGGACATAGAGTCCCATTGTACTTGAAGGGGAAAAAATACAGTGCTGTGGGTAAAGTGCAGGGGAATCAAACTAATTAGATTAATCGAAAGAGCCAGTACAGGCACATTGGGCCAAATGGCCGCCTCCTGTGTCATTTGATAATTATAATATTCCCTCTTTCAGAATGTTTAGTTTAGTTTAGAGATACAGCACTGAAACAGGCCCTTCGGCCCACCGAGTCTGTGCCGACCATCAACCACTTATTTATATACTAATCCTACACTAATTCCATATTCCTACCACATCCCCACCTGTCCCTATATTCCCCTACCACCTACCTATACTAGGGACAATTTATAATGGCCAATTTACCTATCAACCCACAAGTCTTTGGCATGTGGGAGGAAACCGGAGCACCCGGAGGAAACCCACGCAGACACAGGGAGAACTTGCAAACTCCACACAGGCAATACCCAGAATTGAACCCGGGTCGCTGGAGCTGTGAGGCTGCGGTGCTAACCACTGCGCCACTGTGCCGAATGCCTTCTAATACTATATCCATATAAGCACAACACAAGTTCAAAATAAATAGAGTACAGCTCCAGTACATGCTAGTATGTATCTGCAAAAAGAAAAGTTAAATCTGGCATTTATATAGTGCCTTTCACATCCTCAAGACGTCCCTAAGTCCTTTATAGCCAATGAAATGTAGTTACTGTTATAATTTTGGAAACATGGAAACCAATTTGTGCACAGCAACATCCCACGCACAGCAGTTAGATAATGACCAGATAATCTATTTGTAATGTTGATTGAGGGATAAAAAGTGGCCAGGGTGCTGTGGTGAACTCTTCAAATTGTGCCCAAGTCGCATGATCTTTTACATCCAACTGAGGACAGATGGGGCCTCGGTTTAAAGTCTCATCCCAAAAAACAGCACTTCCGACAGTGCAGCAGTCCCTGTGTACTGCACTGGAGTGTCAAGCTAGAATAAGTGCGCAAGTCCCTGGAGTGGGACTTGAACCCTTCTGAGTAAGAGGTAAGAGTGCTACCAACTGAGCCATGGCTGACCAACCCTTAAGTTTCTCAAAGACAAACAATATAAGTCATGAGATATATAAAGAGGAACTCTGGAGCTTCCCTGTCATGATACCATAGAGATGAAAACCACCCAACTTTGTTGCCTCAGGCCTTACAGTTTATCTTGGTCTTTTAAACAGGTCATTCATGGATGGCTAATAATCTCATCACTCTTGCTGCTTTTCTTTTTCTCATTCATCTATTTGGGGTAAGTGCAACTTTTCTAAAATGATGTAACTATGCTGCTGTTTTATTTAATAGTTTGTCTGCCTTAAAAATCCTGATGTGTTTCTCTAATTGGTGGCGATCTAGCTGTTGGATGTTCATTGAGTACCACGGTTCTGATTTTAGTCCTGACTGGCCTGGCCTGGCCTGCACCAGTTGGCAGTGTTAGCAGGATTGGCTGGGCAGGTGCAGAGCCCAGGGGATCCAATCTAAAAATTGATATTGGATGTGGCAATACCATTAGCCTCAAACTGTTCACCAACTGCGGAAAGGGAACATGGATGCCTGGGTGGGTGGTTAGAATGTGGACCTGCAGGAAAAGAATACTTTGTTCCATCTGGCAAACCAGGGTCCTGTCATTTCTCTTCAACAGGGAAGTCTTCAAAACCTACAATGTTGCCATGGATTACTTCACATTGGCGATGGTGATCTGGAACTTTGGAGTGGTCGGAATGATATGTATCCACTGGAAGGGACCACTTCGACTCCAGCAGGCTTACTTGATCATGATCAGTGCTCTGATGGCTCTGGTTTTCATCAAATACCTCCCAGAATGGACTGCCTGGCTAATCCTGGCCGTGATTTCAATATACGGTAAGACCCAATCTTAGGACTTCATGCTTGAATTTTGCCGTGGGCGACTGAGCAGATGTAGTTAAGCCCAGTTTGTTCAGTTGTTGGAGGGGGATGGGTTGTGACAGTGAACTGGTGTGATGCATTTATAACTTGAGTGGAGATTCTGAAATTGGCGACCTAAATCTAAGCTTCAGGTTTTTCAAAAGATTTAATGGAATCTGGAATTTCTGGTGGTTTAGTTCTCAGATTCTATGATAGTTTATGGTGAAGGAGGAATAGAGTAACTTGTGGAAACCTGCCCTTCCGTGGGCTAGTTATTAAATAATCACTTGTACAAGTTAAATCAGCTTGCTGCCTTCTCAACCTTGAATCAAGTTAGCTTCTACCCTGCAAGTGGGTGGGTGTCAGACTGCTTGTCTTTAGCAGTACGCATTGACACAGTTGTCTGTAGTGAGCTAGTTTAAATGCACTGACACCTTTAATCCATTTATTTGAGGGGAAGGAGGTAATCCAGGTCCAATTGTAACATTTTCTGGTACTGCAAGCTGTA
This sequence comes from Heterodontus francisci, assembly GCF_036365525.1. NCBI lineage: Eukaryota > Metazoa > Chordata > Chondrichthyes > Heterodontiformes > Heterodontidae > Heterodontus > Heterodontus francisci. The sequence goes on from NC_090379.1 coordinate 114,769,652, forward strand.
GCAAGTTAAGAGTCTTGAAGTCTTAAACTTGCTATAACCGTACTAATTTGGAAATACAGATTTGAACCAAATTCTACATCCCTGTTCACTATAGACTTGATTGCTTTTTTTTTCTGCCTGAAGACTGACTTTTTTTTAAAAGAAATGAGGGAGAGGAAAGATGATCTGTTTATGTTCTTACAACAAATCATTATCGTGTTGCTGTTTGTGGGACCTCGCTGTGTGCAATTTGGCTACTGCGTTTCCTACAACAGTGACTACACTTCAGAGATACTTCGTTGGCACTTTGCAACTTCCTGAGGAGAAAGCTGCTTTTTAAATGCGAGTTAGTTCTTCCCTCCACTAATCTAATGAAATCAGAGCAGTGATGTGTGCATGTATCCCAAGGATTACCTCTTTTTCACTTCTTTCCCTCTTTCCTTCCATACATAAAGAATAGGTTAAAAACGCCCAAACTGTGGAATAAATATTTTTTCCCGATACTATGCTTGGGACTGGGTACATCAGAATAATTCCCCCGAAATGGGAGCAGAAAGCTACAGGTCTGACAGTTAAACCTTCCTATAGTTCTTTTCAGTTCTTGAAGAAACCTTCGAAGCATTCATCTCTCCTGTTAATTTGTCATATTCCTACAAGCTCCAGCTAGGTGGCAAACTTTTACAGTGTGAATTTTGTGGTTTCCTTGCTGCTCCCGATTTAGACCCCTCAGTGATACAGGGATACTTCCCAGCGTTTTGATGTGGAATTTTTAGCAGATCGGTGAAGTGTCTGTGTACACATCCTGATTTTTATTCTCTCATGGAATGTGGGTGTTGTTGGCAAGACAAGCATTTATTGCCCATCCCTAATTGCCCTAGAGAAGGTTGTGGTGAGCCACTGCCTTGAACCGCTGCTGTCCATGTGGTGTATGTACACCCACAGTGCTGTTGGGGAAGAAATTCCAGGATTTTGGAACGGCGATATAGTTCCAAGTCAGGATGGTGTGTGGCTTGGAGGGGAACTTGCAGATGGTGGTGTTCCCATGTATCTGCTGCCTTTGTCCTTCTAGATGGTAGAGGTTGCGGGTTTGGAGAGTGCTGACTAAGAACCCTTGGCAGGTTGCTGAAGTATATCTTTTAGATGTACTTCATCTGTGCGTTGGTGGAGGGAGTGAATGTTGAAGGTGATGAATGGGGTGTCAATCAAGCGGACTGTTTTGTCCTGGTTGGTGTCGAGCTTCCTGAGTGTTGTTGGAGCTGCACTGATCCAAGCAAGTGGAGAGTATTCCATCACGCTCCTGATATGTGCTTTGTAGATGGTGGACAGACTTTGGAGAGTCAGGGGGTGAGTTACTCGCCACTAATTCAGATTGGGTGAGATGGGGGTCTGAATAACAATTCCTACACACAAAATAATGATATTTAATGCTGTAAAAATGTGTATGATCTCTACGTCTGTTAGGAATAGGATCAGGGTTAGGGCCATCTATTTAAGTGTACATAGCCATTTAACACTTAGTTGCTGTTGGGACAATCAACCAAATACTGGGAATTGACTTGTCTAATTGGTTTTTAACCACTCCACAAGTCAGTCACTTAAATCCTACTTAAAATACTAAGATTTTTTCTCTTTTTTTTAATTCACTTTGTCCCAAATTGGCCAAATCAAATTGTAAAAGCGTTGCGTGCTCGTTTATCTTGGTTTAAGGTGCTTTATAAATGCAGCTTGTTGTAATTGACTCTTAACCTAACATGGTTTATCTAGTGAAAATCCGCTTCTTGCTGCTTCTGGCGAAAGTTGTCTATTGGTATTTTATTTCAAGAACACGGGATTGAATGAAGATCTTTGCATCTTTCAGTGGCAGTGTTGTTTCTCTGGAGCAAAATATATTTCAAACTGCCCATGATGAGCAGAAGTGTTATTACTTAAATCCCCTTTGGATAATGTGGATTATAGACAGCTGCCTTTATTACTACCGTTCACTTTTATTACTGGATTTTGGTACAGTCCATACTACTTTATAGCGGGTGTGTTCATGCTAACACAGTTTGAACACTATACGCAATGGATGCCAAATCCATTCAGCCTCTCGGTGCTTAAGGTTTTCAAGAAGTGAAGCTCTAGGATTCCTAATCTAGTTGAGTGTTGGGGACTGGATTGCATGATCCAAAATGGGACAATTTATTTCAGTGGAAACCAACAAATGATCAGTATTTAGCAAAGAGCTGATTGGAGCTGAAGTCTCCATCAGCTGTGTGAGTTGGGCGGTGCTTAAAGGCACTCAGCTCCCTAATAGTTAACAGCACTTAATCACACTTTAAAAGTGCAAAAAGCTGGTGTGCATAATGTTGTCAGTGGTCCCTTCATAATTGAATTCAGTGGAAATGGCAAATGGTTAGCACCATTTGGCTAATATAGACAGCTGCTTGTGAGAAGCATGGATGATGTAAATGTGGGAACTGTATTTACTAGAATGCACTGATTTTTTTTCCCTCTTTAAGGAGGCATTCTTTATAATGTTCTGTACTTCAGAACATGTATCTTCTTCCCAGTCTTAAAGGAGCAGTAGTTCTAAATTGGCACTTGGGTAAATTCATTAATATTGTCAACATTTTGCCAAGTAAAAATATATAAGGATGGAATTCTTGATGAGAGTCTTGGACAGTGAGGATAGGGAGGATATTATACTCTGGAGGACCACCACAGCTGAGCTTGTTTCTGCCCTCAGTTATCTATATGTGCAGTTCAAATAACATTTGTGATCCAGAGCAAGAAGGGCAGGCATTCTTTCCCAATTCTCTCTCCTCTAGCATGGTTGTCCTGAACACAATTGTTATCCATTGGCCATACTGGCTAACTCTGCATTCGAGTCATTGAAAATAATTGGTGATCAAATTGATGTTTTTCTTGCCTGTATGGTACTGTCAGGTGGCACTGTGCATTTGCTGACTGAACCACAGAATATGGGAGGCATGGCAGGTGCCTGGAGTTTTTGTATAGTTAGTACTCTGAGCGGTGGCCCACTTGTAGCCTGGCTCTTGGGTAGTTTATGGCAAGGTAGGGCAGGTGTGTGCTAAACTCACTGTGGTGTCTGTTTTCGTGACATGGAGAGTGAGCTGAAAGGAGGTGGAGTAGCACAGCTATTGTAAAAAGGGAGTGATGAGTGTGCATGATTACTCTTAATTTGTTCTTCAAAAATGAGCAACACTAAGGTAATATTTATTGTCAATGCTCATCAGCAGAAAGAGTTGACTACATAATGTAGGACTGGGTGGACCAAACTGGGCAGGGGTGGCAATTCTCTCCTTAAAAGGCATTAGTGATCCAGTTGGGTTTTTATGACAATCTGGTAACCTTCATGGCCGTTTTATCTAGTGCCAGCCCGCAAAAGACCAGATTTACCAAACGTACATGACTGGAAGTTGTTTAAGGCTGAAAGTTCGGTTTTATGCAAAGTCCATTGCTTTCATTGTACTGAATGAAACAAGCCCAAACTCATCTCAGAATTGTTACAGCACCGAAGGAGGCTATTCAGCCCATCATAATGTCTCTCGACGACTTTTGATTCAATCAACATACTTCTGTAATTTTCTGAAATGTGGCAAATGTTCTGGAGAATACGATGCCTAAATATGCTTTATATTCTGGGCTGAATTACTTAGAACAATTTATATAGAGTTTGTAACGTAATAGCGTCCCAAGACGCTTCACAAGAGCATTATAGCTTGAGGTTCAGCTTTTGACTGTTATTAATTCACACACAATTCTGTGAATTGAAATAGTGCTCAGACAAAAAGATGTGTCTGTATTGCTGACTGCCAAACCAATTCAACTGTTAAATCCATGGCTTCATGTGATGGGTTTACAGAGCGGCAACACCTTGCACAGTGCTCTGTGACTGATCAGTATAGGCTGGAGCCTTCTTTTGGGACCAACCAATGGCAGATCATCATCTTTGGCCTCCTTGTCTCGAGAGACAATGGGTAAGCGCCAAGAGGTGGTCAGTGGTTTGTGAAGCAGCGCCTGAAGTGGCTATAAAGGCCAATTCTGGAGTGACAGACTCTTCCACAGGCGCTGCAGATAAAATTGCTTGTCGGGGCTGTTACACAGTTGACCCTCTCCTTGCGCTTCTGTCTTTTTTTCCTGCCAACTGCTAAGTCTCTTCAACTCGCCACTCTTTAGCCCCACCTTTACGGCTGTCCACCAGCTCTGGCGATCACTGGCAATTGATTCCCACAACTTGTGGTCAATATCACAGTACTTAATGTCGCGTTTGCAGAAGTCTTTAAAGCGGAGACATGGACGGCCGGTGGGTCTGATACCAGTGACGAGCTCACTGTACAATGCATCCTTGGGGATCCTGCCATCTTCCGTGCGGCTCACATGGCCAAGCCATATCAAGCACCACTGGCTCAGTAGGGTGTATATGCTGGGGATGTTGGCTGCCTCAAGGACTTCTGCGTTGGAGATACTGTCCTGCCACCTGATGCCAAGGACTTTCCGGAGGCAGCGAAGACGTCACTCTTGGCTGACGTACGTTGTCCAGGCCTCACTGCCGTAGAGCAAGGTACTGAGGACACAGGCTTGAAACACTCGGACTTTTGTGTTCTGTGTCAGTGTGCCATTTTCCCACACCCTCTTGGCCAGTCTGGACATAACTGGTAACATAACTGCTTTTGGAAAAGATTAGTTTCCCGAGTGGTCAAATGACAATGAAGTGCAAGGTTTATGCTCAGACCGATTTGCATTCTACTTTTGTGCTGTTTTCCAGTGGGGCCAAAGCAAATCTTGTGTACGTCAAACAACATTCAGTGTTGCCACCTTAATCAATCGGAGCATAGCTGATCTGTACCTCAGCTCCATTTGTTCTATTTTTCTTGATACCCTTATGTAGTGACAATCTGTCTATCTCAGTCTAAAAATTTTAATTCAACCAGCATCCACAGTCTTTTGAGGAAGAGTTCCTGATTTCCACATTGTCAGGGTGGATGGTATTGTTAAGTACGTCATCCAGCGACCTCCTTGTTTCTTCACTGTCTGCCACCCCTCCAAATTAGAACACTCCATTCACTCCTAAAGCTGAAGTGTTTCTGTGGTAATGTGACACATTAGAACAGTTTAATGTTTGCAATTTAGAACGGCCTGGATTGTTTTTGCAGAGATCCTCAGAACAGCTGAAATGAACTCTATCTCACAACTCAGCTGTTAAACATTCTCCTGGCTATTAGTCCCTACTGATATTTGAGTTCTCCACCTCACTCATCTATTCAAGGATGAAATAAACATAAAAACATAGAAAATAGGAGCAGGAGTAGACCATTCAGCCCTTCGGGCCTGCTCCACCATTCATTATGATCATGGCTGATCATCCAACTCAGTAACCTGTTCCCACTTTCACCCCATATCCTTTGATCCTTTTAGACCCAAGAGCTATATCTAACTCCTTCTTGAAAACATACAATGTTTTGGCCTCAACTGCTTTCTGTGGTAGCAAATTGCACAGGCTCACCACTCTCTCTGGTGAAGAAGTTTCTCCTCATCTCAGTGCTGGAAGGTTTACCCCGTATCCTTAGACTATGACCCCTGGTTCTGGACTCCCCCACCATCGGGAACATCCTTCCTGCATCTATCCTGTCAACTCCTGTTAGAATTTTATAGGTTTCTATGAGATCCCACCTCACTCTTCTGAACTCCAGTGAATATAATCCTAACCGACTCAATATCTCCTCCTATGTCAGTCCTGCCATCCCAGGAATCAGTCTGGTAAACCTTCGCTGCACTCCCTCTATAGCAAGAACATCCTTCCTCAGATAAGCAGACCAAAACTGCGCACAATATTCCAGGTGTGGCCTCACCAAGGCCCTGTATAATTGCAGCAAGACAGCCCTGTTCCTGTTCTCAAATCCTCTCGCTATGAAGGCCAACATACCATTTGCCTTTTTTACCACCTGTTGCACCTGCATGCTTACATTCAGCGACTGGTGTACGAGAACACCCAGGTCTCGCTGCATATTCCCTCTCTCAGTTTATAGCCGTTCAGATGATAATCTGCCGTCCTGTCTTTGCTACCAAAGTGGCTAACCTCACATTTATCCACATTATAATGCATCTGCCATGCATTTGTCCACTCACTCAACTTGTCCAAATCACCCTGAAGCCTCTCTGCATCCTCCTCACAACTCGCCCTCCCACCCAGTTTTGTGTCATCTGCAAATTTGGAGATATTACATTTAGTTCCCTCATCTAAATCATTAATGTATATTGTGAATAGCTGATATTCACAACATGCCTTTTGTTGTCTGTTATTGGTGGAGGATGTCTTCAGAGCTCCCAAAGGGTCTGTCTGCTCAAAAGCAAACACCAAAACCACACACAGCCATCTGTTCAAAGTAATTAAAGTAGCAGACACAATAATGCCTTCCCTGGGGTGTGCTTTGTTTCCCCAGGTTATTTTATTGCATTATTGCATCTACATGTTCAGGTACATTCATACTGGTATGTTCTTGTGAGGTAGATTAAAACTTGTCTTTGAACTTAAAACATAATAGTTCTTTTAGTGTGGTTTTTTTTGCTCGCAAGCCTCCATCTGCCACCATCAACAGTAAAGGAGGCACTCGGCAGGGGAAAGGATTCAGAGAATGGAGGACTTGGAGGGGTAAGCAACTAATTCGGTTTGTAATATTGAGAAGTCCCTTCACTGTTGCTGGATCAAAATCACGGAACTCCCTCCCTAGCAGTACTGTGGGTGTACCTGCGTCAGCTGGACGACAGCATTTCAAGAAGGCAACTCACCACCACTTTCTCAAGGGCATCCCATGAAAGAATTTTTTAAAAAGTCAAGGTGCAGAGCCCAGGTTCATATTGCAGGAAACTACATGGTAGGAGAGGGGATACGTTAACCTCTAGTGGTTGGGTGGCATCAGGCTTGGGTTTCAAAAGCTTCGAAGCGGGAGCAAGGGAATACTGAAGGATATATTGAGTTTTACAATTGAAATCCTGGCAATGAATGAGCTGGAATCTGAGAGGGTACAATGGGAAGGTAGGAAGTGTACAACAAGAATTTGTAAATCAGACAAAAGGTGACCATGTAGGCAGCTGTACTTGCTGGGCAAGAGCTCTGGTCACAGAAGAATCAATAAAATGAAGATAGGCAAAGATTGTGAAGAAGTGGGAGAGATTGGAGGCTAAAGATGAATGAAGGAACAAATATCAGGCAACAGGATTTGTTCCATCTCCTGTCCATGAGAGTAGGTATTCTCCAAGTGTTCCAACACTTGGGCACTTGCTGCCAGTATCTGCCAATGTTGTTTTCTTATTAGTGATACAGAAGTTGGCTCTTGCTCTGCTCATGCCGAAGATCCTTGCTGTAAGCATTCCTAGCTCAGTGAGGCTGGGAACTTGCAATGTGAAGAGTGGCCTACATCTTTACTGTTGTGCGGTGATTCCATCACAGAATCATTCCTGGACACTGAGCCCCATCTGTCCTCTTGAGGGGTGTAACTGATCCCATGCCACTATTGTAGAAGAGCAGGTGAATTCTCCCCTGTTTCCTGCCAACATTTAGCCCTCAAAAACATCACTAAAAACAGATTGTCCAGTCATTTATCTCATTGCTGTTTGTGGGAGTTTGCTGTGCACAAATTTGTTGCTACATCACAGCGATTATACTTAAAGTACTTTGCCTGCGGTGTGCTTTGGGATGTTTCAAAGTACTGAAAGGTGTAATATAAGCAAATCTTTTCCCTTTTTTTTTCTCGTGTACGACAATCCTTTCTGCTTTCTCCATTCAAGAGCCTCACTGTAAGCTGTATGCTGGTTCTACATGTTTATTGATGCTTGTTAAAATACAGGGACAGCTATTCTTTGCTTGTTCAGCTCCTACCCAACCCTTAAAGGCACTCAGCATTGAACTTTTCTTCCACACAAGACAGTATGCCAGCCAAAGGTTATTTGCGCTGGTGCTACCTTTTTAATAAAAGGATTTAATATCCCATTTAGGTTTGTTTTGTAGTAACCAGGATCAGTGTGATGTATTACTAATTGTCAGACTTAATGGCCCTGCCTTGCCGCAGAATTTCATGCAGACCAGTTAGCATGAGATGAGGTTTACCTCCTGTGTTACTAAACTTTAAAACCATTTTCATCACCATAATCTTCAGAAACCATCCAGGCAAGGAATGTGTTTGTTTACTTATTGTTGAAAGGCTCAGATGTGTAATATGAACCGGATGTGTCAAAACACTGAAACTTACTTAGCAATTCTATTAGCACATTTTAGATGCAACTTGTAATCTTACTCAAAATTTGACAAGCAAATGCTGTCATATCACAGACCCAGTTGCTTTGGCCTCACGTGTTCTTGGGCTAGAGAATGGCCTATGTTTCAGTGGAACCTGCAGGAGGAGTGTGTATATGTGTAACGTGTCCCACCCCTGTAAGCAAATAGATCACTTTCTTCAAGAAAAAGATGTACATTTATATATTGCCTTCCATGGCCTCAGCATGCACTTTAGTCAATGAAGTGTCAACACTGTTGTAATTTAGGGAAATGCAGCAGCCAATTTGTATACAGCAAATTCCCACAAACATCAATGTCTAAGCTCGTGTTCATCTCTGAGGTGTTTTGTTGTCCATTGAATTATGCTGCCCCATTAGTCTAATCTGAATCATCAGCTAAGTGGTGCAAGGAGTCATTGACAGTGCTATTAAGTAACATTTACTCAGCAATAACCTGCTCCTCACTGCTCAGTCTGGGTTCTGCCAGGATCACTCAGCTTCAGACCTCATACAGCCTTGGCCCAAACATGGAAAAAAGAATTCCAGAGGTAAGATGAGATTGACTGTCCTTGACGTCAAGGCAGCATTTGACCAAATGTGACATCAAAGAGCCGTAGCAAAATTGAAGTCAATGGGAATTGGAGGGAAAGAAACTCCACTGGTTGGAGTCTTACTTGGCACAAAAGAAGATGGTTGTCGTTGTTGGAGGCCAATCATCTCAACCCTGGGACATGGCTGCAGAAATTGGTGGAGGTGTCCTAGACCCAGCCATCTTCAGCTGCTTCATCAATGACCTTCCCTCCAACAGTTTTTATTCTTTCATGGAATGTGGGTGTCACTGGCAAAGCCAGTATTTGTTGCCCATCCCTAATTGCCTTTGACAACTGTGTGGCTTGCTAGGCCATTTCTGAGGGCAGTTAAGAGTCAACCATGTTACTGTGGGTCAAGGGCAATTAGGGATGGGCAATAAATGCTGGCCTAGTCAGCGATGCCAACATCCCACAAACTAATTTTAAAAAGGTACCCTCCGGGGTAGAATATTTTTTAGAAGTAAACCAAAGCTGATAAAAGAACAGTCTTGTATAGCTTAAAGCTATCTGCAAAGAGCCTACCAAGTTATCTATTGTCTAACTGACATCCTGACCAACTTGAGCCATTGCTGCTTGTAGCACAGTGTCGGGAAAAACTGAAAGCACTAGGTTCTGCGCCTGCCAGTGTTTTACATGATCTGGCCTTGATCCCATTAGCCTCCCTCACTGTTAACAGGTTAAGACTGAGTGTGAAATCTTGGACTTGGTGTCCTTGGCCCTGAGCTGGACCTTCTTCCCAACATCTGTCCTCGGCCACCAATTGTTCAACATTCGTGTCCTAACCATTTAACAGGAATCTGTGCTTATCCAGTTTCTTGGCTGTAACAGCATAATTAACTAAGGTCAGCTGCAAATGTGTACATATTGTACATAGTTTGTGACAACGGTAATCAGTATCGTTGCCAGTATGCTTCTGCAAGTGGCTAGTCATCCAATCATGGTGACTAGTTTTATGCATACCAAAATATCATGTTACACTGTGCATGGAGCTATTTAACCTAAAGATGTCCTAAATGCTTTGCCTAGCTAATCTTCGGTTAATGAGCTCCAATTATGAACCGGTTTTCATAGAATCCATTTGAAGCAAGTTCTTTAATCGCAATATCCAAAAATAGGAAGGACCCAACTTTCAGCGACAAAATACACAGTAAACATTCTATTCATTCAATCTATTAATATTTCAGCTTTTTTCCCCAAATTTGTGTGTAATATCTCTTCCTGTTGAAGAGGGCAGGACTTATGAATGACAATATAAGGGACGTAAATGCAGGGTTACTGTCCCAGTAATGGCTTTGTTGAATGTTGTAGGAATGCTTGTATAAGAAAAGTCCAAAAATATACTGTTTGAAACCAGAGCCAAAAATCGAGCTTTCATTTCTTAACTGATATCTGGATGCCTGTGTAGAATTCTATACATGGTGTCATCAGTCAATGAATCAGTCCAAGGCAAGTGAGTTACAACATGAACAAACAGAAACACTAATTATAAACTTAATGTTCTAGTTCATATTAATCAAGCAAGTTATAATTATTGGTTACACTTAACGAGTAAGAAATCTAAAATGAGGTAGCACAAAGTCCCGGGGATGACTGCCAAAGATTTTAACATACTGGCTGTGTGTTCAAAGAATGAATGTTTGCACTTGACATTGTTCAGTAACACCGCTGCAAGGCATTCTTTACCTGCAGAAATCAGTTGTAGTGAGTATTTTTGTAATGTTCAGATGGATGCACAATCACTCTGCATACCTGTATTTGTTTCTAGAGGGATAAAATTGAAAAGCAGTAAAGTTATATTAAACTTGTATAGAACCTTAGCCAGACCACGCTTGGAATACTGCACAGTTCTGGTCTCCATATTCTGAACATGGGGAGGCACTGGAGATGATGCAAAAAAAAATTATATGGATTATGCCAGAATTGAGGGGCTATACTTATAAGGAAAGTATGAACAGGCTGAGGGTTATCCTTTTCCTCTAGAAAAAAGACCGGGATGACTTGATATGGGCCTTCAAAATTATGAAAGTGTTTAATGGGATAGATGTATAGAAATGTTTGGATTTGTAGAGAGTCCAAAACTAGGCGCTGTCAATATAAGATGGTCACTAATAAATCTAAAAGGAATTCAATAGGAATTTCTTTACCCAGAGAGAGGTTAGAATGTGGAATTTGCTACAAACTGTAGTAGTTGAGGTGAGTAACATAGATGCATTTATGGGGAAGCTGGATAAGCATATGAGGGAGAAAGGAATCGAAAGATATGCTAATGGGGTTAGATGAAGGGTGGGTGGAAGCTCGTGTGAAGCATAAACCAGTTGGGCTGACTGGCGAATTTCTGTGCTGTTCATTCTATGTAACATGTAATGTCTCTCTGTCTCTAGTAGCACTATATTTTGTAAAATTAAGATTAAGTGGGGACGATCACTGCACAGTGTTCAGTACCATTTACAAATGCTCAGATATTGAAGTCTGAGCCCGCATGCAGCAAGACCTGGACAACATTCAGGCTAGGGCTGATAAGTGGCAAATAACATTCGTGCCACACAAGTGCCAGGCAATGACCATCTCCAACAAGAGAGGATCTAATCATGTTCCCTTTGACATTCAATGGCATTACCATGGCCTCACCCCTCCCTATCTCTGTAATCTCCTCCAGCCCCGCATCCCTCCAAGATATCTGCACTCCTCTAATTCTGGTCCCTTGAGCATCTCTGATTTTAATCTCTCCAACATTGGCGGCCGTGCCTTCAGTTGCCCAGGCCACGAGTTCTGGAACACCCTCTCGACGCCCCTCTACCTCGCTTTCCTCCTTTAAGTCACTCTTTTAAAATCTACCTCTTTGACCAAGCTTTTGGTCATCTGACCTGATATCATCTTATGTGGCTCAGTGTCATTTTTGTTTTATAATGCTCCTGTGAACATTTTATTACATTAAAGGTACTATATAAATGAGTTATTGATGTTGAATTCTGCGACGAGTAACATACTGCACGACTCACCAAAACCTGTCCACCACAAGGAACAAGACTGGAGTGTCATACAGTACTTTGCACTTGCCTGGATGGATGCAGCTCCAATGAGACTCAAGGAGCTCAACATCATCCAAGACAAAGCAGCCTACTTGATCGACACCCCATCCACCACCTTCAACATTTACTCCATCCACCACTGGCTCACTGTGGTTGCTGTGTGTACCATCTACAAGATGCACTGCAGCAAATTACCAAGGCTCCTTTGACAGCACCTTCCAAACCAGTGAGCTGTGCCACCTAGAAGGACAGGGGCAGCAGATGCATGGGAACACCACCACCTGCAAGTTCCCCTCCAAGTCACACACCATCCTGACTTGGAACTATATCGCCGTTCCTTCACTGTTACTGGGTCAAAATCCTGGAACTCCCTTCCTAACAGTACTGTGGGTGTATCTACACCCCAGGGACTGCAGCGGTTCAAGAAGGTGGATCACCACCACCCTCTTAAGGGCAATTAGGGGTGGAGAATAAATGCTGGCCTTGCAAGTGACGCTTGCATCCCAAGAACGAATAAAGAAAAAGATTTGTATAGTCCTGGTCTGTCTTGCCTTTGCTTGGACCAGTAGTTCAGAAGCATCTTGTGTGCGATTGTTAATCTGCCAGGATGGGATGTGTGTTTAACCACTTGGGCGCATCTGACAAAACATTTGCGCTCACAGCGCATCAGAAAAGACTCCATGCAGAATAAGAAGTTTATTTTCTAGTATACATGCTGATATAATTGGCATTGGCAGTTTTGCTCCTCTAGGATTATCCCATGCCCGCAATGTTAGATAGAATACCCTTGTATCCTGCTATGAATGCTGTCAGATGTGAACCAGTTGTTCCCATATCCTAAGATATCTTGATCAATGTAGCCCAATTGATCAATTGCTTTCTCGCTACAGCATGGAGTGTAGCCTTAAAAGTCCAATTACAGATAATTGGTATAAATCTTTACCGCAAGGTTAATTACACTGCGATTTAGGCTTTGATTTAGCAATGCCCCAACTCGAGCCTGTCTTGGATTTGCACATCTCTGTGACATCCTAAACTGATAACATCCAGTTATTGTTACGCTAAATTGCTTTTATATTGGTTTGTGGAATAAGTGCAATATCTTTCTGATTGTGCATCGAGCACCAAAATTGTATTATAAAATGGACTCGTGAAACCTCTGGAGAGATGGTCCCATAACCTGCCTGCTGGGCCACTGCTCATCTCAGACACAGAGCTGAGCTTGTAGCCCCATATCCTCCCACCACAAAGACTGTCTACTTCCAACTCCAGCAAACTCTGTAATTCCAAAACTCTCCTGGACAGCCTTCCATTCTTCATCCTCTGTAAAGTTCAGCTCCTCCAAAGCCCTGCCACCTGTGTCCTCTTGCACCAAGTTCCAGCTCGTCTATCCCCGCTGCTTTTGCTGACCTGGACTGGCTTCTGGCATCCCAGTCCCTCAAATTTAAAATTAACAATCATATGTTTCAAATTAAGGGGTTTGATAGAGGAGATAAAGAAACTGTTTCCATTGAAGGTGGATTGATTACTAGAGGACAGAGAATTAAAGTGATTGCTGATCTTTTGCAAAGGTATGATGAGTTGAATGCCTTCTTCTGTGCAGTATCGTTCTTTGATTTTTCTTTTACGCAGTACACTGCCTGAATGTTGTTGGAAGAAGATTCAATAGGGAATTGGATATATACTACATTAAAAATAGAAGGAAACATTTGCAGGGCTATGGGGAAAAAGCAGAGCAGTGAGACTAATTGGATAACGCTTCAAAAAGCCAGTGTGTGCATAATTCAGTGCTTTACGGATCCTACAGTCTTCAACTCCCTACATGGCCTTACCCCTCCTGACCTCTGTGTAACCCACAACCCCTGCCCTAAACTCTGTTCTTTTAGCTTTGGCCTGTCATACATTTCCCATTCACTCCAGCACTGACGATGTGCCTTCAGCCACCTAGTTCCTGATCATCAGCAAAGTGATGGAAGGCGTTGTCAACAGTGCTATCGAGCAGCACTTACACAGCAATAGTCTGCTCAGTTTGGGTTCCGCCAGGGCCCCTCGGCTCCAGACTTCATTACAGCCTTTGAGCTGAAGTCAAGAGGTGAGTTGCGAGTTGCTGCCCTAGACAAGGCAGCATTTGAGTGTGGCATCAAGGAGTCCTAGCAAAATTGAATTCAGTGGGAATCAGGGGGAAAACTCTCCACTGGTTGGAGTCATACCTAGTACAAAGGAAGATGGTTGTGTTTGTTGGAGGCCAAACATCTAAGCCCCAGGACATTGCTGTAGGTAGTATCCTAGGCCCAACCATCTTCAGCTGCATCATCAATGACCTTCCCTCCATCATAAGGTCAAATGTGGTGATGTTCGCTGATTGTACAATGTTCAGTATCATTTACATCTCCTCAGATACTGAAGCACATGCAGCAAGACCTGGGCATTCTGACTTGGACTGATAAGTGGCAAGTAACATTTGTGCCACAGAAGTGCCAGGCAATGACTACCTCCAACAAGAGAGAATCTAACCATCTCTCCTTGATGGTCAATGGTATTACCATCACTGAATCCCCCACTGTCAACATCCTAGGGGTACCATTGAGCACATAAATGCTGTGGCTACAAGAGCAGGTCAGAGGCTGCGGATTCTGTGGCGAGTAATCCACTTCCTATCTCCCCAATGCCTGTCCACCATCTACAAGTCAGGAGTGTGATGGAATACTCTCCAGACCTGCAACGTCTACCACCTAGAAGGACAAGGTCAGCAGACGCAAGGGAACACCACCACCTGCAAGTTCCCTTCCAAGCCACACACCTGACTTGGAACTATATCACCATTCCTTCACTGTCACTGGGTCAAATCCTGGAGCTTCCTTCCCAACGGCATTGTGCGTGTACCTACAACATATGGACTGCTGCAGTTCAAGAAAGCGGCTCACCACCACCTTAAGGTCAATTAGGGACGGGCAATAAATACTGGCCTTGCCAGTGACACTCACATCCCATGAAAAAAATTTTTTAATCCTCTCCTAAAAGCCTTTTCTGACCAAGCATTTGGTTTCCTAGCCCTCCTGATACCTCCTCCAATGGCTTCAGGTCCATTTTTTGAATTATATTTCAATGAAGTATTTTGGGATGATTTCCTACATTAAAAGTACTACATAAAGATATATTGACTTTGGAATGGGTACTGAACAGATTCATGGGAATCGTACTGAGACTTAAAGGATTAAGTTAGGGCAGTTTGCGTAAATTCCATTTGCATTCCTTCAGGTTAGATGGTTGATGGATGATCTAATCTAAAATAATTAATGGATTCGATAGGGTAGATAGGGAAACTATTTCCTCTGTTTGTGGGGAATCCAGAAAAAGGGGAAATAACCTTAACATTAGAACTAGGGCATTCAAGAGTGAAATCAGGAAGCACGTTTTCACACACACAGCGTAGTGGAAATCTGGAACTCTCTCTTTCCTCCCACTGCCCCCCACCCCCCAATCTCTTTCCTCCCCCCCAATTGCCCCCCATCCCAAAAAAAAAAGCTGTGGATGCCGGGTTCAATTGGAGTTTAGGAATGAGATGAACAGGATTGGCTTAGGTAATGTGATCAAGGGAGAGGGGTCAAATGGAGCTGAGGTACAGATCAGCCATGATTTAATGGAATAGTGGAACATGCTGAAGGGGCTAAATGTTCCATGCTGTTCCTATCAGGGCGTCTCCTCCTCCAACTACTGCATGTGGTGTTCTGCCACCTACAACATACCAGTTACATTGTGACTCACTGCACTGCCAGATACAGAAGTTTGGAGATGCACCCTTCAATGTGATATAAAGGAGGTATTCATGTGTTTATATTTCTCTCTTGTTCTCTGTTCACTTGGCAGGCTAATAAGTTACTGTTCAGTATATTCAATGATTTTAAAGTTCGTGGTCAGATTGCTGTTGAAATGTTAACTATGATTTAGAGTGTGAGAATTGTTTCAGTTCAATTTTTCACTTTTGTAAATTTTCTATCAAACTGCTAACACTTGCTCAATACAAATGTTGTGTTTTTCAGATCTAGTAGCAGTGCTTTGCCCCAAGGGCCCCTTGCGTATTCTAGTCGAAACTGCCCAAGAGAGAAATGAACCAATATTTCCAGCTCTGATCTATTCCTGTAAGTTGAGATTTTTTTTTTTCTTTTTGATTCTTGAACTGAAAGTTTCAATGCACTGGTTTAACTCTCCTGATTTGCTCTTGCATAGCGACAATGATATGGTTGGTTAACATGGCAGATGTTGATCCAGAAGCCAGGCCAAGCCCTCCAAATGACTCTGGTTCTGCACCACAAAGTGAGTACAACAACTTGTTTTTGCTAAACTTTATAGAAAACCTTTAAGTAAAATCAGCAAAGTCACCACTGTACAAGTTGTGTAATAAAACCATGCATCAGAAGCAATGTTTATCATGTGTAAAACTGTCATGCTTCTCTAATTCTGTGCTTGTTAGTGTTGAATTTAATTTATGAACAATGTTTATATAACATTGTTTCAATTATAATGTGCAAATAGACTAACCCAAATAGCAAAGGAAGGTTTTACTTAATCTTTTGCAACAAACTATAATGTAAGTTTGTTTTTAAGTTGCCAAGGTTCAGAAAACATAATTAAAAGGAAATGCTTCAGGTAAATATAAGAAATAATTTATGCTTCTTCTACCATCAACCTTTTGCCATTTATTTGGTATTGCCTTTCATGTTTGAACGTTCATTGGTTTCCTGTACTTTGACCTTCCGTAGCTGTATCTATCTTATCATTCAGTCTGCCTTAACTCATTCAATTACATCATCGACCCGTTTCTTAATAGTTTGAGTTTCACTTCCATTACTTTATCAAGAAGACCTTGATGCCTTCTTCAGTGCGCAAGAACCCCCTGTCTTAATCGTGCCATCCACCGGTTTGAATGTGTTCCTTCGTGTGACTGTTGTAGTTTCGTATGAAGTAATGAATTTGTTTGAATATTTTAAAGTGACTTAAATGGTCAGTGTTTTATCCCAGAATGCTTTGCTTTAGTCTTTTTTTTTAAAGCCAGAGCAGTGGTTAGCACCGCAGCCTCACAGCTCCAGCAACCCGCGTTCAATTCTGGGTACTGCCTGTGTGGAGTTTGCAAGTTCTCCCTGTGTCTGCGTGGGTTTCCTCCGGGTGCTCCGGTTTCCTCCCACATGCCAAAAGACTTGCAGGTTGATAGGTAAATTGGCCATTATAAATTGCCCCTAGTATAGGTAGGTGGTAGGGAACTATAGGGACAGGTGGGGATGTGGTAGGAATATTGGATTAGTGGAGGATTAGTATAAATGGGTGGTTGATGGTCGGCACAGACTCGGTGGGCCGAAGGGCCTGTTTCAGTGCTGTATCTCTAACTAAAAGCACAAATGTGGAATAAAGGGAAAATTGAAGCTTTTCTCTATGCGTGAACAAAGACAGTTTGGAAACTCAAAAGGCAGAGAATGATAAACACCCAGCCCAAGAGATAGTCCTGTATTGAGGTATGGGCTATTTGCTAAGACACCACGTACCACAGTAAAAGATAAAGATTGGCCAATGCATCAGAATGCAATAAGCAATGCTTGAACAACAGAGTTGCAGGCTGAATAGAATGTGAGGTTAAACACCTCAAATGTGCTGTCAGCAATCGTGCTCCTAAGCGTACTGTTAATCTGTTAGGTGCAGCCCAAGGTAGCCAAATAGTATAAGAATGGAACTTGTTCCCTCCAAATGTTAGGGTGCGCTCAGGACAGTCGGAGATCCATTCGCTCTAACTGTAAACTACAGAGCCAGCACTGCTCACTCTGATTCTCAAAACCAGTTTGTTTTAATTGTTTGTATTTAATGTAATCTGTAGACCAGTTGTATAAGAACTATACTGTTACTAGTCGATGTATATTAAAGCTTGTTTAAAACCACATGGGCTTAAATCTTGCAGAAGTTATTGTTGCAGGACAAACAGCCCTTTGTTGTGACTGTGGAAAAGCTTGTCTATACTGCTCGTGATCTAGTATGCTTCTAAAAGATCACAATCACTTCTTATTAGCACTACAGGAATCTTGTTTCTCCAGTCAATCCTCATAAGTCCTCTGACACTAAGGATCAGTCTCATGACTCTCTTCTGCACCAGCTCCAGGGCATTGGATATCTCCCTGTGACCAGAACTGGATCGATTCTGATTAGAGCACAATACAGTTTAAGCGCAACAAAAACCAGCTTGTTTTCTGTGCTCCTCTGATTTTGGTCTCTCATGCAGTCCAAATTTCATCATTCCTTAATTGCCTGTCAAGCCTTAAGCTGTCCAGGCCCTAAGCTCTAGAATTCCCTCCCTAAAACTCTCAGGCTGTCTCTCCTCCTTCAAGATGCTCCTTTAAACCTACTGCTTTGGCTAAGCTTTTGGTCACCTATCCTAATATCTCCTTATGTGGCTTAGTGTCAAATTTTGTCTGGTTACGCTCCTTTGAAGCACCTTGGGATGTTTTACCACATTCTATACATTCTGGAATGGTTCCTGCAGATTGGAAGGTCGCAAATGTTACCCCACTATTTAAGAAGGGAGGGAGAGAGAAAACGGAATTACAGACCTGTTAGTCTTAGAGTCAGAGAGATACAGCACTGAAACAGGCCCTTCGGCCCGCCAAGTCTGTGCTGACCAACAACCACCCAATTATACTAATCCTACATTAATCCCATATTCCCTACCACATCCCCACCATTCTCCTAGCACCTACCTACACTAGGGGTAATTTACAATGGCCAATTTACCTATCAACCTGCAAGTCTTTGGCTGTGGGAGGAAACCGGAGCACCCGGCGGAAACCCACGCGATCACAAGGAGAACTTGCAAACGCCACACAGGCAGTACCCAGAGCCGAACCCGGGTCGCTGGAGCTGTGAGGCTGCTGAGCTAACCACTGCGCCACTGTGCCGCAGTCGTTGGGAAATGCTGGAATCTATTCTAAAGGATGTGATAAATGGACATGTGGATAATAGTGATCTGACTGGGCATAGTCAACATGGATTTATGACTGGAAAATAATGTTTGACAAACCTGTTGGAGTTTTTGAGGATGTTACTAACAGAATTGATAAAGAGGAGTCGGTGCAGGTGGTATACTTGGATTTTCAGAAGGCTTTTGATAAAGTCCCCCACAGGAAGCTGGTTAACAAAATTAAAGCACATGGGATAGGAGGCAATATACTAGCAGGGATTAAGGATCGGTTAACTAGGCTGTGACTAGTAGGGTACGGCAGGGATCAGTGCTTGGGCTCCACCTGTTCACAATATATATAATTGATTTGGATGTGGGGACCAAACTTATTTCCAAGTTTATGGATGACACAAAACTAGGTGGGAATGTGTGTTGTGAGGAAGATGCAAAGCGGCTTCAAGGGGATTTGGACAGACTTAGTGAATGGGCAAGAACATGACAAATGGAATATAATGTGGAAAAATGTGAGGTTATCCACTTTGGTAGGAGGAACAGGTGTGCAGAGTATTTCTTAAATGGTAAGAGATTAGAAAGTGTTGATGTACAAAGGGACCTGGGTGTCCTTGTCAATAAGTCACTGAAAGCTAAAATGCAGGTGCAGCAAGCAATTAGGAAGGCTAATGGTATGTTGGCCTTTATCACAAGAGGATTAGAGTACAGGAGCAGTGAAGTCTTGCTTCAGTTGTGTAGAATCTTGGTTGGACCATACCTGGAGTACTGTGCGCAGTTTCGGTCCCCTTACCTTAGGAAGGATATTATTGCCATAGAGGGAGTGCAACGAAGGTTCACCAGACTTGTTCCTGGGATGGCAGGACTGTCCTATGAAGACAGATTGGGGAAACTGGGCCTGTATTCTCTAGAGTTTTGAAGAATGAGAGGTGATCTCATTGAAACCTACAAAATACTTAAAGGGATAGGGTAGATGCAGCTAAGATGTTACCCTTGGTTGGGGAGTCTAGAACCAGGGGACACCATTTCAAAATAAGGGGGAAGCCACTTAGGACGGAGATGAGGAGAAATTCCTTTACTCAGAGGCGTGTGAATCTTTGGAATTCTCTACCCCAGAGGGCTGTGGAAGCTCAGTCATTGAGTGTGTTTAAAGCAGAGATTGACAGATTTCTAAATACAAATGACATAAGGGGATATGAGGATAGTGTGGAAAAAAGGCATTGAAGTGGATGATCAGCCATCATATTGAAAGACAGGGCAGACTCGATGGGCTGAATGGCCAACTCCTGCTTCTATGTTCCTATATTACAGGCCTCTAAAATCCAAGTTGTTTTGACTATGCATTTCAGTGTTGTCTTTATTATTTAAGTATAGGGTGCACAAATTCAAAAGCAGAGATGCTTGTGTTTAAAGACAAGAGTCTTCAAAGTTGAAGCGATTGTACTGCAAAAAAAAACCCTCGTCCTGTGTTACAACAGCATGTCCACTCCTTCAAATTGGGCGTGGGCTCTCTGTAGTAAGCTGCAGGTTACAGGAATACATGAAGAAAAGGCAGAGGAATTCCTATGCTCATCCCTACTCCACTTGCTCCAGCTGAGTGCTTCCTACTGTGTATTTAGCTTTTATCAAAAATTCCAGTTATATAGCAATATTTTCAAGTGTCCCAGCTGAACTTTGCCTAGGCCTCTATATTTTGTTCAGGAAATGGCAAGGTCACTTTGCCTGTTTCAGTTCCCTCGAAAAGGCATTGAGGGACTGCCTTGACCTGCTGCAGTCTATGTGGTGATAGCACTCCCATGACAATAGGTCAGGAGTTCCAGGCTTTGTACCTAGCAACAACAAAGGAACAGCAACACTTGCTGAAGTGAGAGTGGTATGTTGCTCCTCTTATCCTTTTCAGTGGTAGAGCTCGTGGTCGTGGGAAGTGCCACCAGCTTGCATTTGTATAGCACTTTTAACATAGTAAGACATCCAAGGGGCTTTACAGAAGTGTTGTCAGACAAGGTTCAACACCAAGCCACATAAGATATTAGAAAAAATGACCAAAAGCTTGGTCAGAGCAGTAGATTTTAACGAGTATCTTAAAGGAGGAGTGAGACATGGAGAGAGAGAGAGAGGGGTTTATGGTGGGAATTTCAGGCCTTCGGCAGTTGAAGGCATGGCCGCCAATATCTGGGTGAAGGAAATGGGGAACATGCAAGAGGTCAGAATTGGAGGAGTCCAGGTATCTTGGAGGGTTGAAATAAAACCAAAGTGCTGGAAATACTCAGCAGGTCTGGCAGAATCTGTGGAAAGAGAAGCAGAGTTAATGTTTCAGGTCTGTGACCTTTCATCAAAACTGGCAAAAGGTAGAAATGTAGTAGGTTTTAAGCAAGTGAAGCAGGGGTAGGTGGGGGATGGAAAAGAACAGAAAAGGGAAGGGGTGTGATAGGGTAGAGGGCAGGAGAAATTAAGTGACAAAGATGTCATGGGACAAAGGCAAAGAGAGTGCTAAATGTTGTGGTAAATGACAAAGCATTAGTCCAGAGAGAGTGGTAATGACAAAATAATGAACAGCTTTGTCCAAAAGCACAAGCATGAAAAACCAAGTTTAAGGCAGGCATATGGTTAAAAAATAAAATTATTATTCTCTTTTCTCTACCCCCCCCCCCCCCCCCAACTCCTGCTTCACTTGCTTAAAACCTATTACATTTTTAACCTTTGCCAGTTCTGATGAAAGGTCACAGACCTGAAACGTTAACTCTGCTTCTCTCTCCACAGATGCTGCCTGACCTGTTTTGATTACAGATTTCCAGCATCCGCAGTGTTTTGCTTTTATGTTGGAGTGTTGTACGGTTGGAGGAGGTTAGAGATAGGGAGGGGCGAGACCTCAGAGGGATTTAAACACAATGATGCGTTTTTTAAATGTTAAGGCATTACTGGACTAGGAGCCAGTGCAGATCAGCGAGTACAGGGGCGACAGGTGAATTGTTGACATAAGCTGTGCTCCAAATGTACCTTGAATTTTGGTCCAATATATTTACTAGGCTGTTTGAGTGTACAATACCTGGTGTCTTCATGGAGATTTTTGCCCTTGAACTTGTTGATGAAGGATAAGGTTCAGAATAGTACCTAATACAGAGCTCTTAGTTATTATTTCTGACGCCAAGAGTTATTCTATTTTCTATGGAGAAATGCAGGATTAGTAGGGGTGTACTTGAAGTTGCTATGTAGTTGTGATTGTGATAAGTCACGTGGAGCCAATTCTCCTGGATCTTCTCTTGAGTGTCTTGGGTCGGACAGGAATTTCCCCAGAGTTTTTCCTGAAGTTGTTGCAGCTTTTTCTTTACTCTGAGCTTTGTTTCATCTCCCAGGATGTTATGTGGTACCATCCTGGGCGAGCAGTGTATGAGATTGACTTCCTTTTGTGCTGTATTATTCTTTCAGCTATCCAATTAGTCCCACTCCCCTGCTTTTTCCCCATAGCACGGTAAATATTTCCTTTTCTAATATTTATCTAACTCTCTTTTAAATGTTGCTATTGAATCTACTTCCACTACCATTTCAGGCAGTGCATACCAGGTCGCCTCATTGACTGGATAGAGTTGACCTGTAATGCTCTTCTCTCACCCACATTTGCAATGCATGTTGTTGACCTGAGACTTGCGTCTTTGTTGGTGGCTGTTGAGTTTTGTACTCATCTACAGTGAGACCTTGTAATTCGACTTAGTGGTAATGGTAACTGTCTGTCTGTATTAGTAATGTGGCTTCTCTCCCCTTAACTTCTGCAGACCCTGACCTTAATCAGACCTCAGCAGACGATGGCGCGACCCGGGCAGACGATGGCGCGACCCGGGCAGACGATGGCGCGACCCGGGCAGACGATGGCGGATTCACCCAAGAATGGACAAACACCAGAGACACCAGGTTGGGTCCTATGGAAACAACCCAGGAGAGTCGGGCGGCTGTGCAGTCGCTGCCAAGCCCTCCAGTGGCAGTTGAAGATCCAGAGGAGAGTAAGTAACCGTACTGCTGGAAGGAAAAGGTTTAGAGTCGCACCCAGTCCCATTCAACCATCAGCCCTATGCTTGCTGATGTACACTGGCTCCAGCTCCAGTAATGCCTTGATTTAAAAATAATAAATAAATAAATGTAATTGTTTTGTCGTCTTTCACCTCTCATCTCTCCTCCTTCCCCCATAACCCCTTTCAGTGGCAGCCCCTCTTATTCATCACCATCAGATTCTGTTTTGCTTTTCTTTTAGGGGGTGTGAAACTTGGTTTAGGTGACTTCATATTCTACAGTGTTCTTGTTGGAAAAGCATCAGCGGCAGCAAGTGGAGACTGGAATACAACTCTAGCCTGCTTCGTCGCAATATTAATTGTGAGTATATCGTGGGAGTTCCCCAGCACAGTCTGGGAAATATACACACCCGATTATGTTGCTGTGAAGTAAAAGTATCCAAGAATCCCATCAAATTGTGAAAAGTAAACTGTATAACATTGCAGGATATTAAAGGCACTGACCCTTGCTGGGGTTCAAGCCTCTGGTACCTTGTCTGAGACTCTTTGTGTTGAGCTTATTCAGTGTTGGTCAGCAGTTTGACCTCAGAAGACAGCTCAGCTGAATCTGGTTCTGTCCTTCCCTGACATGCTTTCTGGTAAGGGTCACTGGAGTAGTTATCCTGGCTAATCGGTGCCTACTTTTCTTCAAGCCTCTGTTCTTCCCCCAGCCCCCCTCCATCCCCACCCTGCTCTTTCTGTGGGGCGCAGTGCTGAAATATCAATGGGCTTTATACCTCAATGTTAATAAAATAACTCGAAACCGCTAATTAATCACAATGGAATCAGACTTTGGAGGATGTGTGAGCCAGATTAGCAAGGTGATTGCAGTTTGCTCGCTGCTGTGTAAATTGAGTTTAGTGACGTTCCAGCAGAGCCATTACACAGCCTGCCTTTTAAGAAGCTTACCCTGCAGCACAACTGTGGGATTGATGCAGTGAGTGGCTGGCGTACTAAATATTTCTGTTCTAAGCTGTGACGAGGGTTATGTTCTTTGACTAAATAATTCTCAGATCTATGGTCCTCCTGGTGAGGCACATTTTATAGGGAAGGTTGCAAGATTCCAAAGCCTGGGAGCAGGATATCATGTAGTGATGTTGTTACGGCCAGGTGAGGAGGACATCTCAGGCTCCCCTCTCACCCTTCTGCTTATTTACCTGCAACAAGGTTTATTCCTTTCTAAAAACAGTGGTGGTGCTTACCGTCTCAGTGAGTGTTTTACCATCTTTAATGTGGTTGCAAAAGAACCAATCGGACAGGTTTTCTTGAGTTTAAACAAGTAAGACGTAAGTTTATTATACTTAACACTCTAACCCGATTTAAAAATACTAAAAACACTCTGCACATTTACACAAGAATCTCACACATGCAAATAGATTACAGAGAGATTTGGTGGTTGGATTTAAATCCCGAATAAATGGAACTTAAATACAGTCTGTAAATCCAGTAGTCATAGGAAGATGGGAACTGGAGTAGGCCATTCAGCCCCTCGAGCCCGTCCCGCCATTCAATGAGATCATGGCTGATCCGCGGCCTAACTCCATATACCTGCCTTTGGCCCATATCCCTTAATATCTTTGCTTAATAAAAATCGTAGATTTAAAATTAACAACTGTTCTAGCTTCAACTGCTGTTTGTGGGAGAGAGTTCCAAACCTCTACCATCCTTTGCGTGAAGAAGTGTTTCCTAACCCCTCTCCTGAATGGTCTGGTCCTAATTTTTAGACTATGCCCCCTAGTTATAGAATCTCCAACAAGTGGAAATAGTTTATCTTTATCTAGCCTGTCTTTTCCTGTTAATACCTTGACAACTTCGATCAGATCACCCCTTAGCCTTCTAAATTCTAGCGAAAACGGGCCTAATTTGTGTAATCTCTCCTCGTAACTTAACCCCTGTAGTCCAGGTATCATTCTTGTTAACCTACGTTGCACTCCCTCCAAGGCCAATATATCCTTCTTAAGGTGTGGTTCCCAGAACTGCTCACATTACTCCAACTGCGGTCTAACCAGGGTTTTGTACAGCTGCAGCATAACCTCTGTGTCTTTATACTCCAATCCTCTAGATATAAAGGCTAGCATTCCATTAGCCTTTTTGATTATTTTCTGCACTTGCTCATGGCATTTTAAAGATCTATGCACCTGAACCCCAAAGTCTCTTTGGACATCCACTGTACTTAACCTCTTCCCATTTAGAAAGCACCCTGCTCTATCCGTTTTTGGTCCAAAATGGATAATCTCACACTTGCCCGCATTGAAAGTCATTGGCTGAAGCTGTATTTTTGAAGTCTTTGCTGGTCAAAGTTTTCCTGAAAGCAGAGTTGATAGTTGATTATTTTCCCCTGGTTGCTGACTGTAGCAGACTGTAGGCTTGGAGGGTCCCCAAGTCGCAGACGGTTCTTTTCTTGATATTTTCTGGGGAGAGAGAGAGACAAGGGGAGCTTACTGTAAACTCAGTTACTGCCTTTCTGCTGTCTGTGTCACAAAACCTCTAGTTTCTTCAGAGATGAGCAGGCTGTCATATGGTTCTATCAATCCCCTTTGTTTTTAATGAGGTCCAAAGTCTAAAACCCAAAACTCCTGTTAGGTGGGGTTGGCAGTTGACCCTCTGGAGGGACGTCTCCACTTGTGAATGCCTTAGGATCACTTTGAATAGTTCACTAACGAGAATCATCTGACTAATCTACTCAGTTCGCCAAAGCATTGTTTTGGCTGGGCTTCTTGTTGGACTTTTTGTTTCCAGTTCAATCTTCTGGTGTTTTAGATGTAAATTACATGGCCATTTTGGCTGCTCGTATTTTTTTAAAGTTACTGTAGGGTTTTCCATTTAAAGTCTGATGTAAATTTCCAATTTGGTATATAGGGTTTTCCTGCCAATGAATGTACAGCTAAACTGATTTTATTATCCAGAGAAGGCTGAAGACTAACCTAATAGATAGAGGTCTTTAAGATTGAGTTATATTATGATTATATTCGGGTCGATGTAGAGATGATTCCATTTTTTCTGGAAGACAAAAACTAGAGGCCATAAATATAGGTAGTCAACAATAAATCCATTAAGGAATTCAAGAGAAACTTCTTTACCCAGCAAGTGGTGAGAATGTCAAAGAGCGTAACACTCTCAGTTTAAACAAATATTTAGTGCGTGAGCCATTTGCTGTACCAATCTCTTAGATTTGTCACAATATACTACCATAGAGCAGTTGAGGCAAACAGCATAGATGCATTTAAGTGAAAGCTAGGTTAATAGTGGAAATCTGGAGCTCTCTTCCCAAAAGTGGATGCTGGGGGTCAAGTTGGAACTTTAAAGAGTGAAATTGATAGATTTTATTGGGTAAGGATATGAAGGGATATGGAACAAAGGCAGGAATTGAGGTGCCATTCAGCCATAATCTAATTGAATGGTAGAATCGCTCCAAGGGGCTGAATGGCCGCCTCCTGTTCCTATAACTTCCTATGCTTCTAGCCTTTTTCTTTCATGATCCCTAATTTTCTTCATTTTCTTAAATTCTTACTGAGTATAAGTAGGCAACGTGGCTCTGGACTTCTGCCTGCAGAACGTACCCAGGCTGGGTGTGATCACCTTATTCTATCTGTTGTACTGGATGGGTGCACAACAATTTGTGCAATTGCTGTTTCTACTTTGTGAAATGTTTCTTCGGAAAGTTGTTTCTTGGTGTGGATGTGTTTGGTTGCAGGAGCATTGGGGGAGGAAAATATCTTGTTTCCGGTCACCCATCAATCACGCAACCTGGACCTGAGCCAGCCAAGTAGTGGAATTTACTGCTTTTGTTTATGTCTATAAATTGGAATGCCTTGTCCTCCTTTTTTGTATTTTGCTTTTGGGAAAGGGGTTGTGAGAGAATTAACCAGATTAGTAATTTGCCTCTTCTTTGTGTTTCAGGGTTTGTGCCTTACTCTCCTGCTGCTTGCCATCTTTAAGAAGGCGTTACCAGCACTTCCAATCTCAATTACGTTTGGGCTAGTTTTCTATTTTGCTACAGATAACCTGGTCCGTCCATTCATGGACCAACTTGTTTTACATCAATTTTATATATAGTACCTTTTTTTGTAATGTGTTTCCAAGATATACTGTAAGATAGTCATGCTGAGCACTGGAAAAGGGACTTTTTTGTAATCAGTATAAGTAGAGAAAAGTAAGAGTTAGTAGAACCTGTGTGGATTATAATTACCTGTTCAATTCATCATGTTTCTAATCTGGTCAACGCCAGTGACACACTTCCGAATAAAGTCAACCTTGTGTGTGTCTGCAGGATTGGCTGCTGTTTTAACATTTCAGTGCATTTCTACCAAGGTGTAACAGAGGCAAAGCAGAGAATTGCAGGATGTGTTGGTGAAAGGCCAGCACAGCCTTTTCCTGGATGCAGTGTTTCTGTAAATAGTGTTACAATGCAATGAAAACAAACTGTGTCTTCATTCAATTTCCAAAATGTTCCTTCACTTTGCTAATTTATTACTATGTAAAAGATTTTTGTACTTTCAAGAAGCTTTTCCATGCTGGTGGTGGCCCCCATTAAGTAAACATGTCTTAAATAGACATGCCATAAACTTTACTTTACCCCTAATTGAACTTTTTTCCCCCAAAATTAATGGTTCAACTAAACACCAGCATACTTTTGAAATAAAAACAGGAAATGCTGAAAACACTCAGCAGGTCAGTTAGTATCTGTGGAGAGAGCAAGGTCGGGTTAAAGTTCCAGGTCGATGACTGGGACTCCTGAATGTTTCCCAGCACTTTGTTTCTATTGCAGATTTCCAGCAACTGTGATATTTTGCTTTTTCTACCAATGTCCTTGATTTTTTTTTTATTGTGATATGAATTAGAGGCTGTAGACTTTGATGTTTTGAGAAGATGCACACAAATATATCGAACCATTTTCAAAACCGTTTGGTTCTTTATTGAAACCAATTGAACTTCTTTCTGGTCTTTTGAGTGGTAGCAATTAAAAGTAAGTGATACACTGGAATTTTGCCTCTTGCTGTCTTCTTTCTATTGAACCTTTAGGTCCCAACTGGAGTACTGTGTCCAGTTCTGGTCACTGCACTTCAGGGAGGATGTGCGGGTCCTTGAGAGGGTGCAGAGGAGATTTACCAGAATAGTTCCAGGGATGGAGGATTTTTAGTTACAAGCTTAGGTTGGAAAAGATGAGTTTCTTCTCCGAGCAAAGGAGATTGAGGGGAGATTTGATAGAGGTATACAAGATTATGACGGGCTTAGATAAGTTATACAAGGAAAAACTGTTCCCATTAACTAATAGTACAAGGACTAGGGAATACAGATTGAAAGTTTTGGGCAAAAGATGCAGGGGAATATGAGGAAGAACTTTTCTACACAGCGGGTGGTAATGACCTGAAACACTCTGCCCACAGGGTGGTGGAAGTGGAGAAGATCAATGACTTCAAGAGAAAGTTGGATGGCCACCTACGAGAAATTGACTTGCAGGACTACAGGGATCGAGCAAGGGAGTGAGACTGACTGCATAGCTCCGTGGAGAGCCAACATAGGTTCGATGGACAGAATGGTCTCCTGTGCCATAAAAGACTAATTCTATGATCAAGGGTAAAAATCCCTATTGTCTAATGAGGGGATTGGGAGTCAGCAGGAAACGGAGATAATCTGCCAGATGCTCACTCACCCATGGCACATCTGGCATTTTCCACAGAAAGTGAGGGAGACATGGATTCAAGGATTTGATAAGGTAGATAGAGAGAAACTGTTTCCACTGGTGGGGGGATCCAGAACAAGGCAACATAACCTTAAAATTAGTCAGGTCATTCAGCAGGGAAATCAGGCATAGTCCATACTTAACAGAATCATACCTTCAGCCAATATCTTAGACTCCTCCCTCACCATCCCTGGGTATGTCCTGTCCCATTGGCAAGACACCCACCAGAGGTGACAGCACAGTGGTATAGCAGTTGAGGGAGGGGACATGGGAGTCCTCAACATTGATGTCAGACCCCATGAAGTCTCCCAGCATCAGATCAAACATGGGCAAGGAAATCTGCTGATTACCACCTACTGCCTTCCCCCAGTTGATAAATCAGTGCTCCTCCATGTTGAACACCATTTGAAAGAAGCACTGAGGGTAGCAAGGGCACAGAATGTACTCTGGGTGAGGGACTTTTTGAATAGAATAGAATCAAAGAAAGTTTAAGGCACAGAAAGAGGCCATTTGGCCCATCGTGTCTGTGCCACTCAAAATACAATCCTCCCATTCTAATCCCACCTTCCAGTATTTGGTCCATAGTCGTGCAGATTACGGCATATCCAGACTCCTTTTGAATGAGTTGAGGATTTCTGCTTCAACTACCCTTTCAGGAGGAGTTCCAGACCATCACCACCCTCTGGGTGAAAAGGTGTTTCCTCATCTCCCCTCTAATTTTTCTACCAATCACTTTAAATCTATGCCCACTTGTCACTGACCTCTCTGCTCTATCCAGGCCCCTCAAAATTTTGTACATTTCAATCAGATCTCCCCTCAGCCTTCTCTGTTCCAAGGAGAACAACCCAGCCTATCCGAACTTTCCCCATAGCTGCATTTTTCCTGTCCTGGCAACATTCTCGTAAATCTCCTCTGTACCCTCTCTCGTGCAATTACATCCTTTCTGTTAGGAGGTGACCAGAACTGCACACAGTACTCAAGTTGTGGCCTAACCGATGGGTTATACAGTTCCAGCATAACCTCCCTGCTCTTGTATTCTATACCTCAGCTAATAAAGGAAAGGATTCCATATGCCTTCTTAACCACCTTATCGACCTGTCCTGCAAACTTCAGGGATTTCCATTTCTATCCATTTCCTCTAACGCCTCTCACTTTCTTTTGGGCCTCCTTATCTCGAGAGACAATGGGTACGCGCCTGGAGGTGGTCAGTGGTTTGTGAAGCAGCGCCTGGAGTGGCTATAAAGGCCAATTCTGGAGTGACAGGCTCTTCCACAGGTGCTGCAGAGAAATTTGTTTGTTGGGGCTGTTGCACAGTTGGCTCTCCCCTTGCGCCTCTGTCTTTTTTCCTGCCAACTACTAAGTCTCTTCGACTCGCCACAATTTAGCCCTGTCTTTATGGCTGCCCGCCAGCTCAGGGATTTCCATTTCTATCCATTTCCTCTAACGCCTCTCACTATTTTCCTATTAATCATGTATTCCTTCAATGTCCATTATCAAGTATGCCACGGCAGCACCACTACCCATCAAGCTGACCATGACCTGAAGGACATATCTGTCAGACTGGGCCTGTGGCAGGTGGTGAGAAAACCGAGAGGGAAAGGCCTCGCTTTCACTAGTCTACCTGTTGCATTGCATCTGTCTATGAAAGTATTGGTATGAGTGACCACAGTCCTTGTGGAGACGAAGTCCTGTCTTCACACTGAGGATAGCCTCCATTGTATTGTGTGACATTACCACCATAATAATTGGCATAGATTCAGGACTGATCTATTAGCTCAAAACTGGGCATCCATGAGGTACGGTGGGCCATCAGCAGCAGGAGAATTGCACTTCATCACAATCTTACCTCATGGTCTGGCATATCCCTTAATCTACCATTACCATCAGGGCAGGGGATCAACAATGGTTCAATTAGGAGTGCAGGAGAGTATGCCAGAGCAGTACAAGACATACCTGAAAATGAGGTGCTAACCTGGTGAAGCTACAAGATAGGACTACATGCATTTGTAGACATTTTTAGTCAGAAGTGCTGAGTGGATGATCCACCTTGGCCTTCATCTGAGGTCCCCGCCACCCCAGCTGCCTATCTTCAGACAATTTAATTCACTCCACGTTATCAAGAAATGGCTGAAGACACTGATACTGCAAAGTCGATGGGCCGTGACAACATCCCAGCCGTAGTAGTGAAGACTTGTGCTCCACAACTGGCCGTGTCCCAAGCCAAGCTATTCCAATACAACTACAACACTGGCATCTACCCAACAATGTGGAAAATTGCCCAGGTCTGTCCTTTCCCAAAAAGCAGGACAAATCCAATCTGGCCAATTACTGTTCCATCAGTCTACTCTCAAACATCAGCAAAGTGATGGAAGGTGTCGTTGACAGCGCTATTATGCGGCACTTACTCAGCTCAGTTTGGGTTCTGTCAAGGCCTTGGCTCCTGACTTCATTATAGCCTTGGTCCAAACATGGACAAAATTGCTGAATTCCTAAGGTGAAGTGTAAGTGACTGCTCTTGACATCAAGGCAGCATTTGACTGAGTATGGCATCAAGGAGTCCGAGCAAAACTGAAGTCAATGGAATTCAGGGGTAAAACTCTCCACTGGTTGGAGTCATACCTAGCACAAAGGAAGATGGTTGTTGTTGTTGGAGGCCAATCATCTCAATCCCAAAACATCACTGCAAGCGTTCCTCAGGGTAGTGTCTCAGGCCCAACCATCTTCAGCTGCTTCATCAATGACCTTTCCTCCATCATAACGTCAGAACTAGGGATGTTCACTGATGATTTCACAGTGTTCCATTCCATTGACAACTCCTCAGATACTGAAGCTGCATACAGGCATGGACTGAAAGAGCTGGACAAAATTCAGGCTTCAGCTGATAAGTGGCAAGTAACATTCATACTCCACTAGTGCCAGATAATAACCATCTTCCCTTGATGTTCAGTGGCATTACCATCGCTAAATCCCCCACTATGAACATTCTGGGAAGTCACCATTGACCAGAACCTTAACTGAACCAGCCACATAAATACTTTGGCAACAAGAGCAGGTCAGAGGCTGGGACGTCTGTGGCAAGTAACTTGCCACCTAACTCCCCAAAGCCTGTTTACCATCTACAAGGCACAAGCCAGGAGTGTGATGGAATACTCTCCACTTGCCTGGATGAGTGCAGCTCCAACAACACTCAAGAAGCTTGACATCATCCAGAACAAATCAGCCCACTTGATTGGCACCCCATCAACAAACATTCACTCCCTCCACCACCGATGCACAGTGGCAGCAGTGTGTACCATTTACAAGATGCACTGCAGCAACCCACCAAAGCTCCTTTCACAGCACCTTCCAAACCCGCGACCTCTCCCATCTAGAAGGATAAGGGCAGCAGACGAATGGGAACACCATCACCTGCAAGTTCCCCTCCAAGCTATGGGGGAAACAATAGTGTAGTGGTAATATCACTGAACTAGCAATCCAGTGGCTCAGACCAATGCCCTGGGAATACAGGTTCAAATTCAGCTAATAAGTTCAATTAATGAATAAAAAATTTGGAATTGTAAGCTAGTCTCAGTGATGGTGCCATGAAAAATATTAGCAATTGACGTAAAAACCCGTCTGGTTCATTAATGTCCTTTAGGAAAGGAAACCTGCTGTCCTTATCTGGTCTGGCTCCATGTGACTCCAGACCCACAGCAATGTAGTTGACAATGTAGTCTGACCTCTGAAATGACCTAGCAAGCCATTCAGTTGTCCAGGATAATTAGGGATGGGTAACTAATGCTGGCCTTGACAGTGACACTCACATCCCATGAAAGAATTTTTTTTAAAGCCACACACCATCCTAACTTGGAACTATATCGCCGTTCCTTCACAGTCACTGGGTCAAAATCCTGGAACTCCCTTCCTAACAGCACTGTGGGTGTACCTACCCGCATGGACTGCAGCGGTTCAAGAAGGCAGCTTACCACCACCTTCTCGAGGGCAATTAGGGATGGGCAATAAATGCTGTCCTAGCCAGTGATGCTCACATCCCATAAACAAAAAGAAGATTCAGGAAGTGCTTTATCCACACAAAGTTAGTGGAAATCTGGAAAACCTTTCTCCCAAAAGGCTGTGGTGGCTGGGGGCTACAATTGGAGCTTTCAAAACAAGAAAGAAAGTCGCATTTATATAACGCCTTTCATGACCTCAGGGCATCCCAAAGCACTATATAGCCAATTGAGTACGTTTAAAGTGTAGCCCCTGTTGCAACATAGTTAACAATCAACAGATTTTTGAAGGCTGGGCTATTGGGATATGGAACAAAGATGGGCAAATGGAATTAAGATTCAGTCTGATCTGATTGAATGACTGTGCAGGCTCAAGGGACTGAATAGCCTCCTCTTGTTCCGATGATTGGTCTGCCCAAATATGGTAGGTGTAGTCAAAGGACATGCAAATGATATGTCCAATTCTGTTATTCTGATCTTTGGAGCCCTAAACAGTAGCCAGTGGGATCAGCAGTGTATTCCTTATGCTTAAGATGGAGTGAGCTTCTTTACAATCCAAGGGGTGGGTATGATCTGTTCATCTGATCATAGGATAAAACACTGCATAGCCTAAAGCAGGTTGAGGAATGTTCTACAATTATTTTGGGACCTGCTGACCAAGCTACACTGGCAGCCATTTTTCACCAGCCCCACCACCTCCCAGGCCAAGAGAAGTTCTCCCGACACGAGGAACCCTCCAATCAAACGATGTTAAGCTTAAGGCTCAAGCTTCGTACTGTTTTCCTCTTGCATTGTTGAGGATCATTCCAAACCATTTTAGGTTCTTTCTCTGCATCATTATTTCTTCTTTTGCTGAAAATTCAAGCTTAATCCAACTGTGATGTGCTGCTGTTAAATTTGCTTTAAAAAATAGATTTTGCCACTTCCCGCACCACGTTCAGTTGGACAAAGAGAGGAAAAGAATTGAAGAACTTTGCCACGGGACAGACTGTCTTCTTTACACCTTTCCCCATGGGTGGTACCTGTGGTTGGTCTGAATTCTTTCTGGTTCTGTAACCCCGACAGAGTGCATCTATTGCAGTGTTCGTGCAAAGCGGTTTAGTTCTTGGTGTAAACGTGTCCTAGAAGAGATAGCCCGTGACAAATGGTTCTTGTGGAAAAAAGCAAGAAGTCAATGTGTATAGAGGATGTACAGCACTTAAACTGTTAAGTTTTGCCTAGAACTTCAATGTTAAATTCCAGTTTTTGAATGGGGTATTATGTACCTATACAAAGTACCTATCATTGAGTTATTGACAGACGCCACCAAAAACACACACAACACTGCTTCACACATGATTGTTGGGTTCTCAATATGTAAAATGCAAGTGCAAGACTCTGCATTATACAAACTCCTTAGTATGCCTGTTCTAAGAAGGCAGATTTCCCCCGTCCTCTTCCTTTGTGACTTGGAAGAGTTTAAGCTTATAGTAACTGTGGTTTATAATGATCCATATTTTGGCCAAGAGCCAGTACATCAATCAACTACATCGGGCATCCCTGTCGCAGTCACTGAGAGGATGGGTTTCACAAGTTCAGTCTGAGAGGCTCCAACAACATCTGTATGGATAATTGGGTTCAACATCCAAATAAACAATATGGTAGATTTATTTTTTTTTGATTTAGAGATACAGCACTGAAACAGGCCCTTCGGCCCACCGAGTCTGTGCTGACCATTAACCACCCATTTATACTAATCCTACACTAATCCCATATTCCTACCACATCCTCACCTGTCCCTATATTCCCCTACCACCTACCTATACGAAGGGCAATTTATAATGGCCAATTTACCTACCTTTTGGCTGTGGGAGGAAACCGGAGCACCCGGAGGAAACCCACACAGACACAGGGAGAACTTGCAAACTCCACACAGGCAGTACCCAGAATTGAACCCGGGTCGCTGGAGCTGTGAGGCTGCAGTGCTAACCACTGCGCCACTGTGCCGCCCAACCTTTAGAAAGGTTGTGGGTGGCAGTGACTGTTGAAAAATGATTTTCATTTTATCTAATATTTTCAATTGTCTTCTATTTCCATTCCCTCCTTTAACAAGGGGCAGGCTGGCTTTATAGTAGATTTTCTCCCAGTACCCATGTGATTAAAAGGGAAGTGGCAATGTGAATATGAAAATAGAACAGAAAACAGTGTAATGGAGAATGGTTGTTTTTCAGATTGGAGGGAGATACACAGTGATGTACTCCCAAGTACTGGTATTAGGACCACCAGTTGTTTGGATATATATTAATGACCTGCACTTGGGGTATAGGGCATAATTTCAAAGTTTGCAGAGCTTTGAAATGTAAACAGTGAGCTGGATAGTAACAGACTTTAGGAGGACGTAGACTGGTGAAATGGGCAGACACATGGCAAATGCAATTTAATAAGGTTAAGTGATGCATTTTGGTAGGAAGTATGAAGAGAGGCAATATAAACCAAATGGTACAGTTTGAAAGGGGGTGCAGGAACAGAGGCACATGGGGGGGGGGAGGGGGTGTGGTGAGTACACAAATCTTTGGAGGTGGGAGGGCAAGTTGAGAAGGCTTTTTTTTTTAAAAAGCATATGAGATCCTTGGCTTTATAAACAGAGTACAAAAGCACGGAAGTTACACTGAACCTTTATAAAACACTGGTTAGGGCCCCAGCTGTGTGAATAGTGTGCAATTTTGGTCACCACGCTTTAGGTCAGATGTCAAGGCCTTGGAGAGGGTGCAGATGACATTTACTACCTAACCTTCCTGATTTATATTAATGACCTAGACCTTGGTGTACAGGGCACAATTTCAAAGTTTGCAGATGATACAAAACTTGACAGCATTGTGAACTGTGAGGAGGATAGTGGAATGCACTGCCGAAAAGGGCAGTGGAAGCAGTTTCAACAGTAACTTTCAAAAGGGAATTGGATACATTCTTGAAGGGGAAAAAGTTTTTCAAAACTATGAGGAAGGAGTAGGGGGTGTGGCAATAAATGGATAGCTCTTTCAAAGAGCTGCCACAGGCAGGATGGGCTGAATGGCCTCCTGTACTGTGAGATTCTGAGTCTGTGATGTCGTGTGAATGGTTCCAAAGCTCTGTCTTATCAATGCACCCCGCCCCCCAACAACACAACCTTTTGCCACATAATTCCTGCAACCTCTCAGGGCAGCCAGACTCACCCCTGTCTTTATCCCTTTATATTTCATTGTAGCAAGCCAGCCAAGGTCATGGGCGATCTTCCTCGAAAGAGGATTAAAGCCTTATCTCCACACATTGGTAAACAGAACTGTGTCAACAACATTGAAAATGAGTAACCCGTGATAAATTCTCACGTGTTAGGCATGTGTTTAACTGACTGTAATCTTAGATTACAAACTTGGAAAAGCTAATTGTGAGTTGATAAGGCTTTGCCCCATAATGAAGGCCATCAAAAGAGGAACTAAAAGCAATAAGATGTGAAGGATGCTTTTGAAATAACCCGTTGTTTAAAACTAAAGGGCCCCATTTGAAATTTGACACCACATAAACTAAAGCATAGTTTTAGTACAAGAGGCACAGGGACAAGTCCCAATCTTGGATATACAGTTAGTGTAATTTGATAGGGGAAATTTTGTGTTTGAATCCAAATCAGCAGATGAAAACAAATTTGCAATCTCAAGGGCAAATGCTGGCCACGAAAGTATTTTTAAAAAGTGGCACTTGTGTCTTTAAGGTTGCGCAGTGTACATCATCCTTTTTGCAACCTTTAGCCCAGGTGTCATGTGTAATTTGTTCAAGCATAGACATCCACTTTGAATACTGTAAGCTGATTAAACAGAAAAGAAGATTGATTTTGCTTGATTGTTTTATAAAGACTGATATCGGTTGGAGATATTACCAGATCCATTGACATCTGGTTGCCTTGGCCACCCTTATTTATTTTGTTGCTGGAATTGTTTGGAAATCTGCCATCATGTCCAAGGAGAAACTGGAAGTATTAGTGAAGAACATGGAGATTATGTTGGCTGAATTGGAACAACTGAAAGTTCACTGCACCAAACAAACGCAGGAACTCCAACAAGTGGTTCAGGAACTGCGGCGAGAGAACAAAGATCTAGGTGAAAAATACGTTCGACTCTCTCTGGAGCTTAATATGGCCAAAGATGTCATAAGTCAGCTGCAAGATACCAAGTTTGCTTTTGAAGCCAAGGAACGACAGGCTCAGAAACTCAACAGGCAATTGTAGGAAAAAGGAAGGTGGGAACCGCCAGACTGCACTTGATTTGTGATTGTTGTACGATGTTGTCAGTTCAGCATTGCAGATGTTTAGACAATTTCTATCAACAAAACATCTGATTTAGAACTGAAGATGGGGACAACCATTGGAAGTTACAGAGAATGCTTGAGAGTCATGCTTAAGAGAATGCTTATGAACTCTGCCCTCCCACCGATTTGGTGCTGAATGATGATTCTCGTAGCTTCAGCTGTAAGGTTAGCGCATGGTCTCAAACTGGTGACTTCCTGTTCACACTTTCGCCATGTACTGAGTCAGTTGTATGTGTGTAGCCTTGATGTGTGTCCAACTACGCTCTTTGAAGTCTTTGTCCATTGCAGTCTACTGGTCAATGGAAACACAGTGTGAGTTGCCTAGACTTGTACAAGACCTGTCTGATTGTTGAGTATGCAACCATCATGTTCTGAGTACTTAGACCTAATAAATGTATACTTAAATCCACCACTTCAAATGTGGAAACTTTATATGGACTTGCTGTACTGCATCATGAAATCCTGCATGCAATTTAAAAGATACTAAACCTAGCCAATTAGTTATATTACCAATACTGCTGCTTTTCAAACAGTGTCACAGTTTATCATGATATTTATAAAGTATTCTTTTTGGTTAACCTTAGAAAATAATTTAAATCTATTTGTTTCCTTGTGTTTGCACACCGCTGCTCCAGACAGCAGATGGAGCCATACATTCCCACAAAGACGTGCTTTGTACAACAGGAATGTGTCATCTCTCAATGGGAATCCCTTTAATCAGGTTCTATCCCATTGCACTAGGATTGCCCTGACCAAAGTCACAAATGACCTCTTCTAATTGAATGATGTGCATTACACCTCCTTGGCCTGCACAACATCCTGTATACATCCACAACTTCCTCCATTGCCTTGTCTCTGAGCTACATCTGCAGGATTACGCTTTCCTGGTTCTACCCCTACTTGTCAAAATGTAGCCACTTTACCTCCAGCAGTGCTTCTTTGCCACCACACCTCTTCTCTGGGTTCCCCAAGAAGTTACCTTTGACCTCGCCTTCTTCCTCAACTGCATGCTACCCCTAGGCACAGGGTTAGTATCCATGGTGGGTATCAGGTGTGGCTTAGATGATGGCACTGTCACCTCTGCGTCATAAGGTTGTGGGTTTAAGTCACACTCCAGACAGGCTCATTCTCCAGTGCAGTACTGAGGGAGTGTTGCACTGTCAGAGATGATGTCTTTCGGATGAGACGTTAAACTGAGGTTCCGTCTTCCCTCTCAGAAGAATGTGAAAAACTCACGGGCACTATTTGAAGATCAGCAGGGGAGTTCTGCTCAGTGCCCTGACCAATACCTTTCCCTCAACCAAAACCACTAAATCAGATTATCTGGTCAATACCTCATTGCTGTTTGTGGGATCCTGCTATGCACAAATTGTCTGTCACGTTCATTCCAACAGTGGCTACACTTTGGGATGCCCTGAGCAAGACACTATCTAAATGCAAGTTATTCCTTTATTTATCTGTGCACTACCACTCCTCTGCAACACTTCCTTAAACTTATGGCCCTCAATTGAATAGCTGGAAGACTGAAACTACTGTTCCTCTCCCAAACATTCCATTAGTTCACACTGAAGCCCATCATAAGAAACCTTGGTGTCCTGTTCAACCCAGAGCTAAGCTTCAAGGTCCACATTCTGTCCATGGCCAAGAGCTCTTAATTTCACCTCTGCAGCATTGTCTTCCTTTGCCCCTCCCTTATCTCCTTGATGCTGAAGCCTAATCCAAGCTTCTCGCTTGAACATCCTTCTTGTTGGCTTCCCAAACTCCACCTTTTACAAACAGTTCCAAACTCTGCTGTCCGTATCCTGTCCTGCACCGTCCCACTTGGCCATCACTCCTGCCATCACTGTCCCACATTGGCTTCCAATTCCCCCAGGGCATTGAATTTAAAATGCTCGTCCTTCTCTACAAATCCTTCCACAACCTCCTCTCACCCTATCTCTGCATGCTTCTTTTCAGCTGTGGTTGACTCTTAACTGCCCTCTGAAATGGTCGAGCAAATCCCTCAATTGAATCAAACCACTATGAAAAAGTAAAATAAGAATAAAGTAGACGGACCACCCGCCATTGACCTTGGCATCAGATACAACAGCACACCCTGCCCCGTCCACCTGGCAAAGTCCTCCTCACTAACATCTGGGGACTTGTGCCAAAATTGGGAAAGCTGTAGTCACACAACACTCTGACGTAATCATACTCACTGAATTATACCTTACATACAATGTCCCAGACACCACCATCACCATCCCTGGGTATGTCCTGTCCCACTGGTAGGACAGGCCCACCAGTGGTGGCGGCACGGTGGTATACAGTTGGGAGGGAGTGATCCTGGGAGTCCTCAACATTGGCTCCAGACCCCATGATGCCTCATGACATCTGGTCAAACGCGGGCAAGGAAACCTCCTGCTGATTACCTCCTACGACCCCCCCTCCCACCTCGGCTGATAAACCAGTACTCCTCCATGTTGAACACCATTTCGAAGAAGCACTAAGGGTGGCAAGGACACAGAATGTACTCTGGGTGAGGGACTGCACAAGAGTGGTTTTGTAGCACCACTACTGACCGAGCTGGCCAAGTCCTAAAGGACATAACTGCTATACTGGGCCTGCGGCAGGTAGTGAGAGAACCAACAAGAGGGAAAAACCTATTTGACCTCGTCCTCACCAACCTACCTGTCGCAGATGCATCTGTCCATGACAGTATTGGTAGGAGTGACCACAGTAGTCCTTGTGGAGACGAAGTCCCATTTTCACATTGATCATACCCACCATCGTGTTGTGTGCCACTTACCACTGTACTAAATGGGATAGATTTCAAACAGATCTAGCAGCTCAAACCCAGGCATTCATGAGGCGCTGTGGGCCATCAACAGCAGAGGAATTGAATTCAAACACAATTTATAACCTCATGGCCCAGCATATCCCCCACTCTACCATTACCATCAAGCCGGAGGACCAACACTGGTTCAATGAGGTGTGTAGGACAGCATGTAGGAGCAACACCAGGCGTATAGGTGTATATCTGGTGAAGCTACAACATAGGACTACATGCATGCCTAGCATCGGGAACAGCATGCAATAGACAGAGCTAAGTAATCCCACAACTAACAGCTCAAGTCAAAGCTCTGCGGTCCTGCCACATCCAGTTGTGAATGGTGATGGACAGTTAAACAACTAACAGGAGGAGGCTGCACAAATATCCCCATCCTCAATGATGGGGGAGCCCAGCACATCAGCGTGAAAGACAAGGCTGAAGCATTTGCAACAATCTTCAGCCAGAAGTGCCGAGTTGATGATCCAGCTCAGCCTCCTCCTGAGGTCCCCAGCATCACAGATGCCAGACTTCAGCCAACTCGATTCACTCCATTTGATATCACGAAACAGCTGAAGGCACTGGATACTGCAAAGGCTATGGGACCTGACAATATTCCGGCAATAGCACTGAAGACCTGTGCTCCGGAACTAGCTGCATCCTAGCCAAGCTGTTCCAGTACAGCTACAACACTGGCATCTACCCTGCAATGTGGAAAGTTGCCCAGGTGTGTCCTGTGCACAAAAAGCAGGACAAGTCCAACCTGGCCAATTACCACCTTATCAGTCTACTGTTAATCATCAGCAAAGTGGTGGAAGGTGTCATCAACAGTGTGATCAAGTAATACTTACTCAGCAACAATCTGCTCACCGATGCTCAGTTTGGGTTCCAGCAGGGCCACTTGGCTCCAGACCTCATTACAACCTTGGTCCAAACATGAATGGAAGAGCTGAATACCAGAGGTGAGGTGAGAGTGATTGCTATTGATATCAAGGCAGCATTTGACTGAGTACGACATCAAGGAGCCCGAGCAAAATTGAGGTCAATGGCAATCAGGTGGAAAACTCTCCACTGGTTGGAGTTATAACT
Organism: Heterodontus francisci; assembly: GCF_036365525.1. NCBI lineage: Eukaryota > Metazoa > Chordata > Chondrichthyes > Heterodontiformes > Heterodontidae > Heterodontus > Heterodontus francisci. The sequence goes on from NC_090379.1 coordinate 114,810,400, forward strand.
AGCACAAAGGACAGGGGGGGACAGTGGTGTCGTGGCAATCTCACTGAACTAGTAATCAGAAGCCCAGGCTAATGCGGGTGGAATTTAAGTTCAAATAATTAATAAATTAAATTAATTAATTAAAAAATATGGAATTGAACGCTAGTCTCAGTAATGGTGCCATGAAAACTATCATCCATTGTCATAAAACCCCATCTGTTTCACTAATATCCATTAGGGAAGGAAATCTGCTGTCCTTACCTGGTCTGGCCTACATGTGACTCCAGACCCACAGCAATGTGGTTGACTTTTAACTGCCCTCTGAAATGGCCTAGCAAGCCGCTCAGTTGTCAAGGGCAATTGGGGATGGGCAACAAATGCTGGCCTTGTCAGCGATGCCCATATCCCATAAAAGAATAAAAAACGGAAGATGGTTATGGTTGTTGGAGGCCAATCATCTTAACCAGATTTTCTCATGACAGTGTCCGAGACCAACCATCTTCAGGTGCTTCGTCAACGATCTTCCCTCCAACATAAGGTCAGAAGTGGGGATGTTTGCTGATAATTGCACAGTGTTCAGTTCCATTCACAACTCCCCAGATACTGAGGCAGTCCGTGCCTGCATGCAGCGAGAGCTGGACAACGCTCAGGCTTGGGCTGATAAGTGACTAGTCATATTTGTGCCACACAGTTGCCACATAATGACCATCTCTAATAAGAGAGAATCTAACTATCTCCCCTTGACATTCAATGGTATTGCCATCTCTCAAACCCCCACTAACAACATCCTCGGGGTTACCATAGAAAAGAAACGTAACTGGACCAACCATGTAAATACTGTGGCTACAAGAGTAGGTCAGAGGCTGGGAATTCTGTGGCGAGTAATTCACCTCTTGACTCCTCAAAGCTTGTCCACCATCTATAAGGCACAAGTCAGGAGTGTGATGGAATACTCTCCACTTGCCTGGATGGGTGCAGCTCCAACAACACTCAAGAAGCTCGACACCATCCAGGACAAAGCAGCCCGCTTGATTGGCACGCTCTGTTACCAGGACTTGGTCAGTCCCAGCTGGACATCTTTTGTAGACCCTACTTGATGTGCTGCAGAAGAGCAATAAAGGAAAGGTACAACTTCCCCTTCTTGTGCTTTCCACTATTTTTTCCTGAATGTACTTCCCCTTAAAGTTTATTTTTTCTCAATCAATCATGAACTTCTTGAGGGTTGTTGGAGCTGCATTCATCCAGGTATTGCATCACACACACAAGTTGGCAGAATATGTACTTTTGTTTATTTAGTAGATACTTCGAAAATCTGATCCTCATTACTATCATTATCGGCAGAAACATCAACACACGTGTATACTTGTGTTTACTTACTATATTCTTCACTAAACAATTTCCCAGTAATACAACAAATTATTGTTCAACACACTTGTGCTACCACTGTGAATCCTGCAATGTGAGCTACTTCACGCTGCAACAATTTTCAGTTTGCTGTGATAGAGAGGGGATGAGAATGAGACCAGGGTTGGAAGAGTGGGGCCCATGTGCTGGGATGTAGGACTGGAGGAGGTTGCAAGTGGCAGAGCAAAGGAGGAATTTATAGACTAGAGCAAGGATTTTGAATTCAGTACTTTAAGGGTTGGGGAGTCAATGGGTTTGGCTGGAATATAGGGTAAGTGGAGAGCAGAGCTTCGTGTGAGATAGGATGCTGAGAGTGAAGCTTTGGCTATGTGGTGCAGTTCAGGAGGCTGGTGAAATGAGTGTGGAGATGATGACAGTTTCAAGTATGGGGGGAAAGAGTCAGAGGCCGAGATAGTGTACAGGAAGGAGGATCTGGCATTGCAGAAAACGTGGTCACATTGGGATCAAATGTGGTCACATTGGAACTAAGTAAATCAGGAAATGGAAGGGAGGGAGTAACTCAAGAAAATTACAATTCCCAGGGAACTGGTACTGAGCAAATTGTTGGAGCTGAGGGCGGACAAGTCCTGATGGACTTCCTAGAGTCCTAAAAAAAGTGGCTAGTGAGATTGTTGATGCTTTGGTTTTAATTTTCCAAAATTCCCTAGATTCGGAGAAGGTTCCATTAGATTGGAAAATATTGAATGTAACTCCTTTATTCAAAAAAGGAGGGAGACAGAAAGCAGGAAACTAAAGGCCAGTTAGCTTAACATCTGTCTTAGGGAATATGTTAGAAGTTATTATTAAAGACATTACAGCAGGGCATTGAGAAAAAATCAAGGTAATCAGGCAGAGTCAACATGGTTTTGTGAAAGGGAAATCATGTTTAACCAATTTATTGGAGTTCTTTGAAGAAGTAACATATGCTTTGGATAAAGGGGAACCGGTGGATGTACTGCACTTAGATTTCCAGGAGGCATTTGATAAGGTGTCACATCAAAGGTTATTGTGGAAAATAAAAGCTCATGGTGTAGGGAGTAACATATTGGCGTGGATAGAAGATTGGCTAGCTAACAGGAAACAGAGAGTAGGCATAAATTCATAATTTTCTGGTTGGCAAGATGTAACAAGTGCTGTGCCACAGGGATCAGTGCTGGGACCACAACTTTTTACAATTTATATAAATGACTTGATAATTGCTGAAAACAGAGACATGTTGTCAAAGCTTTTCATCTTGCACTCATCAGGACAATCCACAAGAATAACTAATGTGAAGGAAAACAACAACTTATACTGCATGAGAAGACAGTGCTGATTGGTTGGCAAGTAAACTCTGATTGGTAGAGGTATAGCCATAGAGAATGCACCAGTGAATGGCTGTCACTTATTTTGTTCAGCTGAAACAGGCACAATGTTTGTACATATTCTTTCTGTCTGCAAAGAACAGGGCCCTGTATTAATATATATAGCTTCCAGTACATGCAAATGTGATAGGTAGGAAAGTAAGCTGTGAAGAGGACATAGGAGGTTACAAAAAGGATATAGATGGGTTAAGTGAGTGGACAAAAATCTGGCAAATGGAGTATAATGTGGGAAAATGTGAAATAGTCCATTTTGGCAGGAAGAATAAAAGAGAAGCATATTATCTAAATGGTTCCGATGAAGGGTCACTGACCCGAAACGGTAACTCTGCTTCTCTTTCCACAGATGCTGCCAGATCTGCTGAGTGGTTCCAGCATTTCTTGTTTTTATTTCAGATTTCCAGCATCCGCAGTATTTTGTTTTTATCTAAATGGTTGCTGAGCTCTGAGATGCAGAGGGATCTGGGTGTCCTAGTGCATGAACTGCAAAAGGTTACTATGCAGATACAGTATGTAATTAAGAAAGCTAATAGAATGTTATTGTTTATTGCAAGGGGAATTGAATACAAAAGTAGGGAGGTTATGCTTCAGTTATACAGGGAATTGGTGAGACCACATCTGGAGTACTGTGTGCAGTATTGGTCTCCTTATTTAAGGAAGGATGTAAATGCGTTGGTAGCAGTTCAGAGAAGGTTTACTAGACTAATACCTGGAATAGGCAGGTTGTCTTACGTGGAAAGGTTGGACAGGCTAGGCTTGTATTGCTGGAGTTTAGGAGAGTAAGAGGCAATTTGATTGATAAGATCCTGAGGGGGCTTGACAGGGTGGATGTGGAAAGGATGTTTCGCCTTGTGGGAGAATCTAGAACTGGGGGTCACTATTTAAAAATAAGGGGTCACCCATTTAAGACAGAGCTGAGGAGAATTTTTTTTCTGTCAGAGGGTCGTGAGTCTTTGGAACTCAAAAGGCAGTGGAAGCAGAATCTTTCAATATTTTTAAGGCAGAGGTAGATAGATTCTTGATAAGTAAGGGGGTGGATGGTTATCAGGGGTAGGCGGGAATGTGGAGTTGAGGTTACAATCAGAACAGCCATAATCTTATTGAATGGTGGAGCAGGCTCGAGAGGCCAAGTGGCCTACTCCTGCTCCTAATTTGTATTTTAGTATGTATTGGCAGTGTTGCAGAGGTGATGTCAGAAGAATGGCGTTGTTGACCTGTGTTGGATGCAGTGGAGTGCAGGATGTGGACAAGGAGGCAGAGCACACCATATTTCTGCCATTGCTGACCTTGGCCAGGGTGGCCTCAGTGCAGGGTGGAAAGGTGGCTGTGGCTGTTCAAACAGGATGTGACAAGAGGAGGTAATGACTGTTGTATGATTGCCTTTAAGCGTGATGTCCCTTTAATATTTTAGTATGCTAATAAGCTAAGTGCCAGGATGCAGTTATGTGACTCAGTGCCAGAGTCACTCTGTAACTGTAACATCTAGAGGAAGGTTCTGTAAATAGGTAGCTCTGTACTGTATCTATTTGTTAGCTGTTAATAAACCTGTTTTGAGATCTTCAATCAACTGGACTCCACGCATCTCATTTATGTTGCATCAGACAACATAAAAAGGAACTCATTACATGGTGGCAGCTGTGGTGAGAAAACAAAGTCTAAGATTGAAGACCACAGGGAAAACAGCTTTAAAAACTATCTTCCTACAGCTAAAAGAGTGAAAGTTTAAAAAAAAAACTTGCCCAAACAGGGAAAGAAGAAAACCCTTACCTCAAACTGTAGAAGATAGAACAGAAGGACAGGCTGCAAATCAATCCCTGCGATCGGGTGAATCATTGTCCCGATGGTCCAGGAATTCCCGTTGATAAAAAAGCTTTGAGGTGCTTGCAAAGTTGATATTTTTAAAAGCTTAGCAAAAGAAAAAAAAGGGAAAACCTATACCTATCTCAGGCTGATCAATTGTTTTCAAAGGCTCCCCCAGGCTGATTGAGGCAGTGCCATTAGAGGAGGTACCCAACAGCAAAAAGCATGGGAATCCTTCATTCACGCAGTCTGCAGATAAAGCTTTAAAAAATCATCAAACTTCTCTAATGTGAAGACCTTTCATTCACTCAATCAAAGTTTTTTTAAAAACTCATAAACCACCCAAGCGTGAAGAATTGCCTGTTGTTTTATAGGGCTGTGTAAACAAACTCTAGCAGAGAGAAAAAAAAGCACTTGAAATCCTATCGCCCAACTGTGTAACCAAACAGACTAGAGTGCTGAAAGCTAGATAAACGGACAAGCACTGCTAAACACCTACTCCTGTCAATCAAAGCAGCCAAGAGAGTTTTTTTTAAAAAGAGAAAGCTGTACAGAGTTATAGAACAAGTCTTAAAGCAAGTTTTAACGAAAAAAGAACAGCAGGAAGATGGATACCAAATTTCCCAGCATGAACTGGAAAGCCTTGGATATCCTAACCGAGTTCCAACTGTTCAAACAAAGAAGGCAGTTATGCTTTACAGACCAAGTAATTGAAGAACCAGAAAAACAGGCAGTAAAAATACTAATAGCAATTGTAAATGAGGAGCTGCACAGAATCAATACCTCCAGCTTATCTGACGAGGACCAGAAAGATCCTGCAAAGATATGGTCTTATCCCAGATTAAGAGTAAATTTTAGAATTGATGTCCTACAGGCAACAGCCACAGGAATCAATTAGACCAGTTTGTCAGTAGATGCAGCAGCAAGGGCAATGGGTGTAACTTCTCAGAAACTGAGCTGTCAGACCAAATAATGGAGCTGGTGATAGTATCAAAACTCATTGAAGTGTTTCAGCAAGACCTCTTGGGGAAAAAGAAAGGTCAAAACATTGATGCACTGCTGGAGGATTGCAGGAAATACAAAGCCATTGTAGCTTGAAAACAGCATCTGCAAGCACTAGGTGCAGCCAACACACATCAGGGTTAAGATTGACACCAGCGCGAGTGCAAATATCCTACCAGTCCGAATCCTCAAAGATATGTACCGGAGTCATTGGAAATCAATGATACAACTGATGCCTATCAAGTTATCTGCATACAACGGGTCACCCATCCCATGTAGTGGACATTAACAATGCAATGCAGCTATGGCAAGTCAGCATGGAAACCACAAACGTTCTACCTAGTAGACACAAGCGGACTAGCAGTGACAGGACTACCAGTGTGTAAGGACCTTGAAATCATAACTATCTACGAGAGCATTGCCAGAGGGAAATCGCCAAGGACTGGAACCCATTCGCAGGCTCTTACCAGCATCACACAGTGCAGTCTGGAAACCCAGCAACAGCGCAACTATGCCGCATCTTCACTTCTGCTCTATAGAGAACTGCCAGCACAACGACGAGTCAGAACGGACAGCTATCTCCATGAGACCAAGTACTCCTCCCCCAACAAGTCCTCGACCTGGAGCTCCAAGCTTCAGCGGCAGAGGATGAGGAGAGGCAAAGGACACGCAATGCCCTGAAGAGGCACTTGAGGAATGAGTTGAAGCATTGTCTGTTAGATCTTCAAGATGAGGTGCTAGAAATTTCCAAGAATGAAAGGCCCCACAAATGGTCATCTTGAGAAAAGCAACAGAGTACGTTAGCAAGCTGAAGGCAGAGCAACAGAAACTGATTGCAGAGAGGAAGAAACTTCAGAAAGAACAGCAACAGATGAGACACAAATTCCCTGAGCAAGAGGTGTCAAACTACTGAGACGATATATGGGCTTTTGAGCCTCCATACTTGTAAAATTCATAAACTCTATCCATGTGTAAATTATTTTGATGTTATCTAATTTTATATATTTTTACTTTTAGCATACAAGACTTATCTTTGGAAAGTAGGGGGATGTTGTATGATTGTCTTTAAGAGTGATGTCCCTTTAAGATCTTAGTATGCTAATGAGCTAAGTACCAGGATGCAGTCATGTGACACAGTGCCAGGGTCACTCTGTAACTGTAACATCTAGAGGAAGGTTCTGTAAATAGGTAGCTCTGTACTGTATCTACTTGTTAGCTGTTAATAAACCTGTTCTGAGATCTTTAACCAACAGGATTCCATGCATCTCAGTTATTTGCATCAGACAACATAAAAAGGAACTCAATACAATGACATGAAGAAGTGCAGGGGCCTTGTGGAGGAAAGGTAGGTTAGACGTTAGGTGCTATTTAGAAAAGATGGACTTTTTGAGAAGCAAGGTGAATGGTGTTTTGAATGGTGGAGAAACAGAACCTAAGGAAAGGGGGCTATTTATGGTGTCAGTGAGCATTGGCAGAAACAGTGTTAGTTATACGGTTAGGAGAGGATTGCAAGCACAGGGGATCGATCTCATGGAGAAGATGAGTTTGATCAGGGCAAAGTGGAACTAGCTGAGATGCTACAGTATGTTCATGCGTCATCAATGAAGGGGGCAACTAAATGGACAGTTTTAATCTTCGAGACAAAAAAGTCCATGTTCTTTTCATGCCAGGTGTCGGCAGTGAGGACTGAAAGAGCAGAAGAAGAGAGTCAAAGTTGGTGGTTTGCTACTGAGAAAGTGTCAGCTCTGACTCCAATGGTAGTACTCTCACCTCTGAGTTAGAAAGTTGTGGGTGCAAGTCCCACTCCAGGACTTAAACACAAAAATCAAGGCTGACAGTCTAGTGCAGTACTGAGGGAGTGCTGCACTCCTGGAGGTGCTGTCTCTCAGATGACCCATTAAACCCAGTTGGATGTAAAAGGTTCCATGTGTTATTTTGAAGAAGAATAGGGAGTTATCTCTCAATCAACATTACAGAAATAGATTCTCCGTTCCGAAGAAGGGTCACTGACCCGAAACGTTAACTCTGCTTCTCTTTCCACAGATGCTGCCAGACCTGCTGAGTGATTCCAGCATTTCTTGTTTTTGTTACAGAAATAGATTGTCTGGTTAATATGACATTGCTGTTTGTGGGAGTTTGCTGTCACAAATTGGATGCTGTGTTTCCTACATTACAACAGTGACGACACTCCAAAAGTACTTAATTGGCTGTAAGGCACTTTGAGACGTCTGGTGGTTGTGAAAGTTGCTATATGAATGCAACATTCACTTTCTTCACCATTGACGCACAGTGGCAGCAGTGTGTAGCATCTCCAAGATGCACTGCAGCAACGTACCAAGGATCCTTCAACAGCACCTTCCAAACCCGCTACCTCTACCAACTAGAAGGACAAGGACAGCAGATGCATGGGAACACCACCACCTGCAGGTTCCCCTCCAAACCACACACCATCCTGACTTGGAACTATATCGCCGTACCTTCACTGTCGCTGGGTCAAAATTAGATTAGATTAGATATACAGCACTGAAACAGGCCCTTCGGCCCACCGAGTCTGTGCCGACCATCAACCACCCATTTATACTAATCCTACATTAATTCCATATTCCTACCACATCCCCACCTATCTATATTTCCCTACCACCTACCTATACTAGGGGCAATTGCTAATGGCCAATTTACCTATCAACCTGCAAGTTTTTGGCTTGTGGGAGGAAACCGGAGCACCCGGAGGAAACCCACGCAGACACAGGGAGAACTTGCAAACTCCACACAGGCAGTACCCAGAATTGAACCCGGGTCGCTGGAGCTGTGAGGCTGCGGTGCTAACCACTGCGCCACTGTGCTATAGAAATGCACACCTTTCATAATCCAGCAAGATGCTGGAACTCAGCCTTTGCACAGATATATTTTGGTTCATGTTCCAATTTTCAAATTTGAAGAAAAAGGGACCAAGCAGAATTTAAATAATTTTGCGATAATGTTTGCATTTGAATTGAATGGTTTGGCCCCTCTCAGACATGTCGTCAGATGAAAGACAACATATCAAAAATAAGCAGGAATATTCCCTGAGCAATGCTAGTTTTAAACACGTGTACAATGTCAGAAATACAGGTCAAGTACAATCACAGATGAAATTTGGTCACATCCCTTTCTTAGTTCAATGCTGCCGAGTTAATTTGCATCACCGCTGCCCAGCTAAGGTCTGCTAACTCTGCAGAGGCCGGAAATCAACCTGGAGCTTTCCAGTTATCAGTAACTCAAGATTTGACTGTGCACTGAGCCACTGTAGGAGCTACTATGTGACAGTGCTTGTTACCACAGAATGGAGTCTAACTAGCATCTCCAAACAAGACTCATTTACTCTCACCTTGGGGGCTATTTCAACAGGTCGGAAAGACCATGAGAAAACACAAAGCAACATTTATGCGACAAGATTTCTAAGTAACCTGGATAATGCAGAATTGATCCATTAAACAAAGGTTAAGGAATGAGTATTTGAGTATTTGAATTCTAAAATCCTGGAACTCCCTACATAACAGCGCTGTGGGTGTACCTACACCCCAAGGACTGCAGCGATTCAAGAAGGCAGCTCACCACCACCTTCTCAAGGGCAATTAGGGATGGGCAATAAATGCTGGCGTTGCCAACGATGCCTGTATCCCATGAATGAATAAAAAATATTCCTTCCACAGCCTCATCTTGCCCGGTCTCTCCATCCTTCTGAAGCTTTATGTCCCCTCACACATCCTTCAGTCATCCAGCTCTGGTCTTATGTTCACTGCCTCCCTTTGTACCACAATTGGTGGCATAACCTTCAGCCCACAGTGACCCTACCTTTTGGTGATCTCTCCCTTAACTATCCTCTGACTCTCTGCACCTTTAAAAATCATCTAAGAATCCTTCTTTTCAACCAAACTTTATGTTACGTCTAACTCTCACACCATGGCTTGGCATTGCTAAATCAGCTCTTTTCCCTCTTCTTATTGTCCCCACTCCTCAAAAAACACTTTCCTAAGTTAAGATGTGTGTTATGAATGCAAGTTGTAGTTACTGACTCCAGTGTTCTTTGTCCTATGAGTTTCACTATGTAAATACTATGCAGGCTTGACAGTACAGTTTTTGCAAAAGGCCATTTATCATTTGCCAGTGAAGAATCTGAAATGAGCATTCGAGATTTCACACTGTTATACTAAGACTTTTTTTTGCTTTAACCTCTGGAATTCGCACCCCCACCCACCACTAAACCTCTCTGTCTGTCTCTCTCTCTCGCTCTCTCTGTCTCTCTCTCTCTCTTTCCCTCTCTTTCTGTCTCTCTCTCTCTCTGTCTGTCTCTCTCTCTCTCCCTGTCACTCTCTCTCCCTGTCACTCTCTCTCTCTCTGTCTCTCTCTCTCTCTTTCTCTCTCTTTCCCTCTCTTTCTGTCTCTCTCTCTCTCTGTCTGTCTCTCTCTCTCTCCCTGTCACTCTCTCTCTCTGTCTCTCTCTCTCTGTGTCTCTCTCTCTGTGTCTCTCTCTCTGTGTCTCTCTCTCTTTCTCTCTCTCTCCTTTCAGATGCTCCTTGAAACCTATCACTTTGACCAAGCTTTTAATCACCTGACCTAATATCTCCTTAAGAGGCTCGCTGTCAAATTTTGGCTGATTACGATCCTGCGAAGCACTGTGGGACATTTTCCTATGTTATAGATGCTATATAAATGGTAAATGTTGTTTAAAACTGCAGGAACTATGTGTTTTAAAACCTGGTATATCAGTAGGATTAGAGAGCAAGCCTTTGGTTCAGTGGTAACCACCCTGTGTCTGTGTCCAAAGGTGCAGGGTTCAAGCCCCAAGCCCCATTCCAGCCACTGCTAACTGGAGACCAGAACTTCAATCCTGATTTGTGGGTTGACATCCAGTAGGATATGCATGTCTGCTGGGTTGCCCCTGACTGCCCTCACCATCCTCCCTTGTTGTGGGAATTCCTAAAAGCATCCCACTATGTAGGATTAAACCCCCCCACAATGAGCCAATATAAAGATAGCTATGGAAAGAACATTCACATAGCAGCTGGCCTGTTAATCAGCCTACAACACCTCTCACTACTGAACACTGGGTAGAGAGCAAACATTTTAAAAACAGTCTTGGTTACACTGTGTTTTTGTTTTTAGACAGCTAGGCGAAGAGCCAAAGACCACAGCAATATATTCTGGGGCAGTTCCCACAACATAGGGTCATAGAGTTATAGAGCACAGAAACAGGTCAGAAGTGGGGATGTTCGCTGATGATTGCACAATGTTCAGCACCATTCGCGACTCCTCAGATACTGAGGCAGTCCGTGTCCATATGCAGTAAGACCTGGACAATATCCAGGCTTGGGCTGATAAGTGGCAAGTAACATTCGCGCCACACAAGAGCCAGTCAATGACCATCTCCAATAAGAAAAAATCTAACCATCTCCCTTTGATGTTCAATGGCATTACCATCACTGAATCCCCCACTATCAACATCCTGGGAGTTACCATTGACCAGAAACTTAACTGTAGCAGTCACATAAATACTGTGGCTACAAGAGCAGGTCAGAGGCTGGGAATTCTGCGGCGAGTAACTCACCTCCTGTCTCCCCAGAGCCTGTCCACCATTTACAAGGCACAAGTCAGGAGTGTGATGGAGTACTTTCCACTTGCCTGGATGAGTGCAGCTCCAACAACATTCAAGAAGTTCAACACCATCCAGGACAAAGCAGCCCGCTTACTCTGCACCTTATCCACCACCTTCAACATTCATTCCCTCCACCTCCAACGCACTGTGGCAGCAGTGTGTACCATCCACAAGATGCACTGCAGCAACTCACCAAGCCTCCTTCGACATTACCTTCCAAACTCGTGACATCTATCAACTAAAAAGGACAACGGCAGCAGATGCATGGGAACGCCAGCATTCGCAAAGTTCCCCTCCAAGTCACACACCATCCTGACTTGGAACTATATAGCCATTCCTTCACTGTCAAAATCCTGGAACTCCCGCCCTAACAGCACTGTGGGTGTACCTACAACCCAACGACTGCAGCGCTTCAGGATGGCAGCTCACCACCACCTTCTCAAGGGCAATTAGGGTGGACAATAATTGCTGGCCAAGCCAGTGTGCTCACATCCCAAAAAAGAATAAAAGGAACAGCACAGAGCTATTCAAATAAACTTGAGCCTGTAACGAGAAGTGTACATTGTGCTTAAGGTGTGATCTGACTACAGCACTGTACAATTCACAGGACTGTAACCAACCAAACATTAACAGCAAGCCACAGAAGAAGACATTAGGAGACATTGGGTAACCAAAAAGTTTGGTAAAAGAGCTAGTTTTTAATCAACATTTTAAATAAGAAGAGGTAGAGAGGAGGAGAGGTTAAGGGAGGGAATTCCAGAGTTTTAGGGCCTTGGCAGCTGAAGGCACGGAGGTGGACCAATTAAATTCAGGGATGTGCAAGAGCAAAGGCCCTGACAACATCCCAGCAATTGTACTGTCACGCTTACGAGAAGTGTGACGATGAAAAAATACAGGCTCGAACTGAAGAGTTTTAAAAATTGACTTTACCTTTTTAAGAAATTGACAATGCTGCAAAAGATGGCCGCATGTGAATTAGAACATTGCCACACTGTCAATTCCACCATCCTGAAACATTCCTGAATTGAATGGGTTCTACTGAAACAAAGAAGGCATGAAGTAGAAGTATCATAACTGGATTATTCTCATCCTGGACCATTGTGTGATCACCATGGGGGAGAGACCAAAGTGTCTCCTACCAGAAGATGATGTGACAAACTTTTACCTTAAAAAGGCAGCCTTCAAGGCACAGAGAGAGAGAGAGGGAGACACCCAGAAAGAAACATCATCAATGGCTTGTCCAGCTAAGGGCTGGGAGAAAATCCAGCAAGCCAAGAAGGGAAGGTGCTCTGATGCAAATTCTACATTTTTAACTTGCACTGCAGTGAATTGGAAATGATCCTCTGTCTTCAAACTGAACTTTCAACCAACAGAGAAATCTACAAGCACCTCAGGCCTGCAACCAATGAGGACTTCCAAGAGAATCCAACAGGCTTACCATGAATCCCGAAACCCTTACTCACTTAAAAACCACTTACTGCTTTTCCTCTCTATCTGTCTCTTCTTGTGTGTGTATGTGTGTGCGCGAGTGGATATAGTTGTGACAATTTCAGGATAAGACGTATTGATCAATAAATAATTAATCTTCTGTTTTAGACCGACAAGAAAACCTGTCGCTTTCTGTGTATTTGAAAAATAAAACACAAAGCTGTTAAACCCTAATCACAAAAAGACGTGCTGCGGTCAGGTGGGAGTTGAACAGTGGGAAGCACCCACACCCCTCACCACATGGACATAATAGTACTGAAGACATGCTCCAGAACTAGCCTCACCCCTAACCAAGCTGTTCCAGTACAGCTACAACATTGACATCTACCCAACAATGTGGAAAATTTCCCAGTCATGTTCTGTCCACAAAAAGCAGGACAAGTCCAACCCAGCCAAATACTGCCCCAACAGTCTACTCACAATCATCGGCAAAGTGATGTCATTGACAGTGCTATCAAGTGCCACTTAAACAGCAATAACCTGCTCACCGATGCTCAGTTTGGGTTCTGCCAGGGCCACCCTGCTCCAGACCTCATTACAGCCTTGGTCCAAACATGGACACAAGAGCTGAATTCCAGAGGTGAGGTGAGAGTGACTGCCCTTGACATCAAGACAGCATTTGACTGAATGTGGCATCAAGGAGCCCTAGCAAAACTGGAGTCAATGGGAATAAGGGAAAACTCTCCGCTGGTTGGAGTCAAACCTAGCACAAAGGAAGCTGGTTGTACTTGTTGGAGGCCAAACATCTCAGTCCCAGGACATCACTGCAGGAGTTCCTCAGGGTAGTGTCCTAAACCAACCATCTTCAGCTCCTTCATCAATGACCTACCCTTCATCATAAAGTCAGACATGGGGATGTTCACTGATGATTGCACAATGTTCAGCACCATTTGTGACTCATCACATACTGAAGCAGCCCATGTCCAGATGCGAGTCAAGACCTGGACACCATTCAAGATATAGTTCCAAGTCAGAATGGTTTGTGGCTTGGAGGGGAACTTGCAGCTGATGGTGTTCCCATGCATCTGCTGTCCTTATTCTTCTATATGGTAGAGGTCGTGGATTGGGAGGTACAACTGAAGGAGGCTGGTATTTGAATGAGGTACTGAAGGAGTGCTGCATTATCATTTGAATAATTAATTAAACTGAGGCCCCACTCCCCTTGTTTGGGTAGATGCAAAAGATTCCAATGCACTCTTCACAGAAGAGTTTTCCCACTGTCCTGGCCAACATTTACCCTGGGTCAACTCTCTAAATGCAGATCAACTGGTCATTTATCTCCCTGCCATTTAAGGGTCATGCTGTGTGCAAATTGGTTCACCTGCAAACCTAATTTATTGGCTGTGAAGATGATAAGAGCATAAGAAATAGGAGCAGAAACAGGCCATTTGGTCCCTCAAGCCTGCTCCGCCATTCAATAAGTTCATGGCTGATCTGATCATGGCCTCAACTCCACTTTCCTGTCTGTTCCCCATTATCCTTGACTCCCTTGTAGATCAAAAATCTGTCCAACTCAGCCTTGAATATATTCAATGACCCAACCTCCACTGCTCTCTGGGGAAGAGAATTCCAAAGATTAACAACCCTCTGAGAGGAGAAATCCCTCCTCATCTCCGTCTTAAAAGGGAGACCCCTTATTTTGAAACTGTGCCTCCTAATTCTAGATTCCCCCATGAGGGAAAATATCCTCTCAGCATTTACCCTGTCAAGCCCCCTCAGAATCTTATATGTTTCAATAAAATCACCTTTCATTCTTCTGAACTGCAATGAGTATAGGCCAACCTGCTCAACCTTTCCTCATAAGGCAATCCCTTCATCCCAGGAATCAGCCTAGTGAACCTTCGCTGAACTGCTTCCAATGCTAGTATACCCCTCCTTAAATAAGGAGATCAAAACTGTACGCAGTACTCTAGGTGTGTTCTCACCGCTTGTAGAGTTGTAGCAAGACTTCCCTATTTTTATACTCCATCCCCCTTGCAATAAATGCCAATATTCCATTTGCCTTCCTAATTACTTGCTGTATCTGCATGCTAACTTTTTATGATTCATGTACAAGGACCCTCAGATCCCTCCGCAATCTCTCTCCATTTAAATAATATTTTGCTTTTCTATTCTTCCCGCCGAAATGGACAACCTCACATTTTCCCACCTTATTCTCCATCTGCCAAATTTTTGCCCACTCACTTAAACTATCTATATCCCTTTGAAGACTCTTTGTGTCCTCCTCAAAACTTTCTTTGTATCGTCAGCAAATTTGGCTATAATACACTCAGTCCTTTCATCCAAGTCATTAATATAGATCGTAAATAGTTGCAGCCCCAGCACTGATCTCTGTGACACTCTGCTAGTTACAGTTTGCCAACCTGAAAATGCCCTATTTATCCCAACTCTTTGTTTCCTGTTAGTTAGCCAATCCTCTATCCATGCTAATAGATCACCCCCAACACTATGAGCTCTTCTCTTGTGTAGTAACCTTTTACTTGACACCTTATTGAATGCTTATTGGAAATCCAAATACACCACATCTACTGGTTCCCCATCAAAGCATTTTGGAACATCCTGAAGATATGACGGGCACAATATAAGCGCAAGATTGTTCTATCATTCTCTCTATTTCCCAGTTAGGAAATTCAAACTTCAAAAGCAAGGCATGTTCAGGGAGATGTAACACACTCAGTGTTTGGCCAACTTTTGTAGACTGAGAATATATGAGAATTTGTTAACATTTTCCCAACAAGAAATGGAAGAGAGCTTGTAACAGTCTCCTTGATATTTGGGGTGTATGTTTAATGTGATAGCATAAATGTTCTTGCTTTCTTTGCTGTTTGACAGATAAACAGCCAAGTCCTAGTGGATAAAATCCATTAAAAGGAATGATGTGCCAGTGGAATCACAGGAACACAGATCTTTCAAATGAGAGATTGCTAAGTTTCAAGATTCACTTGTGAGTTATTAATGATGAGAGAAAATGGATATTCTTTCAGTTTTCATTAAAAGGGGAATATCATCTCCTAACAGTAAGATTTGAATATGTAACATATTAACGGCACAGTGGCGCAGTGGTTAGCACCGCAGCCTCACAGCTCCAGCGTCCCGGGTTCGATTCTGGGTACTGCCTGTGCGGAGTTTGCAAGTTCGCCCTGTGACCGCGTGGGTTTTCGCCGGGTGCTCCGGTTTCCTTCCACAGCCAAAGACTTGCGGGTTGATAGGTAAATTATAAATTGCCCCTAGTATAGGTAGGTGGTAGGGGATGTGAGAGGGTAATGGGATTAATATAGGATTAGTGTAAATGGGTGGTTGATGGTTGGCACAGGCTCGAAGGGCCTGTTTCTGTGTTGCATCTATAAATAAGTGACATTACCTAGCCAAATGTTAATTATAATGATCTGAAACCGATGTATGTACTCTTAAAATTGTTAATTTTTCTGTTGAAAGCAATTAAGAAATAAAACCCAACAAAATGCTTTAGTGTTACTGAATAGTCACAAGATTAAGCATTCTGTGCTCTGTGGTGCAGTGACACTAGTGCATTCTGGGTGCTGTGATACAATTGCATTCTGGGGGTTGTAGTGCAGTGGCACTAAAGCATTCTGGGTACTGTGGTGCAGTGATACAATTGCATTCTGGGTGCTGTGGTGCAGTGATACTAGTGCATTCTGGGTGCTGTGGTGCAGTGATACTAGTGCATTCTGGGTGCTGTGGGGCAGTCTTCTTCTTCTTCTTTGGCCTCCTTGTCTCGGGAGACAATGGGTAAGCGCCTGGAGGTGGTCAGTGGTTTGTGCAGCAGCGCCTGGAGTGGCTATAAAGGCCAATTCTAGAGTGACAGACTCTTCCACAGGTGCTGCAGATAAAATTGGTTGTCGGGGCTGTTACACAGTTGGCTCTCTCCTTGCGTTTCTGTCTTTTTTCCTGCCAACTGCTAAGTCTCTTCGACTCGCCACACTTTAGCCCCGCCTTTATGGTTGCCCGCCAGCTCTGGCGATCGCTGGCAACTGACTCCCACGACTTGTGATCAATGTCACAGGACTTCATGTCGCGTTTGCAGACGTCTTTAAAGCGGAGCCATGGACGACTGGTGGGTCTGATACCAGTGACGAGCTCGCAGTACAATGTGTCCTTGGGGATCCTGCCATCTTCCATGCGGCTCACATGGCCAAGCCATCTCAGGCGCCGCTGGCTTAGTAGGGTGTATATGCTGGGGATGTTGGCCGCCTCGAGGACTTCTGTGTTGGAGATACGGTCCTGCCACCTGATGCCAAGGATTTTCCGGAGGCAGCGAAGATGGAATGAATTGAGACGTCATTGATTCTCTAGCTAGCGGAAAAGCCCCTGATAGGACGGCATTACCCCTGAAATCATCAAGAGTGCCAAGCCTACTATACTTTCAGCTCTGCACGAACTGCTTTGCCTGTGCTGGGATGAGGGAGCAGTACCACAGGACATGCGTGATGTGGTGCAGTGACACTAGTGCATTGTGGGTGCTGTGGTGCAGTGACACTAGTGCATTGTGGGTGCTGTGGTGCAGTGACACTAGTACATTCTGGAGGTTGTAGTGCAGTGACACTGGTGCATTCTGAGGGTTGTAGTGTAGTGACATTCATGCATTCTGAGAATTCACCTGCTGTGACACTAGTGCATTCTGGGAGTTGTGGTCCATCAGCCTCTTCACTCAGTTGGCTCTGTTGTTATAGTATGCGAGAACATTCTTTGTTTACTGTGCTGTTGTGATAACTAGAGCCGGCTACCTTCAGACACTGTGTAACGTGATATGAGTCTATTTATATTGGCTTGCTCTAGTGGCTAGGGCCACGCACCCACACAGACACAGAAGAATAACAATGGATGCTTACAGAGTGAAGCACAGGTTAGAATGCTAAAACTTGTGCCATCTTTTGTGTCAAGCAAGCTAAACTGTAATCGATATGAAAGCCTGATGAACTCAGGCCCCAAGTACCTGAAAGAGAAGCTTTGATCCAGAAAAAATTTGTTGATGGGATTTCACAAAGTTTAATGACGTATGAATTATGTATACATATATGTGTGCCTGTTATAAAGTTTATTTTTAATAAGAATTTGGCAAAACAAGTTGGTGGGGTTATGGACAGAGGGGAAATGGTGTGGTTGGCTTCCACTTTTCACCTCTCAACTGACCGCAGATAGTGTTTTAAAAATAGTGTTTTAGTCCCTGAGTTTATGGGTCAAATAAACAGACAAATTACAAGTTTTCTCGCAGGTTTAAAAAGAAAGATAACTATTTATTAAAACAGTACCCAAAAATGTTTGCAACCTCACCCACGCATGCAATGATATACATTCACACACACAAGAAAAGATAGAGAGTGAAGGGCAGCATGTAATTAGAGTTCAATTGTTGTAAAGAGAGTTCACTTTGAAACCTTCTGGGTTTTCCAGCAGGAACTTATAACAGCGTTGCAGGCTGAATGTTCCTTGTCTTGGAATTGATGAAGTGTCACTGACCCCTTTGATTAAAACTCAGTCTGAAGTTGGTGGTGGAGGTCCTGGTTTAGTTTCTCAGATAGGGAGTTTTCAAGGTCATTTTGCGGTCTCTGTGCCTCAGTAGTTTAAAGATGGTGCTGGCAGGGCTTATTTCTTAGCTGGATCGATCTCACAGCTTCTCTGGAATGGCTGTCTCCCTCTCCCAGAGCAGTTACTTCTTTTAAGGTAAAAAACTTAACAGGTTTTGGTTTTAGTCGGGTGACTCAAGACGCTCTACCCTGGGGTGTTCATACGATGTTCCAGGATGTGGGAGCCATTGTTACATAATGGCTTCTGAATGTGGTCCATTTTGAAAATTGGTGTTATTTCACACCTATTACTTGGCCTTAGCTTCGGAGTCAGTCTGTCTGCAAAAGCCATTGCTAGCCAATTTTTGATAATGGGAGTCGTTAGCATGGAATGGGCAGAGAAGGCCATTCAGCCCATCGGACCCATGCTGGCTCTCCATGTAGGCATCCAATCTATCTTCATAACTGAAGTTCCTCATCCCTGGAACCATTCTCGTGAATCTTTTCTGCACTCTCTCCAATGCTTTCACATCTTTCCCAAAGTGCAGTGCCCAGAAATGGACACATTACTCCAGTTGAGGCTGAACTAGTGTCTTATACAAGTTCAACATAACCTCCTTTCTCTTGTACTCTATGCCCCTATTAATAAAGCTCAGGATACTGTATGCTTTATTAACTGCTCTCTCATCCTGTCCTGCCACTTTCAATGATTTATGCACATATACACCCAGGTTCCTCTGCTCCTGTACCCCCTTTAGAATTGTACCCTTTATTCTATATTGTCTCTCCATGTTCTTCCTACCAAAATGAATCACTTCACATTTCTCTGCATTGAATTTCATCTGCCAGTTGTCCACCCATTCCACCAACTTGTCTGTGTCCTTTTGAAGTTCTACACTATCCTCCTCACAGTTCACAATGCTTCCAAGTTTTGTATCATCTACAAATTTTGAAATTGTGCCCTGTACACCAAGGTCTAGGTCATTAGTATATATCAGAAAGAACAAGGGTCCCAACACTGACCCCTGGGGAACTCCACTACAAACCTTCGTGCAGCCCGAAAAATATCCATTTAATCACTACTCTCTGCTTCCTGTCACTCAGCCAATTTCGGGTTTTGCTCTCATCGGCTAAAACTGCTCACTATTCCGGGATCATCTTAGAATGTAAAGATAACCCCCAGCTTCTTTTCTCTGCTGTCCCTTTTATTCCATGAACACAAGAAATAGGAGCAGAAGTAGACCATATGGCCCATCGAGTCTGCTCTGCCATTCAATACGATCATGGTTGATCTTGGGCTTCAATTCCATTTTCCTGCCTGCTCCCCATATCCCTTGATTCCCTGCGAGACCAAATATCTGTCTATCCCAGCCTTAAATGTATTCAACGATGGAGCATCCACAACCCTCTGGGGTAGAACATTCCAAAGATTCACAACACTTTGAGTGAAGTAATTTTTCAGCATCTCAGTCCTGAATGATCGGCCCCTTATCCTGAGACTGTGTCCCCGTGTTCTAGATTCCCCGACCAGCGGAAACAATCTCTCAGCTTCTACCCTATCAAGCCCTTTCAGAATCTTGTATGTCTCAATTAGATTGCCTCTCAATCTTCCAAACTCCAGAGAATACAGGCCCAATTTACTCAGCCTCTCATCACAGGACAACCCCCTTATCACAGGGACCAATCTAGTAAATCTTCGCTGTACCACCTCCAGTGCAAGTATATCCTTTGTTAAATGTGGAGACCAAAACTGCACACAGTATTCCAGGTGAGGTCTCACCAACACCCTGTACAATTTCAGTAAGACTTCTTTATTCCAGTACTCCAATCCCCTTGCAATAAAGGCCAACATGCCATTTGCCTTCCTAATAGCCTGCTGCACCTGCATGTTAAGTTTATATATTCCTTGTACAAGTACTCCCAACTCTCTCTGAACATCAACACTTATCAGTTTCACACCTTTTCTATGAGCTATAACCTTGCTCACAAGTCTGTTGTGCGGTACTGTATCAAATGCCTTCTGGAACTCCAGGTACATCACATCAACAGCATTGCCCTCATCAACCCTCTCTGTTACCTATTCAAAAAACTTGACAAATCCATGCTGGCTTTCCTTAATTTAACTGCATTTGTCCATGTGCCTATTAATTTTGTAGCAAATTGTTTCTAGAGGTTTCCCCACCAAAGTTAAACTGACTGGCCTGTAGGTCCTGGGCTTATCTTTACAACAGACAAGGTGGGCCGAAGGGCCTGTTTTGGTGCTGTATAACTATACTTTTTGTACAAAGGTGTAACATTTGCAATTCTTCAGTTCTCTGGCACCACCACTGAGTCTAAGGAAGACTGGAAAATTATGGCCAGTGCCTCTGCAATTTCCACTCTCACTTCCCTCAGTATCCTAGGATGCATCTCATCCAGTCCTGGTGTTTTATCATCTTTAAGTATAGACAGCCTATCTAATACCTCCTTCTTCTCAATTTTAAATCCTTCAAGAGTATTAATTACCTCATCTTTCACCATGGCCTGGGTAGCATCTTCTTCCTTGGTAAAGACAGATGCAAAACATTCATTTAGCACCTCAGCTATTCCTCCTGCCTCCTTGCGTAAAACCTTTTTTTGGTCCCTAATCAGCCCCACTTCTCCTTTTACCACCCTTTTACTATTTATATGCCTATAGAAGACTGTGGGATTCCCTTTTATGTTAGCTGCCACTCTCTTCTGTTACGACCAAGTGAGGGAGGGGTTTCAGGCGCTCCTCTTGCCCCTTTCCTAGTTTGGCCGTAACAGGGTTTATCTTTTAAAACACAGTGATTTTAGCTACCACCTCAGTGAGTCCTTGCTCACTGCACTCTAATTACAATTGCAAATGAACCAGACAGGTTTTCTTGAGTTTAAATAAGAAAGATGTAAGTTTATAAGCCTCATCACTCTAACCCGGTTTAAATTACTAAAATACATGATGCATCCACGCTCACAGGCATACGAGAGGCACACACACAAACAGATACAGAGGGGGTTGAAGTAGGGTTTGTAATTAATGGAATACAGATATGGTTCTTAATGTCCTTGGTATAATGTCCTCAATTGAAGTTAAGGTGTTGGAGTCCTCGCTGGGGCCACGTGCACAATTCCAGGCTTGCTTCTTTGGTACCAGAAGGCCGAAGAGAGGCTTGAAGTGTGGAAGCTGCTACCTTGATTTTCCTGGGACTTTGCTGGAGAGAGAGACCAAGAGAGATGTCTTCTTCTTGAGACTCAAAATTGCAGTCTGTTTCCTTTTGGTGAGGCACAATTCAAAAGCCCCAGTCTTACCAGCAAACAGGTCGTGTGACCATCTCTTGTTTGAAACAGCAACTTCTTGGAGGGTTGTTGGATTTCAGAGCCTTCCAGACATACTTGGTGGGGGTGGAGTTTTGGCTCTTACAAAGTCAAAAGGTGTTGATCACCACCATTGCCCAGACCAATCTTGCTAATGAATCAAGGAGCACCCCCATTGTCTCTCTATTCATCTGTCTCTCAGCCAGCCCTTGTCTTCTCAGAATGCAAATGTGCAACCATGTTTTCAGCTGATCAGTCTGCTTTTTTTAAACAAGTTATTTCCAATGCCCAATGAAAAAGTTTCAAGCAATGTCCCGTATGACAAAATTAATGTTTCCATTTAGCAGGTGTGATTTTGGTCACACTTCTCTTACTCCCTCTTTGCTTCTTTTATTTGCTTTTTCGCTTCCCCTCTGAATCTTCTATATTCAGCCTGATTTTCCATTGCATTATCCACCTGGCATCTGCCATAAGCATACCTTTTCTTCTTCATCCTAATCTCTATCTCTTTTGTTATCCAGGGAGCTCTGGATGTATTTGTCCTACCTTTCCCTTCGAGGGGATATACCTTGACTTGGCCGGAACTATCGCTTCCTTGAACGTAGCCCATGGTTCGGCTACCGTTTTTCCTGCCAACCTTTGATGCTCTAGTCCCCAATAAAACGGTTACTCTCCCTCACCGTTACCGTTTCCCTGGTTGGACCCTCATCTCCGCTCCTTTAAGTCCAAGGGACACAGACTTGAATGGATGTGGTTTAGCCATCCACCGCTAGATCTGGCTGGACCACTTAAAACACTGTTGGGTTTTGTTCTCATCTGCTAAAACTGCTCACTATTCCTGGATCATCTTGGAATGTAAAGATAACCCCTGGCTTCTTTTCCCTACCACAAACCATCTTCTTAAATCCCTCTCCCTTGTCTCCTCCACCCTCACCTCCAATAGAGTGTGAGAAGCCCATGAAGATCAAGATCATCCAATCAGCTGCTTCCCTACCTTTCCTTAGCCCACTGGAACAAACTTCCTCACAGGTTAAGCCTTGCCCTAGCCCTGAACTGGCTTTTTTCTCTAGTTTCTCTCCTTTCTCCCTCATGCCCCTTCTGAGTTCATCTTGTCCATGAGACCCACCTCTTTCTCCCTCGATCCTATTCCCACTAAACTGTTGACCACCCAACTTCCCCTCCTGGTCCCCATGTTAACCGATATTGTTAACGGTTCTTCCTCTTCAGCTGTTGTCTCTCTCTCTCTCCTTTAAATCTGCCGTCATCACCCCTCTTCTCAAAAATACAAGTGTTGACCCTTCCATCCTTGCAAACTACCGCCCCATCTTCAACCTCCCTTTCCTCTCCAAATGCCTCGTCACCTTTGAAATCCGTGCCCATCTTTCCCGGAACTCCAGGTTTGATCCCTCCAATCAGGTTTCCTGCCCTGCCACAGTACCACAACAGCTCTTATCAAAGTCACAAATGACATCCTATGTCACCGTGACAAAGGTAAATGATCCCTCCTCGTCCTTCTTGACCTGTCTGCAGCCTTTGACATAGTTGACCACACCATCACCATCCAGTACCCCTCTACTGTCATCCAACTGGGTGGGACTGCTCTCACCTGGTTCTATTCTTATCTATCCAATCATAGCCAGAGAATCACATGCAATGGCTTCTCTTCCTGCTCCTGCACTGTTACCCCTGGTGTGCCCCAAGGATCTATCATTGGCCGCTTCCTATTTCTCATGTACACGCTGCCCCTGAGTGACATCATCTGAAAACACACCATCAGATTCTAAATGTACACTGACAACACCCAGCTCTACCTCACCAGCACCTCTCTCAACCCCTCCACTGTCTCTAAACTATCAGACTGCTTGTCTGACATCCAGTACTGGATGAGTAGAAATCTCCTCCAATTAAACATTTGGAAGCCATTTTCCCTTGCATTGATCTGTATCAGGGATTATAGGCTGAAAATATGCAGACTTGAATAATCTGATTGAAAAGCTGAGTGTGCTGAGATCAGCAGTCAGCCAAGTGTGGGTGGGACGGGAGTTTGGAAAGGGCCAACGCCCAGTTTAATAGCTGCTGTGAGAGATAGTGATCAAAAAACATAAAACTCAAAAGAGGGCAGGATTTTTTCAAGAAAAAACATGCTGTAAAGATTATGAAATATATATACGATTGAAGAACTGGCTGACTTTTGATGTCCCATTCCAACTCTCCCCCCCCACCCCCCACCCTCCTCTACTCTCCCAACGACACTAATTCTTGCTGAATTATGGCCAATGTTCAGCTGAGTCACGACAGCAGGTGTGGGCAGGCCATTTGATCATGGAGGGCATCACAGTCGAGGCTAGCTATTCAACTGAGGAAGGTATTGCAGTATGATCGAGGGGACGATTGCATAGTGGGTATGTTACTGGGCTAGTAATCCAGAGGCTTGGACTAATGATCTGGAGACAGTTCAAATCCCACCACGGCAGCTGGTGAATTGAAATTTAGTTCACTAAATAAATCTGGAATTGAAAGCAAGTATCAGTAATGGTGACTTTGAAACTACCAGATTATTGTAAAAAAAAAAATCTGATTTACTATTGTCCTTTAAGGAAGGAAATCTGCCGTCCTTACCCAGTCTGACCTACATGTGACTCCGGACCCACGGCAATGTGGTTGACTCAACTGCCCTCTGAAATGGCCGAGCAAGTTGTATTCAAGGCGGCAGCTCAGCACCATCTTCTCAACTGCCCTTAGGGATTGGCAATAAATGCTGGCCTTGCCAGCGTCATCCACATCCTGTGAATGAATTTTTTAAAAATTGTAAGCTAACTCTGTTCCCAGCCAGTATATTTCCACAAATGGCAGTAGGGGCCATTGATCAGTGGCTAGCAATGGGAACAGGGAACTTGAAGCAATTTTCTGCCTTCCTGGAGCAAGGGTATGGACACCAATTGCTGAGGCTCTATTACTAACCTGCCAAACCTAGGAATTTTGTCCTATATGACTCAGTGCTACACTGGCCAGTGCACAAGACAAATTACTGCCTCTGCATATATGGTTTTATTGAAGTTCAGGCTTGGAACTTCAAGTGTACACTGGGATACTGTTGGAGTTTAACCAGCTAAAACATACAACCTACAAGAACAAGGGACTTAGAAACTTCAGACTGCTTGTACAACTAGTGCTGCCCGATATTGGGTTATCTGAAGAAAAAGATTAGGTTAGTGACTGTTTAAGTAAGTTTTTTTCATAGTCAATGTAACGGTAATTAAATAAAGCAAGTGGCTTTCTAAATAGATGCATGGAGTACAAAGGCAAAGTAATTATGCTAAACCTTTATAAAATACTGGTTTGGCCTCCGCTGGAGTATTGTGGCCAATTTTGGGCACCACACTTTAGAAAGGATGTCAAGGACTTGCAGAGGGTGCAGAGAAGATTTACTAGAATGATACCAAGTATGAGGGACTTCAGTATGTGGAAAAACTGGAGAAGCTGGAATTGTTCTCCTTAGAGCAGGGAAGGTTAAGGGGATACTTGTTAGCAGTGTTCAAAATCATGAAGGGTTTTGATAGGGTAAATATGGAGAAGCTGTTTCCAATAACAGAAGGGTCATAGTTTTAAAGTAATTGGTAAAAGACCCAGAGGGGAGATTAGGAGAATTTTCTATATAGCACGTTCTGGTCTGGAATGCACTTCTGGAAGCAGATTCAATAGTAACTTTCAAAAAAAGGGAATTGGATAAATACTTGAAAAGGAGCATTTTGCAACGCTATGGGGAAAGAGCAGGGTAGCGGGACTGATTGGAAAGATCATTCAAAGAGCCAGCACAGGCACAAAGGGCCGAATGGCTTTCTTCTGTGCTGTAAGATTCTAACTAGGGGCTGAGTGGATTTGCCCCTGTGGAACCTTGGTTTGAACCCACCCAGAATGATGGGTTAAATGTCTTCTATCGATCAACTGCACGATCTCTCGGGCAACAAGAATTTCAGGCTGTCCCCAAAAAACTGCTCCTGAGAACAAAACTACCCGCAAGCTGCCAAGGAGGCCTGGGTGTGGCAAGTGAAAAAAGTCATACTGGCATCAGCTAATCGATCCTTCCCGACTCAGCTCCAGTTTCTCACCAGCTCATTAATGAATAAATGATGACGTTTGGATGATGGCCTGTTATTGGGGCAGAGTAGAGCCAGTGTTACTCCAGTTGTTTGTACTATACCTGTTATTTGGCTGCTATGTCATTCCTCAACCAAAACAATCATCAAAAACACTGCAAAGTTACTTCAACAATAGACATTTTCACAACTCTGAAAAGGTGAGTGAGTAAACAATGAAAGCCTGTTTTCATGAGTTTGCAAATCAGTAACAAGAGGAAATAGATTTGAAATTAGCAGGTAAAGAATAGGGGGAGGAGTTTGAAGAAATGGTTATTACAAGGATTGATGCTGCTATCACAGAAGGACTTTCTATAGCACCTTGACAATCTCAGGAAGTTCCAATGAAGTACTTTTGAAGTGTAATCGCTGTTGTAACATGGAAAACCCGGTAGCCAATTTGAACACAGCAAGATCCCACAAACAGCAATGTAGTAATGACTAGATAATCTGTTTTAGTGGTGTTGATGTTGGTCAGGACACCAGAGATAACTCCCCCACTCTTCTTCAAATAGTGCCATGGGACCTTTTACCACCACCTAAAAGAGCAGATGGGGCCTCGGCTTAACGCCTCATCCACAAGACGGCATCTCAGTCAGTGCAGTTCACCTCCCAAATGTGCCCGCAAGGTTCATCTGGGTAGGAACTGTGGCTCACTTTTAACCTTTCCTAGCTCTGTGGACGGTAGTTTAGTGGTAATGTTACTAGACTAGTAACCCAGAGCCCCAGACTAATGCTCCAGAGATGTGCGTTCAAACCCACTGCAGTAGCTGGAAGAATAGAAATTCAATTAATTAATAAATCTGGAATAAAATGTTAGTCTTGTTAATAAAGATTATGAAACCACTGGATTGTTGTAAAAACTTATCTGGTTCACTAATGCCCTTCAATGGAGGAACTAACTTGAACTGTCGGGCGGCACAGTGGTTAGCACCGCAGCCTCACAGCTCCAGTAACCCAGGTTCGGTTCTGGGTACTTCCTGTGTGGAGTTTGCAAATTCTCCCTGTGACCGCCTGGGTTTCCTCCCACACACCAAAGACTTGCAAGTTGATGGGTAAATTGGCCATTGTAAAAACTGCCCCTAGTGTAGGTAGGTGGTAGGAGAACTGAGGGAAGGTAGGGATGAGAGAGGGAAAAAATGGGATTAATGTAGGATTAGTATTAATGATGGTCAGCATGGACTTGTTGGGCCGAAGGGCCTGTTTCAGTGCTGTATCTCTCTATGACTCTACTCAGTCTGGCCTATGTGTGACTCCAAACCCACACCAATGTGGTTGACTCTTAACTGTTCCCTGAAATGGCCTAACAAACTGCTGCTCAAAGAGCAATTAGGGATGGGCAATAAATGCTGGCCTTGTCCAGTAACACTCACATCCCAAGAATGAATAATAAACTATAAGGACCCTATCTGCCCCCAAATAGACAAGCCATCAAACTGAAAACTTGCCTGGGCTGCCTTGTTCACCATTAAACTTAGCCTTGCAGAGAATGCAATTTCAATACACTCCTGGCCACTACTACGTGCAATCCAGGAGGAAAACTCCTAGCAGCGTATTTTGTTTTCCATTTTCTTAGATTGTTTTATTATTAGCTATACAAATACTGAAGATGGGAGGAAAGACTGTTTGATTGACAGACAAGAACCAGCTGAACAGTTAACAAAGAGTCTGTCCACTTTCCAATTAGGGCGGGAAGGCAGTGCCTATGAGGATTGACAGGTCGGGCAACCAATGACAGAACACAGGGGTGGGAGGTCATGTCATTAAATCTCCAGGAATGCATCCAACCTGGAGAGGCAGTGGCATAGTGGTAATGTCACTGGACTAGTAACCCAGCCTACTGCTCTGGAGATATGGGTTCAAATCCCACCATGACAGATGGTGAAATTTGAATTCAATTAATCTGGGAATTAAAAAGATAGTCTAATGGTGACTATGAAACCATTGTTGATTGTTGGAAAACCCATCTGGTTCACTTTAGAGAAGGAAATCTGTTATTCTTACCTAGTCTAGCCTACATGTGACTCCAGAAGCACTCAAATGGCCCAGCAAGTTCAAGGACAATTAGGGATGGGCAATAAATGCTGCCCTAGCCAGTGATGCCCACATCCCACAAAATGAACTTTAAAAAAGCTGGCAACCCTACCTGCTGGTCTAGTGAGTAAAGGCAGCACAAAGACATAACAGACGGGATTTCACTTGGAAGTGAAATTGGATGGTGAGGAAGTGGTGGACATGATGGCTGAATGACTGGAAATTATAATTTGTCAATACTTTGCCAGCATTTATTGCCCATCCCTAATTGCCCTTGAGAAGGTGGTGGTGAGCTGCCTTCTTGAACCGCTGCAGTCCATCTGGTGCAGGTACACCTACAGTATAGGGAGTTCCAGGATTTTGACCCAGTGACAGTGAAGGAACAGCGATATATTTCCAAGTCAGGATGGTGTGTAACTTGGAGGGGAACTTGCAGGTGGTGGTGTCCCCATTCATCTGCTGCCCTTGTCCTTCTAGGTGGTAGAGGGTGGGGGTTTGGGTTGCTGGATTTTAGCTTAACTTGACCAATTTTCACACTGTACCCTCTGGAATAACTAATAAGGTCAAGTAAGCCATCTTAATACTAACACATGAGCAAAGAAGTCATTTTTGTGTCTTGTATCAGCAACTGTATTAATCAAATTAATGTATGAAGTAGTAACCCGTCAAGAAACAACGATTACAAAACAATGGACCTTGGCTGAGTTGTAATTAATGAATTAAGAATCACTCTAGAAAGAATGGGCATAAATTTAAAAGTATTAAGTTTAAAAACTAAGCTTGTAAGAAATTCAGTGTCAGTAAGACTTTAAGTCACTGGGACACAAAGTCAACAGAAAAACTATTGTGACCCTAAAAACATTAACTTTGCTAAAAGGATCAATTTCTGTACAAATTCATACTGTCCAAAGAGATAACAACCGTAACGAATAGAACTCTTCATAGGTTTTTATCTCAATTATTGGCAAAATGTTTTATCGATTAAGCCTCAACTAGAGTAACTGACATCACAGGAGCTGGACCAACCATCGGACAAACTACAAAGGTGGTCTGATAGCCAAAAAGGGTATAAAAGAACAGCTATTGAACATGAGAAGCAACACAAAAAACCCAGAGGAAGAGGAGTATCTTCAGTCAACAGAGCACAGCAAGAGAACGAGAGTCTGCGCCAGAGTCATTCAGAGGGCTATTGCCAAGGTTCTGAGGAGCAGACTGTGACGATTGTCTTTAAGTATTACTACTTTGCACTGAACATAATTAGTTAATAAATCTGCTACACTTATAACCAACATATAGCTGTACCCATTGTCGTTTCTTGCAGTCACAGACAAGTCACCCTGGTTGGATTAAATTGAATCCTGAAAGTAGCAGGAAACCTATATTGGAAGGTGCTGTCAGAGCCTTGGTGCTTTGCTGCAGTGCATCTTGTAGATGGTACACACTGCTGCCACTGTGGTGGAGGGAATGAATGTTGAAGGTGGTGGATCGGGTGGCAATCGAAGAGGCTGCTTTGTCCTGGATGGTGTTGAGCTTCCTGAGTGTTGTTGGAGCTGCACCCATCCAGGCAAGTGGAGAGTATTCCATCACATTCCTAACTTCTGGTCAATGGTAACCCCCAGGATCTTGATGGTTGGGGCTTCAGCAATTGCATCTCTGTTCTCATTAGCAATGACATGCCTGCCAGCATCTGAAGGGATTCTGCATTCTGCCCTCCCCCCACTTTGCCCCGCTGCATTCTGCCCTACTCCCACTTTGCCTCGCTGCATGCTGCCCTCCCACCACTTTGCCCCGCTGCATTATGCCCTCCCCCCACTTTGCCTCGCTGCATTCTGCCCTCCCCCCACTTTGCCCCGCTGCATTCTGCCCTCCCCCCACTTTGCCCCATTGCATTCTGCCCTTCCCCCACTTTGCCCCACTGCATTCTGCCCTCCCCCCACTTTGCCCCACTGCATTCTGCCCTCCCCCCACTTTGCCCCATTGCATTCTGCCCTCCCCCACTTTGCCCCATTGCATTCTGCCCTCCCCCCACTTTGCCTCGCTGCATTCTGCCCTCCCCCATTTTGCCCCGCTGCATTCTGCCCTCCCCCAACTTTGCCCCGCTGCATGCTGCCCTCCCCCCCACTTTGCCTCGCTGCATGCTGCCCTCCCCCCACTTTACCCCGCTGCATTCTGCCCTGCCCCCACTTTGCCTCGCTGCATGCTGCCCTCCCCCCACTTTACCCCGCTGCATTCTGCCCTACTCCCACTTTGCCTCGCTGCATGCTGCCCTCCCACCACTTTGCCCCGCTGCATTCTGCCCTCCCCCAACTTTGCCTCGCTGCATTCTGCCCTCCCCCCACTTTGCCCCGCTGCATTCTGCCCTCCCCCCACTTTGCCCCATTGCATTCTGCCCTCCCCCCCACTTTGCCTCACTGCATTCTGCCCTCCCCCCACTTTGCTCCACTGCATTCTGCCCTCCCCCATTTTGCCTCAATGCATTCTGCCCTCCCCCCACTTTGCCCCGCTGCATGCTGCCCTCCCCCCACTTTGCCTCGCTGCATGCTGCCCTCCCCCCACTTTACCCCGCTGCATTCTGCCCTCCCCCCACTTTGCCTCGCTGCATTCTGCCCTCCCCCCACTTTGCCCCGCTGCATTCTGCCCTCCCCCCACTTTGCCTCACTGCATTCCGCCTTCCCTCCACTTTTCCCCACTGCATTCCGCCCTCCCCCCACTTTGCCCCACTGCATTCTACCCTCCCCCACTTTGCCCCACTGCATTCTGCCCTCCCCCCACTTTGTCCCACTGCATTCTGCCCTCCCCCCACTTTGCCCCATTGCATTCTGCCCTTCCCCCCACTTTGCCCCACAGCATTCTGCCCTCCCCCCACTTTGCCTCACTGCATTCTGCCCTCCCCATTTTGCCCCATTGCATTCTGCCCTTACCCCCACTTTGCCTCACTGCATTCTGCCCTCCCCCCACTTTGCCCCACTGCATTCTGCCCTCCCCCATTTTGCCTCAATGCATTCTGCCCTCCCCCCACTTTGCCCCGCTGCATGCTGCCCTCCCCCCACTTTGCCTCGCTGCATGCTGCCCTCCCCCCACTTTACCCCGCTGCATTCTGCCCTCCCCCCACTTTGCCCCGCTGCATTCTGCCCTCCCCCCACTTTGCCTCACTGCATTCCGCCCTCCCTCCACTTTTCCCCACTGCATTCCGCCCTCCCCCCACTTTGCCCCACTGCATACTGCCCTCCCCCCACTTTGCCCCACTGCATTCTGCCCTCCCCCCACTTTGCCCCACTGCATTCTGCCCTCCCTCCACTTTGCCCCATTGCATTCTGCCCTCCCCCCACTTTGCCCCACAGCATTCTGCCCTCCCCCCACTTTGCCTCACTGCATTCTGCCCTCCCCCATTTTGCCTCAATGCATTCTGCCCTCCCTCCACTTTGCCCCGCTGCATGCTGCCCTCCCCCCCACTTTGCCTCGCTGCATGCTGCCCTCCCCCCACTTTGCCCCGCTGCATTCTGCCCTCCCCCCACTTTGCCCGGCTGCATTCTGCCCTCCCCCCACTTTGCCTCGCTGCATTCTGCCCTCCCCCCACTTTGCCCCGCTGCATTCTGCCCTACTCCCACTTTGCCTCGCTGCATGCTGCCCTCCCACCAATTTGCCCCGCTGCATTCTGCCCTCCCCCCACTTTGCCCCGCTGCATTCTGCCCTCCCCCCACTTTGCCCCGCTGCATTCTGCCCTCCTCCCACGTTGCCCCATTGCATTCTGCCCTTCCCCCACTTTGCCCCGCTGCATTCTGCCCTCCCCCCACTTTGCCTCACTGCATTCTGCCCTCCCCCCACTTTGCCCCACTGCATTCTGCCCTCCCCCCACTTTTCCCCATTGCATTCTGCCCTCCCCCCACTTTGCCCCGCTGCATTCTGCCCTACTCCCACTTTGCCTCGCTGCATGCTGACCTCCCACCACTTTGCCCCGCTGCATTCTGCCCTCCCCCCACTTTGCCTCGCTGCATTCTGCCCTCCCCCCACTTTGCCCCGCTGCATTCTGCCCTCCCCCCACTTTGCCCCGCTGCATTCTGCCCTCCCCCCACTTTGCCCCGCTGCATTCTGCCCTCCCCCCACTTTGCCCCGCTGCATTCTGCCCTCCCCCAACTTTGCCCCGCTGCATTCTGCCCTCCCCCCACTTTGCCCCGCTGCATTCTGCCCTCCCCCCACTTTGCCCCGCTGCATTCTGCCCTCCCCCCACTTTGCCCCGCTGCATTCTGCCCTCCTCCCACTTTGCCCCATTGCATTCTGCCCTTCCCCCACTTTGCCCCGCTGCATTCTGCCCTCCCCCCACTTTGCCTCACTGCATTCTGCCCTCCCCCCACTTTGCCCCACTGCATTCTGCCCTCCCCCCACTTTGCCCCATTGCATTCTGCCCTCCCCCCACTTTGCCCCGCTGCATTCTGCCCTACTCCCACTTTGCCTCGCTGCATGCTGACCTCCCACCACTTTGCCCCGCTGCATTCTGCCCTCCCCCCACTTTGCCTCGCTGCATTCTGCCCTCCCCCCACTTTGCCCCGCTGCATTCTGCCCTCCCCCCACTTTGCCCCGCTGCATTCTGCCCTCCCCCCACTTTGCCCCGCTGCATTCTGCCCTCCCCCAACTTTGCCCCGCTGCATGCTGCCCTCCCCCCCACTTTGCCTCGCTGCATGCTGCCCTCCCCCCACTTTACCCCGCTGCATTCTGCCCTACTCCCACTTTGCATCGCTGCATGCTGCACTCCCGCCACTTTGCCCCGCTGCATTCTGCCCTCCCCCCACTTTGCCTCGCTGCATTCTGCCCTCCCCCCACTTTGCCCCGCTGCATTCTGCCCTCCCCCCACTTTGCCCCATTGCATTCTGCCCCCCCCACTTTGCCTCACTGCATTCTGCCCTCCCCCCACTTTGCCCCATTGCATTCTGCCCTCCCCCCACTTTGCCCCACTGCATTCTGCCCACCCCCCACTTTGCCTCACTGCATTCTGCCCTCCCCCCACTTTGCCCCACTGCATTCTGCCCTCCCCCCACTTTGCCTCAATGCATTCTGCCCTCCCCCCACTTTGCCTCGCTGCATGCTGCCCTCCCCCCCACTTTGCCTCGCTGCATGCTGCCCTCCCCCCACTTTACCCCGCTGCATTCTGCCCTCCCCCCACTTTGCCTCGCTGCATTTTGCCCTCCCCCCACTTTGCCCCGCTGCATTCTGCCCTACTCCCACTTTGCCTCGCTG
Source organism: Heterodontus francisci (assembly GCF_036365525.1). Taxonomy (NCBI): domain Eukaryota; kingdom Metazoa; phylum Chordata; class Chondrichthyes; order Heterodontiformes; family Heterodontidae; genus Heterodontus; species Heterodontus francisci. The sequence goes on from NC_090379.1 coordinate 114,843,311, forward strand.
CATGCGGCCCTCCCACCACTTTGCCCCGCTGCATTCTGCCCTCCCACCACTTTGCCTCGCTGCATTCTGCCCTCCCCCCACTTTGCCCCGCTACATTCTGCCCTCCCCCCACTTTGCCCCATTGCATTCTGCCCTTCCCCCCACTTTGCCCCGCTGCATTCTGCCCTCACCCCACTTTGCCTCACTGCATTCTGCCCTCACCCCACTTTGCCCCACTGCATTCTGCCCTCCCCCCACTTTGCCCCATTGCATTCTGCCCTCCCCCCACTTTGCCTCACTGCATTCTGCCCTCCCCCATTTTGCCTCACTGCATTCTGCCCTCCCCCATTTTGCCTCAATGCATTCTGCCCTCCCCCATTTTGCCTCAATGCATTCTGCCCTCCCCCATTTTGCCTCAATGCATTCTGCCCTCCCCCATTTTGCCTCAATGCATTCTGCCCTCCCCCCAATTTACCCCGCTGCATGCTGCCCTCCCCCCACTTTACCCCGCTGCATTCTGCCCTGCCCCCACTTTGCCCCGCTGCATTCTGCCCTACTCCCACTTTGCCTCGCTGCATGCTGCCCTCCCACCACTTTGCCCCGCTGCATTCTGCCCTCCCCCCACTTTGCCTTGCTGCATTCTGCCCTCCCCCCACTTTGCCCCATTGCATTCTGCCCTCCCCCCACTTTGCCTCACTGCATTCTGCCCTCCCCCATTTTGCCTCACTGCATTCTGCCCTCCCCCATTTTGCCTCAATGCATTCTGCCCTCCCCCATTTTGCCTCAATGCATTCTGCCCTCCCCCATTTTGCCTCAATGCATTCTGCCCTCCCCCCAATTTACCCTGCTGCATGCTGCCCTCCCCCCACTTTACCCCGCTGCATTCTGCCCTGCCCCCACTTTGCCCCGCTGCATTCTGCCCTACTCCCACTTTGCCTCGCTGCATGCTGCCCTCCCACCACTTTGCCCCGCTGCATTCTGCCCTCCCCCCACTTTGCCCCGCTGCATTCTGCCCTCCCCCCACTTTGCCTCACTGCATTCCGCCCTCCCTCCACTTTTCCCCACTGCATTCCGCCCTCCCCCCACTTTGCCCCACTGCATTCTACCCTCCCCCACTTTGCCCCACTGCATTCTGCCCTCCCCCCACTTTGTCCCACTGCATTCTGCCCTCCCCCCACTTTGCCCCATTGCATTCTGCCCTTCCCCCCACTTTGCCCCACAGCATTCTGCCCTCCCCCCACTTTGCCTCACTGCATTCTGCCCTCCCCATTTTGCCCCATTGCATTCTGCCCTTCCCCCCACTTTGCCTCACTGCATTCTGCCCTCCCCCCACTTTGCCCCACTGCATTCTGCCCTCCCCCATTTTGCCTCAATGCATTCTGCCCTCCCCCCACTTTGCCCCGCTGCATGCTGCCCTCCCCCCACTTTGCCTCGCTGCATGCTGCCCTCCCCCCACTTTACCCCGCTGCATTCTGCCCTCCCCCCACTTTGCCCCGCTGCATTCTGCCCTCCCCCACTTTGCCTCACTGCATTCCGCCCTCCCTCCACTTTTCCCCACTGCATTCCGCCCTCCCCCCACTTTGCCCCACTGCATTCTGCCCTCCCCCCACTTTGCCCCACTGCATTCTGCCCTCCCTCCACTTTGCCCCATTGCATTCTGCCCTCCCCCCACTTTGCCCCACAGCATTCTGCCCTCCCCCCACTTTGCCTCACTGCATTCTGCCCTCCCCCCATTTTGCCTCAATGCATTCTGCCCTTCCCCCACTTTGCCCCACTGCATTCTGCCCTTCCCCCACTTTGCTCCACTGCATTCCGCCCTCCCCTCACTTTGCCCCACTGCATTCCGCCCTCCCCCCACTTTGCCTCACTGCATTCCGCCCTCCCCCCGCTTTGCCCCACTGCATGCTGCCCTCCCCCCACTTTACCCCGCTGCATTCTGCCCTCCCCCCACTTTGCCCCGCTGCATTCTGCCCTACTCCCACTTTGCCTCGCTGCATGCTGCCCTCCCACCACTTTGCCCCGCTGCATTCTGCCCTCCCCCCACTTTGCCTCGCTGCATTCTGCCCTCCCCCCACTTTGCCCCGCTGCATTCTGCCCTCCCCCAACTTTGCCCCGCTGCATGCTGCCCTCCCCCTCCACTTTGCCTCGCTGCATGCTGCCCTCCCCCTCCACTTTACCCCGCTGCATTCTGCCCTCCCCCCACTTTGCCTCGCTGCATACTGCCCTCCCCCCACTTTACCCCGCTGCATTCTGCCCTACTCCCACTTTGCCTCGCTGCATGCTGCCCTCCCACCACTTTGCCCCGCTGCATTCTGCCCTCCCCCCACTTTGCCTCGCTGCATTCTGCCCTCCCCCCACTTTGCCCCGCTGCATTCTGCCCACCCCCACTTTGCCCCATTGCATTCTGCCCTTCCCCCACTTTGCCCCGCTGCATTCTGCCCTCCCCCCACTTTGCCTCACTGCAATCTGCCCTCCCCCCACTTTGCCCCTCTGCATTCTGCCCTCCCCCCACTTTGCCCCACTGCATTCTGCCCTCCCCCCACTGCATTCTGCCCTCCCCCACTTTGCCTCACTGCATTCTGCCCTCCCCCCACTTTGCCCCGCTGCATGCTGCCCTCCCCCCACTTTGCCTCGCTGCATTCTGCCCTCCCCCCAGTTTGCCCCGCTGCATGCTGCCCTCCCACCACTTTGCCCCGCTGCATTCTGCCCTCCCCCCACTTTGCCTCGCTGCATTCTGCCCTCCCCCACTTTGCCCCGCAGCATTCTGCCCTCCCCCCACTTTGCCCCGCAGCATTCTGCCCTTCCCCCACTTTGCCCCGCTACATTCTGCCCTCCCCCCACTTTGCCTCACTGCATTCTGCCCTCCCCCATTTTGCCTCAATGCATTCTGCCCTCCCCCCACTTTGCCCAGCTGCATGCTGCCCTCCCCCCCACTTTGCCTCGCTGCATGCTGCCCTCCCCCCACTTTACCCCGCTGCATTCTGCCCTCCCCCCAGTTTGCCCCGCTGCATGCTGCCCTCCCACCACTTTGCCCCGCTGCATTCTGCCCTCCCCCCACTTTGCCTCGCTGCATTCTGCCCTCCCCCCACTTTGCCCCGCTGCATTCTGCCCTCCCCCCACTTTGCCCCACTGCATTCTGCCCTTCCCCCACTTTGCCCCGCTGCATTCTGCCCTCCCCCCACTTTGCCTCACTGCATTCTGCCCTCCCCCCACTTTGCCCCACTGCATTCTGCCCTCCCCTCACTTTGCCTCACTGCATGCTGCCCTCCCCCACTTTGCCCCAATCCATTCTGCCCTCCCACCACTTTGCCCCACTGCATTCTGCCCTCCCCTCACTTTGCCTCACTGCATGCTGCCCTCCCCCCACTTTGCCCCACTGCATTCTGCCCTCCCCTCACTTTGCCTCACTGCATGCTGCCCTCCCCCACTTTGCCCCAATCCATTCTGCCCTCCCACCACTTTGCCCCACTGCATTCTGCCCTCCCCTCACTTTGCCTCACTGCATTCCGCCCTCCCCCCACTTTGCCCCACTGCGTTCCGCCCTCCCCCCACTTTGCCTCACTGTATGCTGCCCTCCCCCCACTTTGCCCCACTGCATTCTGCCCTTCCCCCACTTTGCTCCACTGCATTCCGCCCTCCCCTCACTTTGCCCCACTGCATTCCGCCCTCCCCCCACTTTGCCTCACTGCATTCCGCCCTCCCCCCGCTTTGCCCCACTGCATGCTGCCCTCCCCCCACTTTACCCCGCTGCATTCTGCCCTCCCCCCACTTTGCCCCGCTGCATTCTGCCCTACTCCCACTTTGCCTCGCTGCATGCTGCCCTCCCACCACTTTGCCCCGCTGCATTCTGCCCTCCCCCCACTTTGCCTCGCTGCATTCTGCCCTCCCCCCACTTTGCCCCGCTGCATTCTGCCCTCCCCCAACTTTGCCCCGCTGCATGCTGCCCTCCCCCCCACTTTGCCTCGCTGCATGCTGCCCTCCCCCCCACTTTACCCCGCTGCATTCTGCCCTCCCCCCACTTTGCCTCGCTGCATGCTGCCCTCCCCCCACTTTACCCCGCTGCATTCTGCCCTACTCCCACTTTTCCTCGCTGCATGCTGCCCTCCCACCACTTTGCCCCGCTGCATTCTGCCCTCCCCCCACTTTGCCTCGCTGCATTCTGCCCTCCCCCCACTTTGCCCCGCTGCATTCTGCCCACCCCCACTTTGCCCCATTGCATTCTGCCCTTCCCCCACTTTGCCCCGCTGCATTCTGCCCTCCCCCCACTTTGCCTCACTGCAATCTGCCCTCCCCCCACTTTGCCCCACTGCATTCTGCCCTCCCCCCACTTTGCCCCACTGCATTCTGCCCTCCCCCCACTGCATTCTGCCCTCCCCCACTTTGCCTCACTGCATTCTGCCCTCCCCCATTTTGCCTCAATGCATTCTGCCCTCCCCCCACTTTGCCCCGCTGCATGCTGCCCTCCCCCCACTTTGCCTCGCTGCATGCTGCCCTCCCCCCACTTTGCCTCGCTGCATTCTGCCCTCCCCCCACTTTGCCCCGCTGCATGCTACCCTCCCACCACTTTGCCCCGCTGCATTCTGCCCTCCCCCCACTTTGCCTCGCTGCATTCTGCCCTCCCCCCACTTTGCCCCGCAGCATTCTGCCCTCCCCCCACTTTGCCCCGCAGCATTCTGCCCTTCCCCCACTTTGCCCCGCTGCATTCTGCCCTCCCCCCACTTTGCCTCACTGCATTCTGCCCTCCCCCATTTTGCCTCAATGCATTCTGCCCTCCCCCCACTTTGCCCAGCTGCATGCTGCCCTCCCCCCACTTTACCCCGCTGCATTCTGCCCTCCCCCCAGTTTGCCCCGCTGCATGCTGCCCTCCCACCACTTTGCCCCGCTGCATTCTGCCCTCCCCCCACTTTGCCTCGCTGCATTCTGCCCTCCCCCCACTTTGCCCCGCTGCATTCTGCCCTCCCCCCACTTTGCCCCATTGCATTCTGCCCTTCCCCCACTTTGCCCCGCTGCATTCTGCCCTCCCCACTTTGCCTCACTGCATTCTGCCCTCCCCCCACTTTGCCCCACTGCATTCTGCCCTCCCCTCACTTTGCCTCACTGCATGCTGCCCTCCCCCACTTTGCCCCAATCCATTCTGCCCTCCCACCACTTTGCCCCACTGCATTCTGCCCTCCCCCCACTTTGCCCCGCTGCATTCTGCCCTCCCCCCACTTTGCCTCACTGCATTCCGCCCTCCCTCCACTTTTCCCCACTGCATTCCGCCCTCCCCCCACTTTGCCCCACTGCATTCTACCCTCCCCCACTTTGCCCCACTGCATTCTGCCCTCCCCCCACTTTGTCCCACTGCATTCTGCCCTCCCCCCACTTTGCCCCATTGCATTCTGCCCTTCCCCCCACTTTGCCCCACAGCATTCTGCCCTCCCCCCACTTTGCCTCACTGCATTCTGCCCTCCCCATTTTGCCCCATTGCATTCTGCCCTTCCCCCCACTTTGCCTCACTGCATTCTGCCCTCCCCCCACTTTGCCCCACTGCATTCTGCCCTCCCCCATTTTGCCTCAATGCATTCTGCCCTCCCCCCACTTTGCCCCGCTGCATGCTGCCCTCCCCCCACTTTGCCTCGCTGCATGCTGCCCTCCCCCCACTTTACCCCGCTGCATTCTGCCCTCCCCCCACTTTGCCCCGCTGCATTCTGCCCTCCCCCACTTTGCCTCACTGCATTCCGCCCTCCCTCCACTTTTCCCCACTGCATTCCGCCCTCCCCCCACTTTGCCCCACTGCATTCTGCCCTCCCCCCACTTTGCCCCACTGCATTCTGCCCTCCCTCCACTTTGCCCCATTGCATTCTGCCCTCCCCCCACTTTGCCCCACAGCATTCTGCCCTCCCCCCACTTTGCCTCACTGCATTCTGCCCTCCCCCCATTTTGCCTCAATGCATTCTGCCCTCCCCCCACTTTGCCCCACTGCATTCTGCCCTTCCCCCACTTTGCTCCACTGCATTCCGCCCTCCCCTCACTTTGCCCCACTGCATTCCGCCCTCCCCCCACTTTGCCTCACTGCATTCCGCCCTCCCCCCGCTTTGCCCCACTGCATGCTGCCCTCCCCCCACTTTACCCCGCTGCATTCTGCCCTCCCCCCACTTTGCCCCGCTGCATTCTGCCCTACTCCCACTTTGCCTCGCTGCATGCTGCCCTCCCACCACTTTGCCCCGCTGCATTCTGCCCTCCCCCCACTTTGCCTCGCTGCATTCTGCCCTCCCCCCACTTTGCCCCGCTGCATTCTGCCCTCCCCCAACTTTGCCCCGCTGCATGCTGCCCTCCCCCTCCACTTTGCCTCGCTGCATGCTGCCCTCCCCCCCACTTTACCCCGCTGCATTCTGCCCTCCCCCCACTTTGCGTCGCTGCATACTGCCCTCCCCCCACTTTACCCCGCTGCATTCTGCCCTACTCCCACTTTGCCTCGCTGCATGCTGCCCTCCCACCACTTTGCCCCGCTGCATTCTGCCCTCCCCCCACTTTGCCTCGCTGCATTCTGCCCTCCCCCCACTTTGCCCCGCTGCATTCTGCCCACCCCCACTTTGCCCCATTGCATTCTGCCCTTCCCCCACTTTGCCCCGCTGCATTCTGCCCTCCCCCCACTTTGCCTCACTGCAATCTGCCCTCCCCCCACTTTGCCCCACTGCATTCTGCCCTCCCCCCACTTTGCCCCACTGCATTCTGCCCTCCCCCCACTGCATTCTGCCCTCCCCCACTTTGCCTCACTGCATTCTGCCCTCCCCCCACTTTGCCCCGCTGCATGCTGCCCTCCCCCCACTTTGCCTCGCTGCATGCTGCCCACCCCCCACTTTGCCTCGCTGCATTCTGCCCTCCCCCCAGTTTGCCCCGCTGCATGCTGCCCTCCCACCACTTTGCCCCGCTGCATTCTGCCCTCCCCCCACTTTGCCTCGCTGCATTCTGCCCTCCCCCACTTTGCCCCGCAGCATTCTGCCCTCCCCCCACTTTGCCCCGCAGCATTCTGCCCTTCCCCCACTTTGCCCCGCTACATTCTGCCCTCCCCCCACTTTGCCTCACTGCATTCTGCCCTCCCCCATTTTGCCTCAATGCATTCTGCCCTCCCCCCACTTTGCCCAGCTGCATGCTGCCCTCCCCCCCACTTTGCCTCGCTGCATGCTGCCCTCCCCCCACTTTACCCCGCTGCATTCTGCCCTCCCCCCAGTTTGCCCCGCTGCATGCTGCCCTCCCACCACTTTGCCCCGCTGCATTCTGCCCTCCCCCCACTTTGCCTCGCTGCATTCTGCCCTCCCCCCACTTTGCCCCGCTGCATTCTGCCCTCCCCCCACTTTGCCCCACTGCATTCTGCCCTTCCCCCACTTTGCCCCGCTGCATTCTGCCCTCCCCCCACTTTGCCTCACTGCATTCTGCCCTCCTCCCACTTTGCCCCACTGCATTCTGCCCTCCCCTCACTTTGCCTCACTGCATGCTGCCCTCCCCCACTTTGCCCCAATCCATTCTGCCCTCCCACCACTTTGCCCCACTGCATTCTGCCCTCCCACCACTTTGCCTCACTGCATGCTGCCCTCCCCCCACTTTGCCCCACTGCATTCTGCCCTCCCCTCACTTTGCCTCACTGCATGCTGCCCTCCCCCACTTTGCCCCAATCCATTCTGCCCTCCCACCACTTTGCCCCACTGCATTCTGCCCTCCCCTCACTTTGCCTCACTGCGTTCCGCCCTCCCCCCACTTTGCCCCACTGCGTTCCGCCCTCCCCCCACTTTGCCTCACTGTATGCTGCCCTCCCCCCACTTTGCCCCACTGCATTCTGCCCTTCCCCCACTTTGCTCCACTGCATTCCGCCCTCCCCTCACTTTGCCCCACTGCATTCCGCCCTCCCCCCACTTTGCCTCACTGCATTCCGCCCTCCCCCCGCTTTGCCCCACTGCATGCTGCCCTCCCCCCACTTTACCCCGCTGCATTCTGCCCTCCCCCCACTTTGCCCCGCTGCATTCTGCCCTACTCCCACTTTGCCTCGCTGCATGCTGCCCTCCCACCACTTTGCCCCGCTGCATTCTGCCCTCCCCCCACTTTGCCTCGCTGCATTCTGCCCTCCCCCCACTTTGCCCCGCTGCATTCTGCCCTCCCCCAACTTTGCCCCGCTGCATGCTGCCCTCCCCCCCACTTTGCCTCGCTGCATGCTGCCCTCCCCCCCACTTTACCCCGCTGCATTCTGCCCTCCCCCCACTTTGCCTCGCTGCATGCTGCCCTCCCCCCACTTTACCCCGCTGCATTCTGCCCTACTCCCACTTTGCCTCGCTGCATGCTGCCCTCCCACCACTTTGCCCCGCTGCATTCTGCCCTCCCCCCACTTTGCCTCGCTGCATTCTGCCCTCCCCCCACTTTGCCCCGCTGCATTCTGCCCACCCCCACTTTGCCCCATTGCATTTGCCCTTCCCCCACTTTGCCCCGCTGCATTCTGCCCTCCCCCCACTTTGCCTCACTGCAATCTGCCCTCCCCCCACTTTGCCCCACTGCATTCTGCCCTCCCCCCACTTTGCCCCACTGCATTCTGCCCTCCCCCCACTGCATTCTGCCCTCCCCCACTTTGCCTCACTGCATTCTGCCCTCCCCCATTTTGCCTCAATGCATTCTGCCCTCCCCCCACTTTGCCCCGCTGCATGCTGCCCTCCCCCCACTTTGCCTCGCTGCATGCTGCCCTCCCCCCACTTTGCCTCGCTGCATTCTGCCCTCCCCCCAGTTTGCCCCGCTGCATGCTGCCCTCCCACCACTTTGCCCCGCTGCATTCTGCCCTCCCCCCACTTTGCCTCGCTGCATTCTGCCCTCCCCCCACTTTGCCCCGCAGCATTCTGCCCTCCCCCCACTTTGCCCCGCAGCATTCTGCCCTTCCCCCACTTTGCCCCGCAGCATTCTGCCCTTCCCCCACTTTGCCCCGCTGCATTCTGCCCTCCCCCCACTTTGCCTCACTGCATTCTGCCCTCCCCCATTTTGCCTCAATGCATTCTGCCCTCCCCCCACTTGGCCCAGCTGCATGCTGCCCTCCCCCCACTTTACCCCGCTGCATTCTGCCCTCCCCCCAGTTTGCCCCGCTGCATGCTGCCCTCCCACCACTTTGCCCCGCTGCATTCTGCCCTCCCCCCACTTTGCCTCGCTGCATTCTGCCCTCCCCCCACTTTGCCCCGCTGCATTCTGCCCTCCCCCCACTTTGCCCCATTGCATTCTGCCCTTCCCCCACTTTGCCCCGCTGCATTCTGCCCTCCCCCCACTTTGCCTCACTGCATTCTGCCCTCCCCCCACTTTGCCCCACTGCATTCTGCCCTCCCCTCACTTTGCCTCACTGCATGCTGCCCTCCCCCACTTTGCCCCAATCCATTCTGCCCTCCCACCACTTTGCCCCACTGCATTCTGCCCTCCCCTCACTTTGCCTCACTGCATGCTGCCCTCCCCCCACTTTGCCCCATTGCATCCTGCCCTTCCCCCACTTTGCCCCGCTGCATTCTGCCCTCCCCCCACTTTGCCTCACTGCATTCTGCCCTCCCCCCACTTTGCCCCACTGCATTCTGCCCTCCCCCCACTTTGCCCCACTGCATGCTGCCCTCCCCCCACTTTGCTCCACTGCATTCCGCCCTCCCACCACTTTGCTCCACTGCATTCCGCCCTCCCCCCACTTTGCCCCACTGAATTCCGCCCTCCCCCCCACTTTGCCCCACTGCATTCCGCCCTCCCCCCCACTTTGCCCCACTGCATTCCGCCCTCCCCCCCACTTTGCCCCACTGCATTCCGCCTTCCCCCCCACTTTGCCTCACTGCATTCCGCCCTCCCCCCACTTTGCCCCACTGCATTCCGCCCTCCCCCCCACTTTGCCCCACTGCGTTCCGCCCTCCCCCCACTTTGCCTCACTGCGTTCCGCCCTCCCCCCACTTTGCCTCACTGCATTCTGCCCTCCCCCCACTTTGCCTCGCTGCATTCTGCCCTCCCCCCACTTTGCCCCGCTGCATTCTGCCCTCCCCCCACTTTGCCCCATTGCATTCTGCCCTTCCCCCACTTTGCCCCGCTGCATTCTGCCCTCCCCCCACTTTGCCCCACTGCATTCTGCCCTCCCCTCACTTTGCCTCACTGCATGCTGCCCTCCCCCCACTTTGCCCCAATCCATTCTGCCCTCCCACCACTTTGCCCCACTGCATTCTGCCCTCCCCTCACTTTGCCTCACTGCATGCTGCCCTCCCCCCACTTTGCCCCATTGCATTCTGCCCTTCCCCCACTTTGCCCCGCTGCATTCTGCCCTCCCCCCACTTTGCCTCACTGCATTCTGCCCTCCCCCCACTTTGCCCCACTGCATTCTGCCCTCCCCCCACTTTGCCCCACTGCATGCTGCCCTCCCCCCACTTTGCTCCACTGCATTCCGCCCTCCCACCACTTTGCTCCACTGCATTCCGCCCTCCCCCCACTTTGCCCCACTGAATTCCGCCCTCCCCCCCACTTTGCCCCACTGCATTCCGCCCTCCCCCCCCACTTTGCCCCACTGCATTCCGCCCTCCCCCCCACTTTATTCCGCCCTCCCCCCCACTTTGCCCCACTGCATTCCGCCCTCCCCCCCACTTTGCCCCACTGCATTCCGCCCTCCCCCCCACTTTGCCTCACTGCATTCCGCCCTCCCCCCACTTTGCCCCACTGCATTCCGCCCTCCCCCCCACTTTGCCCCACTGCGTTCCGCCCTCCCCCCACTTTGCCTCACTGCGTTCCGCCCTCCCCCCACTTTGCCCCACTGCGTTCTGCCCTCCCCCCACTTTGCCTCACTGTATGCTGCCCTCCCCCCACTTTGCCCCACTGCATTCTGCCCTTCCCCCACTTTGCTCCACTGCATTCCGCCCTCCCCTCACTTTGCCCCACTGCATTCCGCCCTCCCCCCACTTTGCCTCACTGCATTCCGCCCTCCCCCCGCTTTGCCCCATTGCATTCTGCCCTCCCCCCACTTTGCCTCACTGTATGCTGCCCTCCCCCCACTTTGCCCCACTGCATTCTGCCCTTCCCCCACTGCATTCTGCCCTCCCCCCACTTTGCTCCACTGCATTCTGCCCTCCCCCCACTTTGCCCCACTGCATTCTGCCCTCCCCCAACTTTGCCCCACTGCATTCTGCCCTCCCCCAACTTTGCCCCACTGCATTCTGCCCTCCCCCCACTGCCTCACTGTATGCTGCCCTCCCCCCACTTTGCCCCACTGCATTCTGCCCTCCCCCCACTTTGCCCCACTGCATTCTGCCCTCCCCCACTTTGCCTCAATCCATTCTGCCCTCCCCCCACTTTGCCCCACTGCATTCTGCCCTCCCCTCACTTTGCCTCACTGCATGCTGCCCTCCCCCCACTTTGCCCCATTGCATTCTGCCCTTCCCCCACTTTGCCCCATTGCATTCTGCCCTTCCCCCACTGCATTCTGCCCTCCCCCCACTTTGCTCCACTGCATTCTGCCCTCCCCCCACTTTGCCCCACTGCATTCTGCCCTCCCCCAACTTTGCCCCACTGCATTCTGCCCTCCCCCACTTTGCTCCACTCCATTCTGCCCTTCCCTCACTTTCCCCCACTGCATTCTGCCCTCCCCTCACTGTGCCCCTGTGCCTCCTCCCCGTGGCTCTTTTCCCGACCCTTTCCCCCAGGTGCTTTCCAGTTCTATACCCTCCCCAGCCTCTTTCCTTCACCCTTTCCCGGGTGCCTGCACTTCCCTTCTCCCACCACTATCCCACTCCATTCCTCCTCCCACCATCCCATCCCTATCTTCTAACCATCTTTAGTTCCCTTTCCCCTCACTCCCAATCCCAGCTCCATCCTCCCTCCATCGCAGCAAAACTCCAACTGCCCTGACTTCCTGTGGCGCGCGGAGTGTAACCAGACCGCATTACCGGGATCTCTTGGGAAAGCCCTCCGCCAGGCCGCATCACTGAGCTCTCCCGGGAGCTCCCTCCGCCAGCAGCAGCTGGATCGCTCAGTCTGCCCCAGCACTGGAGGCTGCAGGAGACAGGACAGACAGTCAAGCTAGGGCAGCAGTGGAGGGCACTGAGACTCACACAAGGCTGCAAGTGGGTTTGTGAGACTTTCCCTGCTCCTCTGTCAATGCACCAGGATCAGTTGTGCAGAGTTTGAGCATCTCTCCCGTTCCCAGCCAGCTGTGAGGGAATATGAAGCTTTCACTGTCCCTGGTTGTTGTGCAGTTATTGGCATTAATCCCAGCCTCCTGTGTAAGTACAGAATTACCTGTCTTTGTATTGAATGTTGTGTGTGGGGTAAAATCCTCTTGAGTTTGCTGCAAATCATTTCAATAGACTTCCAGCATTTGAAGTGAATGGTTACAGAAGGGGTGTATATTGTCAGCTCATGTATTCTCAATGCTACAAAGTGCAATGAGGGAGTAAATGAGAATACTGCAAGTGATGGAATGCAAAGTCCTTTTAGTTAAGGGGATTTTAGTTAAAGAGATTACTGCGTGATATGGGTCACAGGCTGAGGATGTCTTGAGAAGTGATGCTAGTTAACTGAGTGTTGCCAGCGATGGGAATCGTCTCCATCTGTAGTTTCACAATGAAGTGAATGTAAATGGGGCACCTATTGCCCAGAGGTTCAGTGCTCTAACCAGTTACACCCTGCACACACCGGGCTAGTTAGTACAAGGTGTGAAAGATCCAGGCACAAGCACACACTTTCCAGCTGTTTGGTTAATGGCTCAACCTCTCTGGTTTAAGGTCCGCACCCAAATGGCCTTTCGCGCATCAGGCAAACTTTTTGCTCCTATGTTTTTGGTCGAGTACATTTCAGAGGGACGATGGCAGCGTGGATGGGAATTGACTGAGGGACGGAGAGTAGAGGTGACGGAGGGAAGTGTGCAGTGCTGCCCCCCAGGATCAGTGTTAGGACCGCTGCTCTTTTGAAATATCTTAACCTGGACGTGGATGTACAGAGCAGAATTCCCAACTTTTCAGATGAGACCCAAAACTCAGAAAAGAGGTCAACAGTGAACGGCTTCGGGAGGAGCTAGACAGGTGAAATGGGCAGTCATTGCAGGTGAGATTTAATGCAGAGAGTTGTAAAGTGATGCATTTTGCTCGGAAGGATGAGGATATAAACTAAGTGGTCCAATTTTACAGGGGATGCAGGAGCAGAGAGTCCTGGGAGTATATGTACATAAATCTTTAAAGGTGGCATCCTGGGCTTTATTAATAGAGGCATGGAGTCCAAGAGCAAGGAAGTTAAGCTAAACCTTCAGATATAACTGATTAAGCCTCAGCTGGAGTATTGTGTCCAACTCTGGGCACCACACTATAGGAAGGATGGAAAGGCCTTGAAGAGGGTGCAGAGGAGACTTCCCAGAATTTTATTGGAATAGTACCAGGGATGAGGGACTTCAACTCACCAAGGCTCCTTCGACAGCACCTTTCAAACCCACAACCTCTACCACTTAGAAGGATAAAAGCAGCAGATGCATGGGAACACCACCACCTGCAAGTTCCCGTCCACGCCACACACCATCCTGACTTGGAGCTATATCGCCGTTCCTTCACTGTCACTGGGTCAAAATCCTGGAACTCCCTTCCTAACAGCACTGTGGGTGTACCTACCCCACATGGACTGCAGCGGTTCAAGAAGGCAGCTCACCACCACCTTCTCAAGGGCAATTAGGGATGGGCAATAAATGCTGGCCTGGTCAGTGACGCCCACCTCCCATGAAAGAATTTTAAAAATTATGTGGAGAGACTGAAGAAACTGAGGTTGTTCCCCTTAGACCAGAGAAGGTTAAGGGGCGATTTAACAGAGGGGTTCAAAATCGGGATGGGTTTTGATAGAGTAGACAGGGAGAAACCATTTCCTGTGCAGGAGGGTCAGTAACTGGAGGACACAGATTTAAGATGATAGGCAAAAGAACCAGAGGGGAGATGAGAATTTTTTTAATGCAGCGAGTTGTTATAATCTGGAATACACTGCCTGACAGGTTGGTGGAAACTGATTCAGTAGTAACTTTCAAAAGGGAATTGGGATATGTACTTCAAAAGGAAAGAATTAAAGGTTTATGAGGAAAGAGTGGGGGAGAGTATGTCAGGACTATCATTGGAAGGGTAGGTGGGACCAACATCCCTATGAGGAGGGTAGACGTGAGAGCAGATTTCTAAGGTAAAGTTGGACTGCAAACAAGGGTGATTGCAGACACTGTGAAGGCCAGGGCTAGGTTCAGAACCACACACGTTAAGGAGACGTGTTGGGACCAGAGGTCTTATAGGAAGCTGGAGAGTGAAGGAGGGACAAGCCTGGGTGGAGAAACTTAATGTTGAGCATAATGATAAAATAGCAGGAGAGCCTTCATCAAAATGATTGAGATTAGTGTTGGAGGAGAAAAGTTAGCTAAAGTTAGGAGGATACCTTTCTAAAGCTCTGGTTAGGCCACAACTCGAGATTGTGCCTAGTTCTGGGCAGAACACGTTAGGAAGAATCTTTGAGAGGGTGCAGAGGAGATTTACCAGAATGGTTCCAGGGATGAGGGATTTAGATTAGATTAGATTAGAGATACAGCACTGAAACAGGCCCTTCGGCCCAACGAGTCTGTGCCGACCATCAACCACCCATTTATACTAATCCTACACTAACCCCATATTCCTACCAAACATCCCCACCTGTCCCTATATTTCCCTACCACCTACCTATACTAGTGACAATTTGTAATGGCCAATTTACCTACCAACCTGCAAGTCTTTTGGCTTGTGGGAGGAAACCGGAGCACCCGGAGAAAACCCACGCAGACACAGGGAGAACTTGCAAACTCCACACAGGCAGTACCCAGAATCGAACCCGGGTCCCTGGAGCTGTGAGGCTGTAGTGCTAACCACTGCGCCACTGTGCCGCCCCTGTTTGTTCGGAGTTTTTCGGTTGTTCACCTTGGAGCAAAGGAGATTGAGGGGAGGTTTGATAGAGGTGTACAAGATTATGACAGGTTTAGATAAGGTAGACAAAGAAAAGCCGTTCCCGTTAGCTGATCATACTAGGGGACACAGATTTAAGGTTTTGTGCTTGAATATGACGCTATAACTCTGAGATGCAGGGGGCTGTGAAGGATAAACATTTTTAACACAGCGGGTGGTAATGACCAGGAACTCGCTGTCTATGAGGGTGGTGGAAGTGGAGATGATGAACGATTTCAAAAGGAAATTGGAGGGAAATAAACTTACAGGGAGATAGAGCAGGGAAATGGCACTGACTGGATTGCTCTATAGAGAGCCAGCATGGACTCAATGGGCTGAATGGCCTCCTTCTGTGCCATAATAAATCTAAAATGGACAGATTTCTCTTTAGCTGAGCTGGTAACTATACCAACAGGGTGCAACAAAGGATTCAGAGAATCTGCAGGATGAAGCTTTTGGTGAGGGACCAGATAGAGGGATTGCTGAAGGGCAGAAAGATCTCAGTCAATGCTTCCTTTCAATGAAGTTGCATTTGACAACTCGAAGAGTCGGTTTAAAGGTTCCGAGTAGAAATTAGGTTGCTTCCCATTGATGAAGAGACCGGGGCCAATTGTTCTGAGGTCAGTAGAACAACAGGCGGGACCAGAGTGAAGTCAGTGCAGACTATAATATCAGTTACATCACTGGCATTGGTGCAAGGGTCAAAAGAGGGAAAGAACAGCATATAAGTTTTCCAGTCGGCTGATACAGTGTCAAAGAAGATGAGTTTAGAGTCTGATTTTTGGTATAGGCTCTCGTTGAGGAAGTTGATATCTTGCTGAGGAAACCAGCATTGATGCAGTGGAAAATCCCGGAGTTTAGTGGAATGACTGATCCAGGTCGGCTGATTGGCAAGTTGTTGAAGGTTATTCAGGAAGGCAGGGACTGTGTTAGTGTGCTCACCCCATCAATAGGAGAGAAGCATCTCCATTGCTGATGTGGAATACTGAAGTTGCCAAGATCAAGGATTCCAACAGAGGAGAAGTCCGACTCTAATTTGGGCTTTGCTTGGTGGGGGTAGGTACACCCACAGTGCTGTTAGGAAGGGAGTTCCAGGATTTTGACCCAGCGACAGTGAAGGAACGGCGATATAGTTCCAAGTCAGGATGGTGTCTGGCTTGGAGGGGAACTTGCAGCTGGTGGCGTTCCCATGCATCTGCTGCCCTTGTCCTTCCAGATCAGGGGTGTCCAACCTTTTCATATGGTGGGGGCCATATTAGAATATTTGTCCTACACAGGAGACTGTGAGCAAATTTCAGAAAGATAAAGATATTAGAAATTTATATTACTATTAACCAAAACAACAAACGTGCATTTTTGTGAAGCAGCGTTAAATGGGAAGACTAATTTATCAATTTATTTTCTCATCCCTCTGTTGAACACTGATTTAGTGAGAAACCTGGCATTGTTTTTGCTTGTACAAGTAGACAATGTCTGCCTGCACACTGGAGTATTCCAGAGAGATGTCCATCTGTCAGTAATGATCTTGATCACTTTCTCTCTCTCCCCCTCTCTCTTTCTCCCTCCTTGTCTCTGTCTGTCTCTGTCGCTCTGTTTCTTTCTCTCTCTGTTTCTTTCTCTCTCTCTTTCTCTCTCTCTCTTTCTCTCTCTCTTTCTCTCTCTCTCTCTCTGTTTCTCTCTCTCTCTATTCTCTCTCTCTCTATTCTCTCTCTCTCTCTCCCTCTTCTCTCTCTGTCTCTCTCCTCTTTGTCTCTCTCCTACTGTGTGTGTGTGTGTTTCTGTCTCTCGGTCTATGTCTGTGTATGTGTGTCTCTCTCCCCCTCCTCTCTGTGTCCCTCCAACCCCCCACCCTCGTTCCCGGGGCCTGGTTACCCCGGCACCCCACTTCCGGGGCCCGGTTACCCCGGCACCCCACATCCAGGGCCCGGTTACTCCCGGCATCCCACTCCCGGGGCCCCAGCCTAGGCCCTGCCGCCTCCTCAGGTAGCTTCACGGCCCGAGACGCAGGCAGGGTCCATATGCAGGCCGAGCCAGTGCTGGGTCTGGGGCTCGAGTTCAAGGCTGGAAAGGTCACATTTCCTTTTGAAATCATTCATCATCTCTGCTTCCACCACCCTCGTAGGCAGTGAGTTCCAGGTCATTACCACCCACTGTGTATAACAGTTCTTCCTTACATTCCCCCGTGCATCTCTTGCCCAAAACCTTAGATTTGTGACCCCTACTCCTTTTACCATTAGCTAATGGGAACAGTTTTTCTTTGTCTACCTTATCTAAACATGTCATAATCTTGTACCCCTCTATCAGACCGCCCCTCAAGGAGAACAACACCAGCTTCTCCAACCTAATCTTATAACTAACATCCCTGGAATCATTCTGGTAAATCTCCTCTGCACCCTCTTAAGGACCCTACATCCTTCCTAAAGTGTGGTGACCAGGACTAGACGCAATACACTAATTGTGGCCTGACCAGAGCTTTATAAAGGTTCAGCATAACTTCCCTGCTTTTGTACTCAATACCTCTATTGATGAAGTCAAGATCCCATATGCTTTGCTAATCACTCTGTCAATATGTCCTGACACTTTCAAGGATCAATGCACGTGGACCCCCAGGTCTCTCTGACCCTGCACACTCTTTAGAACTGTGCCATTAAGTCTATATTGCCATGCCCTATCCCATCTGCCAAAATACATCACCTCACACTTCTCAGTATTAAATTCCATCTGCCATTTGTCTGTCCATTCTGCTAGCCTATCTATGTCCTGTTGCAGTCTATTGGTATCATCTTCACTGTCTGCCACACTTGTAAGTTTGGTATCATTGGCAAATTTTGAAATTTTATTCTGTATTCCATTGTCCAAGTCATTATATATAATCTTAAGTCCGTCATAGCTGCTATTGAGACCACCCTGAGGGATTTATTTCCAGCCTGACATGCATCTCCTGTTTCTATTAACTCTTATGCTGCCTCTTGCCCTTCAGGAAAAAGCCCCCCTGAGAGGTGGAGTCTTTCTGTGTACGAATTACTTGGGGTCAGTTACTGATATATCTATGCTTCGTGCTGGTAGGACTTTCAAGGTCGTGGACAGAATCCTCTGGAAAGGGGTCAAACCTGGTTTATCTGAATATGTGGGAGGCAACAAAGTATTGTCTATATTTACAAACTGGAATAATTCTGATATAAGCGAAATACTCCATGTTAATCCATTGAATACAGAATTCATTACACTCGTAGTCAGATCTATACAACTCACTCGGGGCAGTGATGATGCGGCCGATCATTTGTAGGATTTAAGCTTCCCTGGCAGTGCGCTGGTTAATATATTTGGTACAGCTCCACTGTGTGCTATTTTAATGCGGTTGTTAATCCATTTAAAATAAGTGGGTGACCATTTCAATTGTGACTTAGTTGGTCGCACTCTTGGCTCTGAGTCAGATCTTACTCTGAGTGTGTTCAAATCCCACTGCAAAAACCTGAGGACAAAATGCAGGCCGTCTTTCTGATGAGACACTGGACTGTGATCCTGTCTGCCTCTTGGGTGGCCATAAAATATCCTATGGTACTTTTACAAGATGAGCAGGGAAGTTCTCCCCATTATCCTGCCCAATGTTTATTCCTTAACTAACATCACTAAAAACAGATTATTGTTATTTCATTGCTGTTTGTGGGATCTTGCTGTGCACAAATTGGCTGCCGCATTTCCTACGTTACAATGGCGACTACACCTCAAAAGTACTTTCATTGGCCGTAAAGCGCTTTGGGACGTCTTGGGGTCACGAAAGCGACTTTGGAAATGGAATTCTTTCGTAAACCAGTTAACAACTGCACTGAAATGCCGCACAGATAGTTCGAGTAAACCGTTAAACAGTAGCTATCTGAGGAAGTGTGACCTGTTACTGGTTTACCAGTTAGCATCTGCCAGTTCTGATATCTTTTCATTTTTTTTTTAAGTTGCTCGGATCTGCTAATTCCTTGTGAAATGATGATGCTTTAAAACTTACTACAAGTTGGGATGTAAAGTCAGACTTCATTTGTAATATAGTAAACTTATACTGAGTGGGACATTTGGACTTTATTTGTAACCTCTAATGTCAACTGCAAGCTGTATGTTGAGCAATTGTAGCATTCAAATAAACCGTGCATTCTCTAGCAACAGATTTCAGTCACAAACCATCCCAGTTTTCCTTTTGACGAGCGTGAATGCTTGATTAGATTTAGCAATGCCTCGCCCCTTTCCCTTTAAGGAAGCATTTTACACATCTGCCCAGCTGACAGCCTGTCAGATCCCCCTCACTTCAGATGCTTGACCATCGAATCAGGGATTTTCGTTTGAGCTGTGTGGATGGAGTTAAATGCTTCAGCTCTTTGTTGCTGGTTGGTAGCTGGATTCTGAGCTGCTTTCATGCAGATCTTACTGATAAAGCTGATTTTGGGTGTGTCTTCCAAGATATTTTTAATAGTTGTCTTCGTTCCAAACACACTCTGTGTGCATTCCATTGCCCAGGAAAGGCATCAAATGTCTAATAGTGACCAAGGAGGGTATGATTAGAAAATAATGATCTGTAAATTCACTGGCTAATTTTAGTTGTACAGTACTGTCAGTTTTTCGGAAGACTTACCAGTCGCCTGATAGCTGGGCCTGTAATAATGGAAATCTGTGGGGTTTGTTAACTGTATGAACTGACAAAGGCTGAATATATTCCACAGTTTGATAGTGTTAGGATTGGTTATGGTTTGAAGAAAAATTGTCCCTCTCAAAATGTAAAATCACTGTTCTTTGAGAAGTGATGCATTTTGTTCATTGCCAGCCATGGCTCGGTGTGTATCACATTCTCCTCTGAGTCAAAGTGTTGTGAATTCAAATCCCACTGCAGAGACTTGAGACAGAGACTAATACTCCAGTGGGGTGCTGCACTGTTGGAGATGCTGTCTTTCGGATGAGATGTTAAATTCTAAACAATCTGCCCTCTCGAGTGGGTGAAAAAAAAATGCCGTGGCACTATTTCAAAGAAGGGCAGGTGAGGTCACTCCAGTGTCTGACCAATAGTAATCCCTCAATTAACATCTCTTTATAAAAAAAAAACAGATTATCTGGTCATTATCACATTGCTGTTTGTGGGAGCTTGCTGTGTGTAAATTAGCTGCTGGGTTCCCTACATTATAACAGTGACTACATTTCAAAAGCATTTCATTGGTTGTAAAGTACTTTGGGACCTGCTGAGGTCATGAAAGACGCTATAGAAATGCAAGTCTTTCGTTTCTTTCCCTTCATCCCTATTCTTTGTTTTTCTTTTTCTTTTGTACTGACATGGGTGAAGGTTGTTGAACAGCACAGTGGTGGGCTGAGGAGTATGATGGACAACAACTTCAGAGGTGCTTTGTGTTAGTGACAGTGTTTTTGCTGATTCTTGTTCTCTTATGTTGTTGGGTTCATCAATGGCTCTCGGCAGTTTCACTATGATGAAATGATTGTTGTTGGATCTTTTCGCTTAAACAAAGGTTCCTAAAGGCTCTGGCCTTGGTCCAGGTTGCTTGTGTTTCGGTGGTGGTAATAGTCCCACTCAAATAGTCGACAGCTGTTGTTTTCCCTTTCTTCCCCACTGTCTTGAAGGTGATGACCCTTGCTGGGCTGCAGTTGGGGGACAGGTACTGGCTGCATCTTGGTCCTTGTGTCCAAGTGTCAACTCTTCATATGGGACTCGGGGTGAGTCAGAATGTGGGGAAGCTTCATGGATGAGTCCAATCCTGACCTCAGATGACATCCACACTGACATTTGGAACGGGAACTCTGGTTGTAGCCCATCCTGAGCCCAAAGGTGCCAAGGCTTGGTGTTGTGTCCCAATGATGACATCCAACCCACAGGAGTGTTCTCAAACAAAAAGTAACATGAGACAAAGAAGGAGACATTAAGACACTTGGTCAAAGAGGGAGGGTTAAAGGAGCTGCTTAAAGGAGGAGAGAAAGGTGGTGAGGTTGCAGGAAGGAACTCCAGAGCTTACGGCAGCTGAAGGCACAGTCAGGAGCCAACGTAGGTCAGCGAACACAGACCAGGAAGCTAACCTGTGTTGTGTCCGTATGACTCCATTTAACACCATTTTAAACTGCCCCATTGAGGACCAATCAATATAGATTTTACCCAGCTTTATTTACAGCTATGTCAGGCACGGCTCACTATGTATGGCTTTTAATCTGCCAGCTCTCTGCCTCGGCTCACATGAAGAATAGGGATCTGATTGAGGAACTGAGTTCACAGTGCTTGTTACCCGTGAACCCATACCCCAGATAGAAGCTAATGAGTTCAGGAGAGGGGAGGTGCGGGTGGTGGGGATAAACTTAATGTATCAGTCGTAAAAGCCAACCTGATCTTTGCTTTTACACAGTACAATACTCCAGCTATCCCACAGCTCTTTTGCATTGAGATGACCTGTGGTATACTGAGCTGGGTCAGGGGTGCATAATTGGAGAAGGGAGACACAGTGATTGCTGCTTTCAGTGTGGCCACCTCGGTGTGACCATGAACGCTTTTCTTATAACAGTCATTATGGTACAAAAGGAGGCTATTTGTCCCATCAGGTCCATGCCAGCTCTCTGTGTAGAGCAATCCAATCAGTCCCATTCCCTTGCTCCATCCCTGTAGCCCTGCAAGTTTATTTCCCTCAATATCCTTTTGAAATTATTCATCGTCTCGGCTTCCACCACCCTCGTAGGCAGCAAGTTCCAGGTTATTACCACTCACTGTGTAAAAAACGTTCATCCTCACATCCCCCCCCCCTGCATGTCTTGACCAAAACCTTAAAAATGTGACCCTTAGTCCTTGTACCATCAGTTAATGAGAACAGCTTTTCTTTATCTACCTTATCTAAACCTGTCATAATCATGTACACCTCGATCAAATCTCTCCTTAATCTCCTTTGCTCCGAAGAGAACAACCCCAGCTTCTCCAATCTAGCCTTGTAACTAAAATCCCCCATCCCTGGAACCATCCTGGTAAACCTCCTCTGCACCCTCTCAAGGACCCTCATATCCTTCCGAAAGTGCGGTGACCAGAACTGGACGCAGTCCTCTACTTATGGCCTAACCAGAGTATTGAAGTGAAGAGGGGATGAGTTTGCTGGGTGGGGGAGGGGCGGAGGCGGGTGTTGATGTCGTACGATTAGAGAAACCAGCTTGGAGATATTGTGCCAGGAATTAAGGTTCTAAATGCAGAGTCACAACTTTACAGATTTTATTGAAGGAATGATGCTCACAGACAGACAAATAAGACTGGCAAAGAGAGAATCTGAGACTAATGTGGCAGTTAACATAAAAGGGAACCCGAAAATCTTCTACTGGCATGTAAATAGTAAGCGGGTAATAAGAGGTAAAGGCCTGCTCAGGTCTGCAAATGAGACCCCATCCGAGCCCGACCCCGCCCGAGTCCTTCCCTTTTTTTCCCACGCCCGACCCTACCATCATGTAACTTACCTTCCGTTTTTCACTTTGTTCCTTACCTGCATAAGCTTAAAATAACTGTAACAAAACCACCTTTAAAGTCCAAAAAGTAAATTAACATGAAAGTCACTTACCTGAGGTTGTGATAGAGTGTGTCCGATCCGGCCTGACCCGACCCGAGCCCGAATACCGGACCCGGAAGTGCGACCCGACCCAAACCTGACACATGTTGTTGGGTCCCGTCGGGTTTGGGTTGGGTAGCAGGCCTTTAATAAGAGGTGGGGTGGGACAAAGAGGGTGATATATACTTAGAGGCATAGGGTAAGGCTAGAATACTGAATACTGATACTTTGTATCGGTGTTTACTAAGGAAGAGGATGCTGACAAAATATCAGTAGAAGCGGAGATGCTAGAGGTAATGGACGAGGTGAAATTGATAGGCAGAATGTACTGGAAAGACTGTCTATGCTTAGAGTCGATAAGTCACCTGGTCTGGATGGCTTCCATCCCAGGTTGCTAAAGGAAGTGGGAGTGGAGATAGCGGAAGGGCTTGTCATAATTTTCCAATTTTCCCTAGATACAGGAGAGGTGCCAGAGGATTGAGAGTGGTAAATGTGACACCCTTATTCAAGAAAGGGTTTAGTTTAGAGATACAGCACTGAAACAGGCCCTTCGGCCCACCGAGTCTGTGCCGACCATCAACCACCCATTTATACTAATTCTACACTAATTCCATATTCCTACCACATCCCCACCTGTCCCTATATTTCCCTACCACCTACCTATACTAGGGGCAATTTATAATGGCCAATTTACCTATCAACCTGCAAGTCTTTGGCATGTGGGAGGAAACCGGAGCACCCGGAGGAAACCCACGCAGACACAGGGAGAACTTGCAAACTCCACACAGGCAGTACCCAGAATTGAACCCAGGTCGCTGGAGCTGTGAGGCTGCGGTGCTAACCACTGCGCCACAATCCTAGCAACTTCAGGCCAGTTAGTTTAACATCTGTGATGGGTGAGGTTTTAGAAACAATAATCAGGGAAAAAATCAACAGGCACTTGGAGAGGTTTGAATTAATTAAGGAGAGTCAGCACGGATTTGTAAAAGGCAGATCATGCTTGACTAATCCAATTAAATTTTTTGAAGAAGTAACAGAGGTTGATGAAGGGAATGTGGTTGTTGTCTATATGGATTTGAAGAAAATGTTTGAACAACTACCACATAAAAGGCCAGTTAACAAAATTGAGGGTCAGTGTCAGCTTGGATAAAACAATAATTGGCTTGAGGACAGAAAACAGTGAGTTGTGGTAAATGGTTGCTTTTCAGATTGCAGGATGGTAGAGAGTGGCATAAAATTTCAAAATTTGATACCAAACTCGGAAGAATGGCAAATAGTGAGGATGACACCAATCAACTGCAACAGGACATAGATAGGCTAGCAGAATGGGCAGACAAATGGCAGATGGAATTTAATACAGAGAAATGTGTGGTGATGCATTTCGGCAGAAGGGATAGGGAGGGATAATATAAAATTAATGGCACTGTTCTAAAGAGTGTGCAGAGACAGAGGGACCTGGAGGTTCGTGTGCTTCGATCTTTGAAGGTGGGATGACATATTGGGAGAGTGGTTAACAAAGCATATGGGATCCTGGGCTTCATAAATAGAGGTATTGAGCATGAAAGCAGGGAAGTTATGCTGAACCTCTATAAAGCTCTAGATAGGCCTCAACTAAAGCATTGTGTCAGTTCTGGTGACCGCACATTTAGGAAGGATGTGAGGGCCCTTGAGAGTGTACAGAGGAGATTTACCAGAATGGTTCCAGGGATGAGGGATTTTAGCTACAAGGTCAGGTTGTAGAAGCTGGGGTTGTTCTCCTTGGAGCAAAGGAGATTGAGGGTTGATTTGAAAGAGGTGTACAAGATTATGACAGGTTTCGATAAAATATATAAAGAAAAGTTGTTCCCATTAACTGATGGTATAAGGACTAGGGGACACAGATTTAAGGATTTGGGAAAGAGATGATAGAACTTTTTTACACAGCAATGAGCTGGAACCCGCTGCCTACAAGGGTGGTGGAAGTGGAGACGATCAGTGATTTCAAAAGGAAATTGGGTTGGGCACTTGAGGGAGTTAAACTTGTAGGGCTGCAGGGATAGAGGGGGAATGGGGCTGACTGAATTGCTCTACGGAGAGCTGGCATGAACTCAATGGGCTGAATGGCCTCCTTTTGTGCCGTAATGACTCTATGACTGCAGGACTCTATGACGATACCAAGGCTGCCGGAAACCTCGTGTTAATGTTGCTTGAGCCCAAGTTGCAGGATGGCCAACCCTTGGTCTCTGTCACTTCCTTACGATGGTCTTGCATTTTAAGCTCAGCTTAACTTCCATTACATCACCTCCCTTCCATGACCCCTACTCCTGGTTTACTGTCCCATCTCCAACCTCCCTTTCCTCTCCGAAGTTATTCAAAGAGTTGTCGCCTCCCAAATCCGTGCCCATCTTTCCTGAAACTCCATGATTGACTCCCTCCAATCAGGTTTGCACCCCTGTCACAGTACCAAGACGGCCCTAATCAAAGTCACAAAGACATTCTATGTGACTATGACTAAGATAAACTATCTCCCTCAGCTTTCTCATCCTGTCTGCAGCCTTTGACGCAGCTAACCACACCATCCTCCTCCAACACCTTTCCACTGTCGTCTAGCTGGGTCAGACAATTCTCCCCCAGTTCCATTCCTATCTGTCTAATTGTAGCCAGAGAATCACCTGCAATGGCTTCTCTTCCTGTTCCTGCACCGTTACCTCTGGTATCACTTAAGGATCTATGCTTGGCCTCTCTCTTATTTCTCATCTACACACTGCCCCGCGGTGACATCATGCAAAAACACATCAGGTTCCACATGTACGCTGACAACACCCAGCTCTACCTCCCCACCACCCCTCTCAACCCCTCCACTGTCTCTGACATCCAGTATTGGATGAGCAGAAATTTCCTAAATATTGGGAAGACCATTATCTTCTGTCCCTGCCACAAATTCTGTTCCCTTCGCACTCGTTCCAGCAATGCCTCGATTTTAATTTTCTCGTTCTTGTTTTCAAATCCCTCCATGGCCTCGCTTCATCCAATCTCTGTAATCTCCTCCAGCCCCACAACTCTCCGAGATATCTGCACTCCTCCAATTCTGGTCTTTTTTTATTCATTCGTGAGATGTGGGCGTTGCTGGCAAGGCCAGCATTTATTGCCCATCCCTGATTGCCTTTGAGAAGGTGGTGGTGAGCCACCTTCTTGAACCGCTGCAGTCCATGTGGGGTAGGTACACCCACAGTACTGTTTGGGGGGGGGAGTTCCAGGATTTTGACCCAGCGACAGTGAAGGAACGGTGATTATAGTTCCAAGTCAGGATGATGTGTGGCTTGGAGGGGAACTTGCAGGTGGTGGTGTTCCCATGCATCTGCTGCCCTGGTCCTTCTAGGTGGTAGAGGTTGCGGGTTTAGGAGGTACTGTCGAAGGAGGCTTGTGGAACATATTCTATCACACTGCTGACTTGTACCTTGTAGTTGGTGAAAAGGCTTTAAGGAGTCCTGAGGTGAAGAATACCCAGCCTCTAACCTGCTCTTGTAGCCACAGAATCTCTGTGGCTGTTCCAGTTACGTTGCACATTCCTCATTTCCATGTTCTACCATTGGCTTTCTGCCCACAGTTGCCTAGGCACTAAGGATCGCTGAATCAGAATAACAGAACTCTTGATTATTCTCCCTAAACCCCCGCCTCTCCCTTTCCTCCTTTAAGTTGCTCCTTAACACCTACTTCTTTGACCAAGCTTTTGGTCACCTGTCCTAATATCTCCTTCCATATCTCATTGTTAAATTCTGTTTGACAGCTCTCCTATGAAGTGACTCTGGTTGATTATGTTAAAGGTGCTATATAAATACAAGTTGTTATTATTAGCTCAGCATATCAAAGAGTCACTTTGGCTGTCACGTTTCCTACATTATAAAAAGTACGTCCTTGGCTGCAAAGCACTTTGGGATGTCCTGAGGTCATATAAATGCAAGTGTTTCATATAGCTAACGCCTAATGGGCTGGGTATAGGATGATTACAGTCACAGAAGGAGTGTTGATGTGGTGGTCTGTCAGACTGTTAATCAATCTGTGAATCCTCCCATGACTTCTTCAAGGGAAGAGTGTGAAGCTGTGAAGACTGTAACTACCAGCACCACCATGCAGTAACAACATGGAGAGCACTGCGAAGATGGGCAGCTATTGCCAAGTCCAGATTTGTTCAGAGAGTAAACTACAGTAGCAAAGATTGTTTAAAGATCTGAATTTTTTGTCCCTCCTGATGGACATTGAAGGAGAATTTGAATGTCTCTGTGGAAACTTGTGCAGAAAGGAAAATGGAGCTCCTGTTTAAAAATGACAAATTTTGGGCTCCAGTGTTGAACTTTATTTAGTCGTTAAAAACAAGTCTGATCCAAAACCGGGCTTGCCCCCGTATTTGACACCACTGCACAAGAAGAGAGAATCCAATAAAGGCAGCTCATTCAGCACATTACAGGACAGTGTGAGACTGATCACTGAGTTTGTCTTCACTCACACACGCTGTTCCTACTCTGTGACTGCCTGTGCGCTCTCTGTGAAGATTACTGGTGTATACTCTCTCACATGTGAGCTGCCACCAGTCTACCTTTTCAATTGGTCTGTCATGACTCTGAACGACTCTCCAGGACATCCCAAAGCGCTTTATTCACTGTTGTAATGTGGGAAATGTGACAGCTAATTAGAGCACAACATGGTCCCACACACAGCGATTAAATAAATGACCAGATAGTATGTTTTAGTGATGTTGGTTCTGGGATAGCTATTTTCCAGGACACTGGGGAGAGCTCTTTGAATAGTGTCATGGCATCTTTTTACACCCACCTGAGAGGCTAGACGGAGCCTCAGAATAACGTCTCACCTCATCCGAGAGACAGTACCTCCACAGCATTCCTTCAGCACTGCACTGGAGTGGGACTTGAACTCACAACCTTCAAGGCTCAGGGACAGAAGTGCTGGTATCAATTGGCAGCTCTTTCTCAAGTAATGTACTGTATTACTCAGTATGTGTACTAACTTGGGCTTTTTATTCAGCTGATAATTTGTTCCTTAAACTTCCAATGGTTAAATTATTAATCGTTTGGACTAAATTTGTGGTGTTAGGGGAGGGCTGGTTAGGAAGGACCATAAAATAAAACCTTTCCTCTGCATTGCACAACACATGTTTATAGATAGAGTGGAATAGCTGCAGGGCTATAATCTTTGGGCTGTTACAAACTGCTCTCACTTCTCCACGTCTGAAGCCTTTGATTAGACTACTTCCTGGTATCTGTTATTCTCTTTAATTATTTCGGGTTGGCAGAATGCCAAAGCCTTGGGGCTTCATTTACCATTGTGTTCAAATAAAGCGGTGATCCACCCAAAACTGAACTCATGGTCAGATTCAGCAGTCCCTTTGAAACCTATACATAGTGATATCCTAATAGTTTGCTGGGTTAATGAGTGCTTGAAATGCTAGGAGTTGATATTCGAGATCTGTCTTCAACACAACCTGCCTGGTTTCATAAAGACTTACAAAATTTATGAAACTCGGCAGGTTATGTGGAGATATTTTTAGCTGATCGGTCCGTTTTAGTTGCCACAGTCCGTGCAGCACTGAGCCACACAAGTGAGGTTTGATCCTTGCTCTCCGCACTTTGTTGATTCCTGCCAGGTTTGCATTTGATCACTAGAGCGGACTGAGTGGGACTGGGCTAAGAAAGGCAAAGATGATTCGGGTGGCCTGTAGCCGGCTCATATCTAGTGACGCCTGCGGGAAGGTGTGCTGTTTTGGGACAAACAAATCTGCATTTATATAGCTCCTTTCACAACCTCAGGATGTCCCAAAGCACTTCGCAGCCAATGAAGTCCTTTCGAAATGTAGTCGCTGTTGGAATGTAGGAAATGTGGCAGCCAATTTATGCACAGCACGATCCCAAAACAGCAATACGATTGTGACCAAATAATCTGTTTTTGAGATGTTGGTTGAGGGGATAAATATTGTCCAGGACACTACGGATAACTCCCCTGCTCTTCTTCAAAACTATACCTTTTTACATCCACTTGAGAGGGCAGACAGGGCCTCAGTTTAATGATTCATCTGAAAGGTGGCACCTCCTCAGTACTGCACAGGGGTGTCAGCCTAGATTATGTCTGAGCCATGGCTGGACTAGGATGGGGCTTTGACTCAGGAACACACAACCCAATGATCGAACAGGCTCCTGATACTGAGCTTCCAAACACTGGCACTGGGGAACAACAGTGTAGTTTTGTATTTAGGCCAGTTTGTTGATATTTAGGACGGAAATCCTGCTTCAGAAAAGAATGCGAGTGGAAGGAGGAGTGGTGGGGGATAGGGGCGATGAAAGTTTCAAAACATTTTAGCGATGCCTTTAGGCTTTCCTAATTAAAATCTGTTTGGAAAGAGGATGTAGTTGTTGGAGTTGCTGTGATATGGCCTAAAGGAAGCCTGTTTGAATAACAAGAACCGAGTCGCTTGTCCTGCGGGTCAGTCAGTCACAGTGCTGCTAAAAACCCAACTTTAATTAGATGCGTCCACATCTAAGCCTTGGCTAAACTAAAACATTTGATGTTGGTTTGCAAAAACACCTTGCCACAAATTATTAACTTGAGGGGAATGAGGGCAGTAATCAAACAAGGACCTTCTTCAACGCATTTCCATTCCTGAAACTATAGCTCATTGGTCGTCCTTTTGGTTTTCAAAATGCCCTCCTATTTCAGTGAGCTTTTGGGGTTGGTGACCTTTGTTTCTGTGATATTGGGGTACAGTGGTTATGTTCCTGATACTAGTAAGCCAGAGAACATGAGTTCAAATCTCACCATGGCAAATTGTGTTTAAGATGGTTAAAGGATTTGATAGGGTTGATAGAGAGAAACTACTTCCCCTGGTGGGGGAGCCTAGCACAAGGGGGCGTAACATTAATATTAGAGTTAGGCCATTCATGGGTAAAATCAGGAAGAACCTCTTCACACAAAGGGTAGTGGAAATCTGGGACTCTCCCAAAAAGCTGTTGAGACTCGGGGGCAGGATTTTCCCTATGGACTCCAGGATCCCGGTGTCAGGAGCCCGCGTTTTGTGGGGAACAGTCACTCATGTGATTTTCCCCGATTTGGCCAATTAATGGCCAGAGTGTGGGATTGCCATCCAATTAAGGACGCCAGTGGGCCAATAGGAGGCCCTCCAGCATAAAGCAGCGGTGGGGTGTCATGGCAGGTAAGTGAGGGAGAGTGGTGCCAAAGTAGAGGGCCCGATCTGCAACTTTTTCAATGTAAAGAATAGATTCAACAGTGAGGCCACCACTGTTGAGGGGGTGGGGAGAGGAACCCCTTCACAGGGTGGTTTGTGGCTGCTGTTGAACCCAAGACATCGAGGGGTGCCTCTAGGCTTGCCTGGAGCGCTGGCTGCCTGGTCTGCCTCCAGGAGGCTGCCTCCAGGCAGCTAAACATCCCTGTTGGCCTCCGACAATTGGCCTTAAGTGGCCATTAACTAGGTGAATTGGCTATCCGCCACTTACAGGTGGGTAGCCCTGCTGCCCCCACCACCCCCCATCCCGCCTCCGGGAAAACGGTCCAGGGCGGGATGGAGCCGTGGAACTGGCACACAGGCTGGCGGCACGGAATTCCCCAACCGCCTGCTTCCCATTCCCGCCTCTAACGGGGGCCACAAATCCGGCCCTAGGGGTCACTTGAAAATTTCAAGACTGAGATTGACAGATTTTCATTAGGTAAAACTGATGGAAGGAAGACAGTAAATGGAGTTAAGATGCAAATTAGCCACGATCTAAATGAATGACACAATAGCTTCGAGAGGCTGTATGGCCCCCTTCTCTTCCTATTTCTCTCTCTTGCCTCCCTCCCACCCTTTTTCAAATGGTGTTGATTTAGCCCTTTGCCCTTTCATTATTGGAGCCTCTCAAGGGGCATGGACTCATTCCTGGGAGTATGTTTTGTTTGTTTAAACATGTGCAGTGAAATCCAAGATGATTTATTTGTTACAATTGCATTGGCAGTGCCAAACTGAGCCCATCATATCTCTTGTGATCTCTGCACCAACCCATTGGGCTGGATGACTACATCATCGTGTAACCTGCCTCCTTATAACTGAACACATTTAGCCCGAGGGAGTTTTTATTTTGAAGCTTGTGACAGCAATCTCTCGGCTCGATGATGGTTTGGCCCTGCCCGGCATCGCATTCCAAAGAACTGTTATCATTTTCGAGAGTCGAGTTGAGTGGATTTTGCAAGAAAATCAAATCTAATTTGCTCCACACAACTCCCCAGTGCCTAACTTCATCAAGTCATACCTCTCTCATAACATTTCTTTGTAATGTAATGTGTTAACTGGGTAGCACTCTTGCCCCCCCTCCCGAGTTAGATAATTGTTGACTTGAGCATAAAATCCAGGCTGACACTCCCATGCGGTGCTGAGGGAGTGCTGCACTGTCAGAGATGCCGGCTTTCAGTTGAGATGTTAAGCAGAGGCCATATCTGCCCCCTCAGGTGGATGTAAAAGATCGCATGATGCTATTTTGAACAAGAGCAGGGGCGTTCTCCCCAGTGTCTGGCCAATATTTATCCCTCACGCAATACCATTTTAAAAAAAAGTTTCCCTACATTCTAACAGTGACAATACTTCAAAACTTACTCCACTGTCTGTAAAGTTTCTTTTTTATTCATTCATGGGATGTGGGTATCGCTGGTTAGGCCAGCATTTATTGCCCATCCCTAATTGTCCTTGAGAAGGTGGCAGTGAGCTGCCTTCTTGAACCGCTGCAGTCCATGTGAGGTAGGTACACCCACAGTGCTGTTGGGAAGGATTTTGACCGAGCGACAGTGAAGGAACGGTGATATAGTTCCAAGTCAGAATGGTGTGTGACTTACAGGAGAACTTGCAGGTGGTGATGTTCCCATGTATTTGCTGCCCTTGTCCTTCTAGTTGGTAGAGGTCATGGGTTTGGAAGGTGCTGTCTAAGGAGCCTTGGTGCGTTGCTGCAGTGCATCTTGTGGATGATACACACTGCTGGCACTGTGTGTCGGTGGTGGAGGGAGTGAATGATTGTAGATGGGGTGCCAATCAAATGGGCTGCTTTGTCCTGGATGGTGTCGAGCTTCTTGAGTGTTGTTGGAGCTGCACCCATCCAGGCAAGTGGAGAGTATTCCATCACACTCCTGACTTGTGCCTTGTAGATGGTGGACAGGCTTTGGGGAGTCAGGAGGTGTGTTACTCACCACAGGATTCCTAGCCTCTGACCTGCTCTAGTAGCCACGGTATTTATATGGCTACTCCAGTTCAGTTTCTGGTCAATGGTAACCCCCAGAATGTTGATAGTGGGGGATTCAGTCATGGTAATGTCGTTGACTGTCAATGGGAGATGGTTAGATTCTCTCTTGTTGGAGATGGTCATTGCCTGGCACTTGTGTGGCGTGAATGTTACTTGCCACTTATCAGCCCAAGCCTGAATATTGTCCAGGTCTTGCTGCATTTCTACATGGACTGCTTCAGTATCCGAGGAGTTGTGAATGGTGCTGAACATTGTGCAATCATCAGCGAACATCCCCATTTCTGACCTTATGATTGAAGGAAGGTCATTGATGAAGCAGCTGAAGATGGTTGGACCTAGGAAAGTGCTTTGGGGAATCCTGAGATTGTAAAAGGTGTGATAGAAATACCAGTTTTTTCTTTGTAAATTAATTAATGCCCACATTAAAACAGGGTTTATAGGAATGTCACCAGTATATGCGACCGGGTGCGGTAGCATAGTGGTTCTATTACTGGCCTAGTAATCCAGAGAGCTGGGCTAATGCACAGTGTCATGAGTCAAATCCCACCAGGGCAGCTGGGGAATTTAAATTTAATTAATTAAATAAATCTGGAATTTAGAAAAAAAGCTAATCTGAGTAATGGGGATAATTGGATTGTCATAAGCATCCAACTGGTTCACTAATATCCTTAAGCGAAGGAAATCTACTGGCCTACATGTGACTCCAGACCCACAGCAATGTGGTTGACTCTTAACTGCCCTCTGAAATGGCCTAGCCAGTCACTCAGTTGTATCAAACCACTACAGAAAAACTATTATACACAAGGACTGCAGTGGTTGAAGAAGACGACTCACCACGAGTTTCTCAAGGCCTTGCCAGCAATGTCCACATCCTGTGAATGAATGAAAAACAAGTGTCTCTCCACCAGTATTGTATGCAGTAATGCTTAGCTACAGTCGTTAATCTGATGTGTTCCAGTCAGTTGATCTCCCTTACACTATCTCAGTTAATTCTGCTCCTTATGATTTTATCAATATGCTCTGTTGAGAATTCACAAAACGGAAAGACAAGATTATATCATACATCTTTGGGATTGGTGACTCCTGCCTTTCGATAAGTACTGCATCTCTCCAAGTGTACATTTGTGCATTGGGACCTTCCCATATAATAGACCTGGATAGATTAAAAGCTGCACTGAACCAAATTTGGTCTGCACGCAGAATGGTAACAGTAGAGAAGGAGACCATTCGGCTCATTGAGTCCATGCTGACTCTCTGCGAGAGCAGTCCAGCTAGTCTCACTGCCCCACCCTTTTCCCTGTAGCCCTGCAAATCTTTTCTCTTCAACCAGGCCATATTATGTCAAGTGAAAGTGGGCCTGGGATCAAAACTCAAGTCTACTATGGAATGAATGTCTCCTGTTTCTGCCTCTCGGGGTCATCTACTCACTCATTCTGCTTCACAGAATTACTTCAGAAATGAAGCCTGTTTTTCAGGTCGCCAACACTGGTTAGACGTATTCCTGGAGGTTTTATGGCATGACCTCCTGCCTCCAGCTGCCCCACCCCACACTCTCCCCATTGGTCGCCAGACATGTTCATCCTCGCCGTGCCCCCAACTTCTTAGCCAATTGGAAAGCAAGAAGACTGCTCATTATCTGATTGACTGCCAGTCAAGAATCATCCAAACAGCCTTTTAGTCCCGCCTCCAATATCTTTATAACTAATAAACAAAGTGTTCAAAGAAAATGAGAAAAAACATACAATATTTGATTTAATGCCTCTATGATTTTTCACCAGTGTCCTGGAGATTAATCTTTAATTTCTGGTGACTCCAGGACAATCCTGGAGGGTTGGCAACCTCGGTTGTTATGGGGACAAATGGCTGTAATTTTCCATAGTTCTGCAAAAAGGGAAATTACTCGAAGGTGCAAAATGTGACAATGCTCATAGTAAAGAAGATAGGGTAAGCCAGGGGATTATAGGACAATTGGTTTTACTGCACCTGCTATACTATTATGGTCTATAATATGGGGCAAAGTTGCTAAGCTGTTGGCGAGGTTGAGTTTGTAGCTTAAACTGTCTCCTTGGCGAGTGCAACCAAGCAGTGTAACTACTCAAAACATCATTTATCCAAACTCTTTGAGTTTGTCCATTTTCCAGCTGCTATTTTTCCTCTTACCCTCCCACCCTCCTCCCCGCCCCCCAATGTATTGCCTCCTTCCTGGGTTATGCTCCCCTGGGGAATGGCTGACATCCAATTCCTCACCCAAGTGGCTGTTATGACAATAGAATTACATAGAATGTACAGCGCAGAAACAGACCATTTGGCCCAACTGGTCCATGTTGTTATTCATACTCCACACAATCCTCCTCCCATCCTACTTCATCTATCCCTATCAACATAACCTGCTAGTCCTTTCTCCCTCATGTACTAGCTTCCCCTTAAATGCATCTGTGATATTTGCCTCAACTACTCCTTGTGGTGGCAAGTTCCACATTCTAACCATTCTCTGCGTAAAGAAGTTTCTTTTGAATTCCTTATTGGATTTATCAGTGACTACCTTATATTTATGATCCCTAGTTCATCAGCTGGGTTTTACAAGCTCACTGCCGATCTCATAGAGCCTCTGCGATATTCAGCACGGCTGCTCAACTAAATGGCTGTGGCGAACCGCCCCTCCCCGATGACGGGGAGGGGCGGGTTGTCCATCCCCGGCTATGGCACACGTGCTACTGCGCAGGCGCCAATGCCATTTTTAAAGGGCTTTGAGCCCTACATTGCCATTTAAAATTTAAAGGGGCATTGGTTATAAAAAATTAAATGACTTGATCCTGACTCTTTCCCACTCCCCCACCAATAACCATAGAATTAAGTACCTGCCATCTCCCTGCCTCTAAACACTTACCTGGTGCACCTGACCTTACCCCTGACCTTTCCCCCCCAACCCCCGGCAAAGTTCACAAACTTTAATCTTTAACACCCTCCCACCATCCCCCACACCAACCAAATCACTCCGAATCAACTTCCCTCCCCCTCCCAGATGGGAGCACCGGCCACCGGCACAAATATCGGAGCGAACGGACGGCGAGAGAGGGTTAATAATTAATTCCTTCATTTGCATTTTTAAAAATATGTAAATATGGCTCTCGTTTCCGATGGACGGGGGGGGCCGCCACGAGACTTCGTCGCCATGGGCAATATTGGGTTGTGCCTTCCTGGCGTCGAGGCCCGTAGGGGGCCTCTGCCAGAGACATTTTCCAGCCCCCACCCACCCTCTGCCTTGACCCCCGGCGTCTGAGGGGGCTGTAAAATCCAGCCCGTCTTCTCTACATCTACCCGATCAACCCCTGCATTATTTTAAAGACCTCTACCAGGTCACCTGATGATTTCCCTTTCATACATCTATGTCTTGGCCATGTGAGCCGCATGGAAGATGGCAGGATCCCCAAGGACACATTGTACAGCGAGCTCGTCACTGGTATCAGACCCAACAGCCGTCCATGTCTCTGCTTTAAAGACGTCTGCAAACGCGACATGAAGTCCTGTGACATTGATCACAAGTTGTGGGAGTCAGTTGCCAGTGATCGCCTGAGCTGGCGGACAGCCATAAAGGCGGGGCTAAAGAGTGGCGAGTCAAAGAGACTTAGCAGTTGGCAGGAAAAAAGACAAGTGCAAGGAGAGAGCCATCTGTGTAACAGCCCCGACAACCAATTTTATCTGCAGCGCCTGTGGAAGAGTCTGTCACTGTAGAATTGGCCTTTATAGTCACTCCAGGCGCTGCTCCACAAACCACTGACCACCTCCAGGCGCTTACCCATTGTCTCTCAAGACAAGGAGGCCAAAGAAGACATCTATGTTGACTCTACCCAATCATATTTTGATTTTCTAAGCACCCTGTTACCATGCCCTTCACTATAGATTCAAGCATTTTCCCTGCTGCTGATGTCAGGCGAACCAGCTGTAGTTCCCTGTTTTCTCATTCTCTTCTTTCTTGATTAGTGGGGTTATGTTTGCTACCTTCCAATCCGGTGGGACTGTTCTAGAATCTAGGGAATTTCAGAAAATCAAAACCAATACATCCACCATCTCTATAGCCACCTCTTTTAAAACCCTAGAATGTGGGCCATCAGGTCCAGGGGATTTGTCAGCTTTTAGTCCCAGTAATTAAAGCTTAGCTACCCGACCCGAACCCAACCAAACCCAACTACATGTGTCAGGTTCGTGTGGGGTCTTTATTCTGAGTCCAACATTCGGGCTCGGGTTGGGTCGGGCTAGACTGTATTGTTTTGTATTGTTTTCTTTTTAATCTACATTTAGACGCAGTAATTTTCTGTACAAATAACATGTTTGATATTTTCGGGTCGGGTTGGGCATGAAAAACATTAAAGGGCTCAGGCCCGGGTCGGGGTCGGGTCGGCTATGGTCAGGTTGGGCCCGGGTTGCGTTTTAATTTTATACCCGAGCCAGGCTTTACCAGTAATTTCTCAGGTACTATTTCTTTACTAATACTGTTTTTTTCCCCACTACTTCATTCTCACTAGATATTTGGTTTTTCACTATTTCCGGAATGGATAAAGCTGTTTTCTACCATGAAGATACAAACAAAGTATTTGTTTAATGTCCCTTAATGTCCTTGTTCCCCATAATAATTTCTCTGTCTCTGCCTGTAAGCGGCCAATGTTTACTGTCGCTAATCTTTTCCTTTTTACATATTTGTAGAAGCCTTTACAATCTGTTTTATGTATCTTGCTAGCTTTCTCTCATTTTATTTTCACTTTCTATCCATTTCTTGGCAATTCTTTGCTGAATTTTAAAATTCTCCCAATCCTCAGGCTCACTACTCTTTAGCAACTTTCTAAGCCTCTTCCTTTGTTCTAATACTATCTTTAACTTCTCTTATTTGCCACGGTTGGACCAATTTCCCATGGGGTTTTTATTCCTTCAGGGAATAGATGTTCGTTGCAAATTATTTCTTCTAATGCAAACCATTGCTGATCTACCATTATATCTTTTAATGTAGTTTCCTAATCTACCTTAGTTCACCCATACCTACATAGTTTGCTTTATTCAGATTTAAGACCCTCATTTTGCACTGAACTAAATCACTCAAACGTAATATTAATTTCTATCATATTATGATCAGTCTACCCTAGAGGCTCCTTTACTACAAGGTTATTAAGGTTATTAATTAACCCTGTCTCATTGCACAATACTAGATCTAAAATAGCCTGTTCCCTTGTTGGTTCCTCGATATACTGATCTAGAAAACTATCTTGTATACATTCTGTGAACTTGGCCTCCACACTATGACTGTAAATTTGCTTTACCCAGTCTATATGAAGATTTAAGTCCCTTATGATTACTGAATTGCCATTATTACATGCAGCTCTAATTTCCTGATTTATATTCTGTCCGACACTATAACTACTGTTAGGGAACCTATAAACTACTCCCAGCAGTGTTTTCTGCCCCTTGGTGTTTCTTAGCTCCACCAAGATTCTACATCTTGATTTCTCAAGCTCAGATCCTTTCTCTCTGTTTTCTTTATTCCATTCTGATTATTGTCCTTTTTCATTTTGCCTAGCTCTTCTAAAAATCAAGTATCCTGGAATATCTAGCTCCCAACCTTGGTCACTCTGCATCCACGTCTCTGTAATGGCTATTAGATAAAACCCATTAATTTCTATCTGTGCTATTAATTCATTTTTTTTTTTTGCAGTTGCTTTGCATATTCAGATATACTGCCTTTAGCTTTAATTTCTATTTTTCCCTGATATCACCATAGTCACTAATGCTCTATTACCTTTATTAAGCTCTCCACCCTCCATCACTGACTACACAACACTGCTATGAAAGCAACTCACCAAGGTTCCTTCGACAGCATCTCCCAAACCTGTGACCTCCACCACCTAGAAGGACAAAGGCACCCAGATGCATGTGAACATCACCACCTCCAAGTTCCCCTCCAAGTCACACACCATCGACTTGCAAATCTATCACCTTTCCTTCATCATCACTTGATCAAAGCCTTAGAACTCCTGACCTAACGACACTGTGGGAGCACCTTCACCAGCACCACAACAACATCTCGCATTTATGTAACACCTTTAACATATTGATTCATCCCTTGGCGCTTCACAGCAATGCTCTCAAACAAAATTTATAACAGAACCACATGAGATATTAAGACAGGTGATCAAAGGCTTGGTCAAAGTGGTTGGTTTTAAGGCTCATCTTAAAGGAAGAAAGCATGGTAGATAGGCCTAGGCAGCTGGAGGCCTGGCGGCCAATAGTGGAGTGATTAAAATCGGAGATGCGTAGCAGGCCAGAATTGGAGGAGCACAGAAATTTTGAGGGTTACAGGGTTGGAGGAGATTGCAGAGATAGAGAGGGGCGGGTCACGGAGGGATTTGAAAACAAGGTTGAGAATTTTAAGATTAAGGCAAGCTGGGAGGCTGTCCAGGAGAGCATTGGAATAGCTGAATCTAGACTTAACAAAGGCATGGATGAGGACTTCAGCAGTAGATGAGCTGAGACAGGGGTGGAGTCCAGTGATGTTCTGGAGATGGAAGTAGGCAGGCTTAGTAATGGGGTCAGAAACTTATCTTAGGATCAAATAAGACACCAGGGTTGCAAACAATCTGGTTCAGCCTCAGAATGTTGCCAGGGAGAGGGAATGGAGTCATTGGCTAGGAAATGGAGTTTGTAGTGGGGATCAAAGACAATGACTTTGGTCTTCCCTGTATTTAGTTGAGGAGATTTCTGTTCATGCAGTACTGGATGAGGTGGTGGTGAGATAGAGCCGGGTATTATAATGTACATGTGGTACCTTACGCTGTGCTTTCGGATGATGTTGCCGAGGGGCAGCATGTAGATGAGAAATACGAGGGGGCCAAGGATAGATCCTTGGGGGACACCAGAGATAACAACGCAGGAGTGGGAAGAGAAGCCACTGCAAGTGACATTTTAACTATGACTGGTGTTACAGCCAGGTGGCAAGGGGTGTGGGTGGTTCCTACTGTTCAACTCCCAACTGACTGCGGCAAGTGTTTTTGTTATTGGTGTTTAACACCTTTTGTTTTATGTGTCAAATAAATAGACAGTGATAGGTTTTCTTGTAGGTTTGAAACAAAAGATTAAATATTCATTCAGCAATATTCATTCTGGAAATGGTCGCAACCACATCCACAAACAAGAAGAGATAGATAGAGAGGAAAGAAGGTAAGTGGTTTGAAGGGAAGTAGTTATTCGGGGTTCACGGTAAACCTCTTGAATCTTCTCGGAGGTCAATTTCTCTTTTAAAGTTGCAGGCCTGGGTTGTTTGTAGATTTCTCTGGTAGTTGAGACTTCAGTCTAGAGATGAGGGATCACTTTCAGTTCTCTACTGCACAAGTTGAA
The DNA here is from genome assembly GCF_036365525.1 of Heterodontus francisci. Taxonomy (NCBI): domain Eukaryota; kingdom Metazoa; phylum Chordata; class Chondrichthyes; order Heterodontiformes; family Heterodontidae; genus Heterodontus; species Heterodontus francisci. The sequence goes on from NC_090379.1 coordinate 114,882,434, forward strand.
GTGTAGAATTCACAGCAGGGCACCTGCTTTGGCTGGATTTTGCTTTTGTAATTTTTGATCTGGTTGCTTCTTTCTGGGTCTCTCTCTCTCTCTCTTTTTCTCTTTTTCTCTCTTTCTCTCTTTCTCTCTTTTTCTCTTTCTCTCTCTTTTTCTCTTTTTCTCTTTCTCTCTCTTTTTCTCTTTTTCTCTTTCTCTCTCTTTTTCTCTTTTTCTCTTTCTCTCTCTTTTTCTCTTTTTCTCTTTCTCTCTCTTTTTCTCTTTTTCTCTTTCTCTCTCTTTTTCTCTTTTTCTCTTTCTCTCTCTTTTTCTCTTTTTCTCTTTCTCTCTCTTTTTCTCTTTTTCTCTTTCTCTCTCTTTTTCTCTTTTTCTCTTTCTCTCTCTTTTTCTCTTTTTCTCTTTC